>NC_081411.1:454309905-454657405 GCF_030272615.1 Cryptomeria japonica
AGAGATAGGGGGAGGGAAGGTAGAGAGAGGAAGAGAGGTAGAAGGAGGGAGAGAGGGAGAGAAGAGGGGGGAGGGAAGGATGGAGAGGGAGAGAGAAAGGACACAGGACACCATATGATTGATCTCGATTGTGACTATAGGAATTACAAATGAAGAGAAAGAGGGAGGGAGATAAGAAGAGAAAGAGGGTTGGGGTATGGATGAAGGGAGAAGGGGAGAGAGTGAGAGAGATAATGATGAGGTATGGAGAGAGAGAGAGAGAAGAAGGAGGGGGGAGGGAGGGAGAGGAAGAGATATCAAATCTAGGACACAATATGACCCTTAGAACACAATATGACCCCTAACAACATCTAAGGGCTCATGGGGTGTCCTAAGGGGTCATATGACACTATATTATCCCTTAGCACACCATAGGACCTATAATGACACCAAATGGTGTCCTAAGGGGTCATAGAACACCATAGGACCCTTTAGAACACCATATGGTATTGTTATGGGTCATTGGTGTCCCGAGGGGTCTTAAGGGGTCATAGGATACCATATGACCTCTTAGGAAACAATACGACCTCTAATGACAACTAAGGGGTCATATGGTGGGCTAGTAAAATGATATATTAAATTTAAAGTTATGAATAGAACATCATACAACGAGACTCCAAGCGAACAAACAATGAGGCTTTGCTAAAAAGCAAGTGTATACATATATTATATATTATATATTATAACAAAGTTTAATATATATATATATATACATATAATATATATTATATGTATATACACATATTATATATACAATATCATATTATACACATATTATATATACAATATCATATTATACAGTACCACATATGCGCTGTTTATAGTAAAAAGAGCACGTACGCATTGTTTATAGGAAAATGAGTGTGTACGCACTGCTTACACCATAAGTACCCTGTATGCGCTTTTGACTGTTTAGGCTTGGAAATAGGCCTGGATGACAAAGCTACGGTTTGGAAGTTTGATTTCCCTCCATTTCTCTCATTTTTAACGTGTTTTATTTTATCAACTTGGTTTATCGACTTTGTCATCATCAGGTTTACACTTCATCAAGTGGGTATTTCTAAAATTGCCACCATATTTTCACTCTTCTGAGCTTTCTAACCATATAATTTTTTTTCAATTTGAACAACAATAACATATTATTATTGAATTTCTTTTACCAGTGTCTCCATAGTTCTCACAGACATAGATGCACCATTTTTTGAATAACTTTTGATATACTTATCCAAATTTTAAAAAATTTATATATTATTGTAGTTCACTTTATTCTTTACAATTTTTTTTAAAAAATTATATTTTTGATTTGTTTAGTGCAACTTATGCTTCGTGCACGAACATGCACCTAATTTTCAGGACGTGCTCGATTGGAAAAATCATAAAAAAAAAATACTCAACAAAAAATTACAAAAAAATACACATCTTCTAGTGCTCACTCTCAACTATCTTTTTGCCAAAGAATTTGTCAAAATACTAAATCTAAATATGACTTTTTTGATGCACACATTAGACACTATGTTATGTTTTTCAGAAAAAATCAGGGTCAGTTTTTCATGCTCGAAGGATTTGACCCCCTTAATCTTATCTAATTTTGAAAAAGTTTAGTAGTTTGGTAACTAGATTCAGAGTACTACAATATTTTTTGTTCGATTATCTTCATATCTTGAATGGATGACTTTCAAATTTTGCCTCCAAGTTCAGGTTCACCCGATTTCAAAAAAAAAGTGTCCACTTATACCCCCTTTTTGACCACCATCTTTGTGCACTTACCTTGATATCAAGCATCATAATAATATATGACATATCCTATTTAAGCCACACAAATTTCTTCTTGATTCCCAAGATAAGTCCAATGTTTACAACTTGCTTCAAAAGTGATCAATGTTTGTGTCACACTCGAGGTAATTGGAACAATATGCTTTGTATATTTTCATATATGATATTCTCTCCCTAATATTAGTTTTAATAATATTCTTAACATTCTAGTTCATTTTCTTGATTAACCATTTATCATCGTATTTGAAACTATTGTCTTTGAGATAAGAATGTCATGTATGTTGTAGTGTGTTATCAAACTGCATAGAAGCATACATCCAAAATGATAAACTTCATTTTTAAGTGTAATTATTACCAACACTACACAAGATAGGTGAAGACACTATGTTTGTTAAGTCTACATATAAATATATACTCATGATAATAATAACTCTCTATACTAATGATTTTAATTACTAATAGTGAATATCAATAATTACCATATGTATCCCATTATTTGGTTCTATTAGATAAGGTATAATGAACAATAGTTATGGAGTTATTGATAATCAACACTATATTCAAGTTTTCATTTATCATAGTTTTACTAAATTTAAAGGACACATTGATATCGACCTTAGGAAAGATGAAGGGTTTGATATTATTTATAAAATAAGGGTAGATCATAATCTTAAATAACATTTTAGTTAAGGCCAAGCCCACTGGGATCTCTTCACCACACGATGATCTAATTTTATGATGGAAGTTAAGGTCCTTGAGATGCTTCTTACCATGGGTAAGAACATAGTTATTTTTACGCAAACATCTTAAGCCACTATTGGCTATAATATTTTGAGTTGATTATGAACCAAGATACTTAGTACACTATATTTGAAAGATGGTTAACATCAAGGAATTTATTATAGTATTAATGCCATGCATGAGTATGGATGTGGATGAATGTTCACCAAGACCTAAATATTTAAACTTTAAAGAGAACATATAAGGAACTTTTCTCTAAGGATTAAAATCCCACTATGTTACTAACCACAAGCCAAAACAATAGCTTTAAGAATTTAAGTCACATACAAAGAGAACCAAAAAAAAATCAACCAAATCAGATGAACTGTTTAGGAGCTTAAGATGCGAGAAGTTAGCTATGTCCAATACTAACTCCTTTCCCCTACATTTGATGCGTTCTGCAAAAGAACTTGTGGTTTGAATTATAAAATCTACATACAAGGCAGACTTGTAAGTTATAAATATAAATTCCTATAGGCTCGGAACTGTGTCAACTCCTAATCCTTATATCTATGCACATCTGTATGAATACATGTAGGCATTGCCTG
Organism: Cryptomeria japonica; assembly: GCF_030272615.1. NCBI lineage: Eukaryota > Viridiplantae > Streptophyta > Pinopsida > Cupressales > Cupressaceae > Cryptomeria > Cryptomeria japonica. The sequence goes on from NC_081411.1 coordinate 454,313,046, forward strand.
TAGTACCCCTCCTCAGTTGAACTTATTAGACTCATACATTACTATTGTTACTTTCAGTGGATACATTACCATTATGCGTTATTCAGACTTATATGACATTATTTAATGCTTTATCTGCATATGAGATGCATAATTTATTTATAGTATTTCAGTACTTGTGATTGGTGGTATTTTATGGATTAGTGTTATGTACTGACACTTCACTTTATCTATGAAATGTGTAATTATATGTTGCGTGTCTGCGAGTGTATTGGATGTGAGGGGACAATTTTCCTTCACTCACTCCGGTGAGACAGGGAACGTCGTGATTCTCCTTCATCGGTGTGTGTGCCATGTTTTCTATATTTATATATATGCATGTGTGGTTCGGTGATGCAGGATATTGCAAGTACAAGTGCCGGGTAGGTACAAGGTATCATCTCCACCTAGTTTCACAGGTCTGAGTGTGCCTTATATTTGTCTGATGGAAGTGGAGGAGGTAGTAGTTGACCCTATTTTACCCAGTTACACTCTTGTGAGTGTCATCAATTGGTCATCCTGTCAGTTTGCTCGGCCTTCTTGTATTGTCGTTTGACTTTTTCTAAGTCTTTGCTTGGGGTTTGTTCAGTGTGTGTGTTTAGTGGATTTGATTAATTGATTAAATTTATGGAGTTATCTCATAGTGGGTATTTTTTAATTATGTATTTTATGCATTGAGATCATAAATTTAATTAATTAAAAGAAGTTATTAAATTAAGTTGCAAGTTGCATTATATTAGAAATATATCGTATTTAAATGTTAGTGAAAAAAAATATAGATTAATTTCATTTATTGTTTTCTAGAATTTAAAAATAAATAAAAATAAGTAAATGAATAAAAGAATAAATTAGAATTAAAGTATTGCTTTAATTTCTTTTTAAGGAAATTAATTATTTAGCATGAGAAAAGAAAAGAAAAACAAAAAAAGAAAGGATTATGATTTTTGCTTATTGCATTTAATTTATCCTTTTGGTGGGAATTAGAAAAGAAGGTGGTTTTGCATGAAAGGAATTTTAGAAATTTTCTGGAGGGCTTGTTCTTGAGAAGGTGAAGATTTTGGAGTTGTTGGGAAGGAGGTTGGGGTTTCAGAATTGGAAGCTTGTTGAAGGATAGAAGCTCTCCAACAAAGTTCTTCCAGGAAAGCTATACAGGTTGGGTGGCCTCTTCTAGTTGTTTTTAAAGAAAATATTTTATTTCTTCCCTCATTCTGAATGATGTGTATTTTGAAAAAATAATATAGATGTTTAGAATGCGTGCAGTAGTTTTGGAATGAATATTATGGAAGTTATTGAAAAATTTCTGTCTCTGTGTGTTAAAAATAATTTTCAAATCTAAAACCCCTTTCTGGTTATTTCTTGTTCTTGGCTAAAATCCTTTCTTGAAATTTATTTTTAGTTTTTGGGAAGAAGTTATTTCCTTGGGTGTTTGTAGATTTAAAATTTTTGAGGAATTTGGAAAATTTATTCTGGCAAAATTTTGCCAGATTTACCCTCCTTTGTCCCATAAAAGTTTCTCTATGTGTTATGCAATTTTTGTGTTCTTCATGGTTGTAGAAATTTATTAAAAATTGGGTTAAGAAAAATATTGGATTATGGAAGATATTTGTGCAAATAAAAGTGGAGTAGAGTGGGGATGCATTGATTTTTATCTGTGTTGAAATTTATTTTTTTTTTCCCTATGAAAATTAAATTTTAATCCCTGTGAAAATTGATTTTTAAATCTCTACGATTATTGATCTTTATATTCTGTGAATATTGTTCTTTTTATATTCTCTGTGTAAATTTTCCTAAAATAAAATAAAATAAAGGGGGCCTTGTGAAATTTTTACCTATGTATTTAATTTGGGCATTTATGAAAAGTTAATTTTTAAATTTAAAAAATATATATATAAAAAATGGGGTTATTGGGGAGGGAGTCGGTAGTTACTACCGACAGTAGCAATGCTACCATACGGTAGTAGCTGCTACCGCGTAGTAGCATCTGCTACCCTAAGGTAGCAGTGCTATCGACGGTAGTACACGCTACTGTAAGGTAGCAGTACTACCTACGGTAGTACATGCTACCGTAGGGTAGCAAATAAAGCTACCAGGACACATTTAATTCGCCCCCTAGTTTGCGTGCCTTCAATATTAACGAAAAATTCAATTTTTATTAATTCTGTGTTATGTAATATATATATATATATATATATATATATATATATATATATATATATATATATATATATATATATATATCTGTGTGTGTGTGTGTGTGTGTGTGTGTGTGTGTGTGTGTTTTAAACTTGGGCATTTTATTAATTAAGTTTTAATTAATACTATGCAAATTTATTAATGTTTTAATTTATATATATATTTTGTAATATGAATATATGTATATGATATATATTCGGTGAATATATATATTAATATACTTATATTATATTATCATATATATAATTAATTCAGAATTTGGTTATTTCTAGAAAAGCTTATATTTTTAGATTTTATATTTATTCTTGGAAATGCATTAGGAGGTTAATTTTTATGTGTCTAATTTAGCCTTATTGATCAAATGACAATTCTGCTTTTCTAAAATATCTGCATTTGCAAGTAATTAATGCTTTTTACTGTTTTAAAAAGATTGTCTATTATAGGATCTTTAGAAGAAAGGGTATTCTCTAGTAAAAGCATATTTTGTTGGAAATCTGATTTGAGTTATTGTCTTCTTACTAAGGTTGTTTTTACCCCTTAGTCAGGTGTCGTTGTATAACCCTGTGATGTGAGCCATTGTGTGTTATGTTTCCAAATGGTCAATCCTAGGTTAGTGATTGTGTATCCTTCACTTGTGGTTTGTCAGGATTAGATATGGCTATCAGTTTCACCATAGAGTTCTCATAGAGAGACCTTTCCTGCTAGTGTCCTATGAGAGAGTGTGGCTTTCGACCAAGGGTCGTGCCCAAAGTGGATGGCAGGATAACCCTTCAAAATTTAGTTAAGAAGTGATAACCTAATAATTGATTAGGGGGTGGGTAGCTAAAATATTAAACTAAGATAATGTGCCTCGCACATGGTTGAGTGCTTGTATAGGCTCAGGATGTGGTGAGAAGGCCTGGAATGGCAAACCTACCACCTTGTCTTCACGAAAGGATTGGTAGGGTCCACATGATGCTTAGATGGAGCCGGGGGTTCAAAAGAGGTTACATGGATAACCCAGGATGGGGGCTGAGACCTATGGAGGCCTACCTAGGCTAACCACCTTAAGCCATGCGATGAAACTCTCTCGTTAGAGTCACTAGTCTTTATGAGTTGAGTCACATGGATGTTTGTGGAGTCATGTAGTTCTGTCGTACTTGTCTTATTTTGCTTGCTTGAGGGTCTTCTACTATCTCCCAGCACGATGGGGTGGTTCCATTTCGGAAACACATGGTCGGGTGGTAGTGCCACTTCCCATCTAATATTTTGGATTGTATCTTCAAGCGAGGAAAGACTTCACTGGTGTTTCTTGGTTTGTAATTCATGTACCAGCTCTTGTTCGTGATCATTATTTAGTTGAGACCATGTGGTCATTGTATCAAACAATTATGTAACCTTGACATTGCAACTTTGTAATCCTTGGTATTATTGGAAACCATGTACTTATGGATATTGTAATATTTGATCATTGGAATGTATGTTAATTCGATTGGTTTAAATCTTATGTATAAATGAATTATGGATATATAAATGCATTTGATTACTTTAATTCTTTCATTATGGAATTTAGATGTATGTGTAGGTTGTATCTTAAACATTTAATTTTCCTAATTAGATAAACAATTGGATTAACCATGGTGTTAATATAATTTGTGAAGTAATCTTCGTTGGTAACCCTTAGGAAATCTTGTGTTAGACTTCGTTGTGTTATTAAATGTGCAATTGTTATAATTAATGCACTGATCTTTTTTTTTTTTTAATATTTCACCCTTTAGTTGCCTAGTTGTGTTGTTTTCCTTTAGGGTTTCTGGTGGGGCATTACATTTGGTATCAGAGCCCAAGTTTCAACACTAGGTACTCTGGGTTTGCAGTGACCCATTCAACTTGACCTGTTTGCTTAGGTCTTAATAATTGTCTTTCCCTTGTTTTACCCTTGCCGTAGATCTGGACCGTTTTCTCTTTTGTAGTGCTAGGTCATGGCTAGGAAAACTAGGGGATGTGGCCATACGGGTGGTCACAATAGAGGCAGAGGTGGAGGATAGGGTCATGGTTCTAATCGTCATAGTCCTTCACCACCACCCACACATGTGAGTGTCAAGCTAGAATAGTCTATTCATCAAGATTCACAGCATGCAAAAGAGTAGGTTCCTGAAAGGGAAGAGCTGAGATAGATGTTTTAGGAGGTTCTTGCTAGGTTAGGCCCCAGGCCTGAGGTTGATCCATCTATTCATGTTCAGGCTGAGGAGTCGCATTAGCCAGTTTTAGTGGAGAGACAGAGAGACAGAGAGACAGAGAGAGAGAGAGAGATCACCCAGGAGGAGGGAGATCCCAGCTAACCAAGATCCAGCTTCCTTGGGTCATATAAAGGACTTGATGAGGTCCAACCCTCCCTTCTTTGATGGTAAGGGTACCGGTCTCAAGGCAAAGACCTGGCTTATCAGTCTAGATCGGTGTTTTGCTATGTTCCTATACAGTAGCAACACCAAGGCGAGATGTGCTATTATGTGTCTTGATAGTTTTGATTCAATATGGTGGAGATTAGAGGAGGAGAAGATCGGTGTGTGCATTAACACCATAACATGGGAGCTATTTCTGGAGAGATTCAGGGCACGATTTCTCTCATCCCAGTGGAGGCAGACTTGGGCTGATGAGTTCTACACTCTGTGTCAATATGGTTTGTCAGTGGATTAGTTTGAGCACAAGTTCTATGAGCTTAAACAATATTCGAGAATTGGTAACAATGAGGCTATGCTTGTCCAACATTTCTTGAGGGGTTTGAATGACCGGATCAGTAGAGGAGTGAGGGTGTTTGAGCCAGCTACAGTTGAGGGTGTCAAGAAGATGCATGCAGATCTTAGACAGATTTATTATTGGGCTGGTATGAAACATGACATTGCTGATTTTGTGTCAAGATGTTTAGAGTGTCAGCGGGTGAAGGCGGAGCATCAGCACCCGACAGGGCTTTTACAGCCTAATTTGGTACCAGATTGAAAATGGGATATGATTTCTATAAATTTCATTGTTGGTTTGTATGTCTCTTTGCGATGTCATGATGCTATCATGGTCATTGTTGACAGATTGATGAAGGTTTCTCATTTTGTTCCTATCCGAGCTTCCTATACGGTAACTTTCGTGGCACGAGTCTTCTTGGAAGATGTGGTGAGGTTGCATGGGATTTCGAGGTAGATCATCTCTAATAGAGATCCTGTCTTTACCTTAGCATTGTGGACATCACTTCAGCATGCTTTGGGGACTCAGTTGAACTTTAGTTCAGTTTATCACCCAGAGATAGATTGTCAGACAGAGCAAGTGAATCAGGTTTTAGAGGACATGCTTCGCATGTATGTTATGGACAAGCAGTCACGCTAGGAGGATTATATCTATCTAGTGGAGTTTTCTTATAACAATGGATATCATAGCTCCATAGGTATGTCCCCCTTCTAGGCATTGTATGGTCATCCTTGCCATACTCCTTTGAGTTGGGATAGGCTAGAGGACAGGGTGCTTATAGGACCGGATATTCTTCGAGAGATGGAGCAGTAGGTTGAACGAATTTGTGAGCATTTGGTAGCTACCCAGGATAGGTAGAAGAAGTATGCAGATGCTCATAGGGTAGATCATCAGTTTTATGTTGGCAACTAGGTGTTCTTGAGAGTGCATCCGCATAAGAGTCTAATCCGTTATGGAAAGGGTTCTAAGTTGGTGCCTTGGTTTGTTGGCCCTTTTGAGATCCTTGAGAGGATAGGAACTATTGCTTACCATCTTGCCTTGCCACTGAATCTATCCCACATCCACGATGTCTTTCATGTTTCAGTTCTTTGACGTTATCATCCTGATGTGACACATGTTCTTGATTGGAACTCTTTGTAGGTTGAGGATGGGTAGCTTTCTATGGAACCCATGCGCATTCTTCAGTGTCGGTATTTGACCCCCAGGGGTCGTACCATCGACCAGGTAAGGGTCCTATGGGACGAAAATGATGAGACCTCAGCGACTTGGGAGGATGTAGCGAAGATGAGAGAGCTTTATTCTTATCTGTTTTAGGCTTCTAGGAGTAATCCTAGTTTTGGGGGGGAGAATGCAGTACCCCTTCTCGATTGAACTTATTAGACTCATACTTTACTGTTGTTACTTTCAGTGGATACATTACCATTATGTGTTATTCAGACTTATATGACATTATTTCATGCTTTATCTAGATATGAGATGCATAATTTATTTATAGTATTACAGTACTTGTGATTGGTGGTATTTTATGGATTAGTGTTATGTACTGACACTTCACTTTATCTATGCAATGTGTAATTATATTTTGCATGTCTGCGAGTGTATTGGATGCGAGGGGACGATTTTCCTTCACTCACTCCGGTGAGACATGGAACGTCATGATTCTCCTTCATTGATGTGTGTGTCATGTTTTCTATATTTGTATATATGCATGTGTGGTTCGGTGATGTAGGATATTGCAGTTACAAGTACTAGGTAGGTATGGGGTATCGTCTCCACCTAGTTTCACAGGTTTGAGTGTGCCTTATATTTGTCCGATGGAAGTGGAGGAGGTAGTAGTTGACCCTATTTTACCCAGTTACACTCTTGTGAGTGTCGTAAGTTGGTCGTCCTGTTAGTTTTTTTGGCCTTCGTGTATTGTCTTTTGACTTTTTCTAAGTCTTTGCTTGGGGTTTTTTTAGTGTGTGTGTTTAGTGGATTTGATTAATTGATTAAATTTATGGAGTTATCTCATAGTGGGTATTTTTGAATTATGTATTTTATGCATTGAGATCATAAATTTAATTAATTAAAAGAAGTTATTAAATTAAGTTGCAAGTTGCATTATATTAGAAATATATCTTATTTAAATGTTAGTGAAAAAAAAATAGATTAATTTCATTTATTGTTTCCTAGAATTTAAAAATAAATGAATAAAAGAATAAATTAGAATTAAAGTATTGCTTTAATTTCTTTTTAAGGAAATTAATTATTTAGCATGAGAAAAGAAAAGAAAAACAAAAAATGAAAGGATTATAATTTTTGCTTATTACATTTTAATTTATCCTTTTGGTGGGAATTAGAAAAGAAAAGAAAATTCCTTTTTATTACTAAAATTAAATATTAGGTTTTTTTGGGGGGAAAATATGTGCAACCTAAAAGTTTAGGTTAAAGGGAATATATCTTTTTCTTTTTAGGGGTTCACAGGAAGGAGGCGGCTGTGCATGAAAGGAATTTTTGAAATTTTCTGGAGGGCTTGTTCTTGAGAAGGTGAAGATTTTGGAGTTGTTGGGAAGGAGGTTGGGGTTTCAGAATTGGAAGCTTGTTGAAGGATAGAAGCTCTCCAACAAAGTTCTTCCAGGAAAGCTATACAGGTTGGGTGGCCTCTTCTGGTTGTTTTTAAAGAAAATATTTTATTTCTTCCCCCATTCTGAATGATGTGTGTTTTAAAAAAAATATAGATGTTTAGAATGCGTGCAGTAGTTTTGGAATGAATATTATGGAAGTTATTGAAAAATTTCAGTCTCTGTATGTTAAAAATAATTTTCAAATCTAAAACCCCTTTCTGGTTATTTCCTGTTCTCGGCTAAAATCCTTTCTTGAAATTTATTTTTAGTTTTTGAGAAGAAGTTATTTCCTTGGGTGTTTGTAGATTTAAAAATTTTAAGGAATTTGGAAAAGTTATTCTAGCAAAATTTTGCCAGATTTACCCTCCTTTGTCCCATAAAAATTTCTCTGTGTGTTATGCAATTTTTGTGTTCTTCCTAGTTGTAGAAATTTATTAAAAATTGGGTTAAGAAAAATATTGGATTATGGAAGATATTTGTGCAAATAAAAGTGGAGTAGAGTGGGGATGCATTGATTTTTATCTCTGTTGAATTTTTTTTTTCCCTGTGAAAATTAATTTTTAATCCCTATGAAAATTAATTTTTAAATCTCTGTGATTATTGATCTTTATATTCTGTGAATATTGGTTTTTTTATATTCTCTGTGTAAATTTTCCAAAATTAAAAAAAAATAAAGGGGGCCTTGTGAAATTTTTACCTATATATCTAATTTGGGCATTTATGAAAAGTTAATTTTTAAATTAAAAAATATATATATAAAAAAAAATGGGGTTTTTGGGGAGGGAGTCAGTAGTTACTACCGACAATAGCAATGCTATCGTACGGTAGCAGTGCTACCGCACGATAGCAGTGCTACTGCACGGTAGCATATGCTACCCTAAGGTAGTAGTGCTGCCTACGGTGGTACTTGCTATCGTAAGGTAGCAGTACTACATGCGGCAGTATATGCTACCGTAGGGTAGCAAATAAAGCTACCAGGACATTTAATTCGCCCCCTGGTTTGTGTGCCTTTGACATTAATGGAAAATTAAGTTTTTATTAATTCTGTGTTTTATATATATATATATATATATATATATATATATATATATATATATATATATATATATATATATATATATATATATATATATATATATATATGTTTTTCAAACTTGGGCATTTTATTAATTAAGTTTTAATTAATACTATGCAGATTTATTTATGTTTTAATTTAAATATATATTTTGTAATATGAATATATGTATATAATATATATTTGGTGAATATATATATATATATATATATATATATATATTAATATACTTATATTATATTATCATATATATATATATATATATAATTAATTTAGAATTTGGTTATTTCCAGAAAACCTTATATTTTTAGATTCTATATATATTCTTGGAAATGCATTAGGAGGTTAATTTTTATGTGTCTAATTTAGCCTTATTGATAAAATGACAATTCTGCTTTTCTTTTATCAATGAGATGTATTTTCTGCTTTTCTGAAATATCTGCATTTGCAAGTAATTAATGCTTTTTACTGTTTTAAAAAGATTGTCTGTTATAGGATCTTTAGAAGAAAGGGTATTCTCTGGTAAAAGCATATTTTGTTATAAATCTGATTTGAGTTATTGTCTTCTTACTAAGGTTGTTTTTACCCCTTAGTCAAGTGTCGTTGTATAACCCTGTGATGTGAACCATTGTGTGTTATGTTTCCAAATGGTCAATCTTGGGTTAGTGATTGTGTATCCTTCACCTGTGGTTTGTCAGGATTAGATATGGCTATCAGTTTCACCATAGAGTTCTCGTAGAGAGACCTTTCTTGTTAGTGTCCTATGAGAGAGTGTGGCTTTTGAGCAGGGGTCGTGCCCAAAGTGGATGGCAGGATAACCCTTCAAAATTTAGTTAAGAAGTGATAACCTAATAATTGATTAGGTGGTGGGTAGCTAAAATATTAAACTAAGATAATGTGCCTTGCACATGGTTGAGTGCTTGTATAGGCTCAAGATGTGGTGAGAAGGCCTGGAATGGCAAACCTACCACCTTGTCTTCATGAAAGGATTAGTAGGGTCCGCATGATGCTTAGATGGAGCCGGGGGTTCAGAAGAGGTTACATGGATAACCCAGGATGGGGGTCGGGACCTATGGAGGCCTACCTAGGCTAACCACCTTAAGCCATGCGATGACACTCTCTCATTAGAGTCACTAGTGTTTATGAGTTGAGTCACATAGTTGTTTGCAGAGTCATGTAGTTCTATCATACTTGTCTTATTTTGCTTGCTTGAGGGTCTTCTACTATCTCCCAGCACGGTGGGGTGGTTCCATTTCAGAAACACATGGTCGGGTGGTAGTACCACTTCCCATCGGATGTTCCTGGATTGTATCTTCAAGCGAGGAAAGGCTTCGCTGGTGTTTCTTGGTTCGTAATTCATGTACCAGCTCTTGTTCGTGATCATCCTTCAGTTGAGACCATGTGGTCATTGTATCAAACAATTATGTAACCTTGACATTGCAACTTTGTAATCCTTGGTATTATTGGAAACCATGTACTTATGGATATTGTAATATTTGATCATTGGAATGTATGTTAATTTGATTGGTTTAAATCTTATGTATAAATGAATTATGGATATATAAATGCATTTGATTACTTTAATTCTTTCATTATGGAATTTAGATGTATGTGTAGTTTGTATCTTAAACATTTAATTTTCCTAATTAGATGAATAATTGGATTAACCATAGTGTTAATATAATTTGTGAAGTAATCTTCACTGGTAACCCTTAGGAAATCTTGTGTTAGACTTCCACTATGTTATTAAATGTGCAATTGTTATAATTAATGCACTGGTCTTTTTAAAAAAAAAATATCACCGTTTAGTTGCCTAGTTGTGTTGTTTTCCTTTAGGGTTTCTGGTGGGGCATTACATTTGGTATCAGAGCCCAAGTTTCAACACTGAGTACTCTAGGTTTGTAGTGAACCCATTCAACTTGACCTTTTTGCTTAGGTCTTAATGTTTGTGTTTCCCTTGTTTTACCCTTGTTGTAGATCTGGACCGTTTTCTCTTTTGTAGTGCTAGGTCATGGCTAGGAAAGATAGGGGAGGTGGTCGTACGGGTGATCGCAATAGAGGCAGAGGTAGAGAACGGGGCCATGGTTCTAACCGTCACAGTCCTTCACCACCACCCATGCATGTGAGTGTCAAGCCGGAATAGTCTGTTCATCGGGATTCATGGCATATAGAAGAGAAGGTTCAAGAAAGGAAAGAGCTGAGACATATGTTTCAGGATGTTCTTGCTAGGTTAGGCTCTAGGCTTGAGGTTGATCCATCTATTCATGTTCAGGTTGAGGAGTCACATCAGCCATTTTCATTGGAGAGAGAGAGAGAGAGAGAGAGAGATCACCCAGGAGGAGGGAGATCCCAGGTGACCGAGATCTAGCTTCCTTGGGTCACATAAAGGACTTGATGAGGTCCAACCCTCCCTTCTTTGATGGTAAGGGTACCAGTCTCGAGGTAGAGACCTGGCTTATCAGTCTAGATTAGTGTTTCACTTTGAGGAGAAGATCAGTGTGTGCATTAACACCGTAACATGGGAGCTATTTCTGGAGAGATTCAGAGCACGATTTCTCTCACCCCAGTGAAGGCAGACTCGAGGTGATGAGTTCTACACTCTGTGTCAATATGGTTTGTCACTGGATCAGTTTGAGCACAAGTTCTATGAGCTTAAACAATATGCCAGAATTGGTAATGATGAGGCTATGCTTGTCCAGCACTTCTTGATGGGTTTGAATGATCGCATCAGCGAAGGAGTGAGGGTGTTTGAGCCAGCTATAGTTGAGATAGCTATGGCGAAAGCCAAATTAGTTGAGTAGAATCTTATCCGTGCACTAGGTGATCAATGAGGTGTGCAAATAGAGAGTGCACCTTTCAGTGGGAACAGAGCTCATAAGAATCAGTCCCAGTCAACTACACCATTTAGGACTCCTCAGGCACCCTCTAAGGGTTGACAACAGTAGCAGCAGCAACCGTCGAGACCGAAACAGTTCTAGGGCCAGCAGGGTGGCAACTCTCAGTATAGGAAGAACAAGACCTGGCAGAGGAGCAGACAGGGCCCTTTAAGGCAGTCCTCACAGAGTGCATCTCACACCCCTATCCGGGGAAGTTTCCAGTAGTCTAGTGGGTCATCAAGTAGTAGAGGACCAGGTAGGGGAGCTTTCTTCTCTTGTGGGCAGTTTGGTCACATAGTCACGTAGTGCCCTCAGTGTTCCCACCATATAGGTAGTCAAAGGTCAGCAACGTCAGAGCCTATAGTAAGAGATGCAGGTAGATCCCATAGAGTATTTGCAGCGGTGGATAACTGCCAGGCTGATCATTAGGGTACAGTTATTGAGGCAACAGGTGTGTTGTGTGGAATTCCTATCTCTGTACTTTTTGATTTTGGTGCTTCAGATTCTTTCATTTCTTCGTCCATTGTGGAGTGATGTGGACTCGCGTCTGCTAAGCAGGAGGATAGGTGGCAAGTAGAGTTGGCTACAAGTGTTTGTGTTTCTGTAGATGACTTTATTCCCAGTTGTGAGTTGGACCTAGGATCCCTTGTTACTTCATTTGAGCTTCAAGTCATTCCTTTGGGTTCTTATGGAGTTGTGTTGGGGATGGATTGGCTATCATCTCACAGTGCTCGTGTAGACTATCGTAAGAAGATAGTGGAGTGTTTAGATGACCTTGGTAGGGAAGTGGAGATTTTTGGGGTTTAGAGACCGAATCCCTACGTATGATTTCCGCTATGCAACTTAAGCAGTGCATGCGTAGAGGGTATCTACTTCTTGCAATTACTCTTGAGGATGTGGATGAGAAAGAGAGTAAAGAAATTTTTCTTGGTGGCCACCCTATTCTTTGAGAGTATGTTGATGTGTTTCTGTTGGATATTTTGGGTATGCCTCCAAAGTGAGACATAGATTTTCACATAGACTTGGTTCCTGGTGCAGAACCTATTTTGAGAGCTCCATATCGGATGACTACTCAGGAGTTGAGTGAGTTAAAGTTGTAGATAGAAGAATTGTTGGCCAAGGGATTCATTCATCCTAGTATTTCCCCTTGGGATGTGCCTATTATCTTCATTAAGAAGAAGGATGGTTCTCTTCAGTTATGCATTGATTACCGATAGCTAAATAAGGTAGCCATCCGGAATTGATATCCATTGCCTCGTATAGATGATCTTTTTGATTAGGTAAAGGGAGCCAAGGTGTTCTCTAAGATTGACCTGAAATGTGGGTACCATCAGTTGCGCATTCAAGATGCATATATTCATAAGTCAGCATTTTGTACTCGTTATGGACACTATGAGTTCACAGTGGTGCCATTTGGTTTGATGAACGTGCCTTCAATTTTCATGAGCCTCATAAATGGGGTTTTTTTCACCTACCTTGATCATTTTGTCCTTTTGTTCTTGGATGACATATTGATTTATTCTAGAACTATGGAAGAGCATGAGGGTCACTTATGTCAAGTATTGCAGTGCTTGAGGGAGAATTAGTTGTATGCCAATTTGGAAAAGTGTGACTTCTTCTAGTCTGAGGTGAACTATCTTGGTCATGTGGTGTTGGGAGAAGGTGTATCTATGGATCCTTCAAAGATCCAAGCCATTATTGATTGACCAGCACCAACCAATGTTTCAGAAGTTCGGATCTTTATGGGTTTTTCTGGATACTACCATCGCTTTGTTCAGGGATTTTCCCAGATTGGACACCCAATTAGTTCTCTTCAGAGGAAAGGGAAGAAACTTGTTTGGTTAGAGTAGTGTGAGTCAGCTTTTCATACCTTGAAGGAACTCCTTGTTAGTGCTCCGATTTTGGTAGTTCCTGATCCATCTAGAGATTTTATGGTATCCACAGATGCCTCTTTGGAAGGTATAGGTGTAGTGCTTATGCAAGATGGATGTGTGGTTTCTTATGAGTCTCGCAAACTCAAGAACCACAAGTTGAACTATCCAGTTCATGATTTAGAGTTGGCAGCCATAGTTCATGCTTTGATTAGATGGCGACATTTCCTATTAGGGTGTCAGTTTGAGCTGCATAGTGATCACCGTGGTCTGCAGTATATATTCACACACCCGAACTTGAATGATCAATAGCGGAGATGGATGGAATTCCTCTGCGAGTATGATTTTGAGGTTTTTTATATTTAGGGGAAAGAGAATGTGGTGGTAGATGCTTTGAGTCGTAGGCAGCATGGAGTTTTAGCATTGTCCCTTGGAGTAGACTAGAGAGGTAGGATTCTTGGAGTTCTTCCTCAGGATACTTGGTATCAGAATGTTAGAGTTGTGATAGAGTCTGAAAGGCCTTTAGAGGGTAGATTTTCTGGATATAACCTTGAGGTAGATGGACTTCTTCATCACCTTGGATGGATCTATGTACCTCCTTTGGAGGGTCTTCGTGTTTTGATCATGACTGAGGCCCATTGTGCACCTTACTCAGCACATCTAGGTGTCAAGAAGATGCATGCAGATCTTAGATAGATTTATCATTGGGCTTGTATGAAACGTAACATTGCTCATTTTGTGTCGAGATGTTTAGAGTGTTAGCGGGTGAAGGCAGAGCATCAGCACCCAACAAGGCTTTTACAGCCTAATTTGGTACCAGATTGGAAATGGGATATCATTTCTATGGATTTCATTATTGGTTTTCATGTCTCTTCATGACGTCATGATGCTATCATGGTCATTGTTGACAGATTGATGAAGGTTGCTCATTTTGTTCCTATTCGAGCTTCCTATATGGCAGCAGTGGTGGCACAAGTCTTCTTGGAAGATGTGGTGAGGTTACATGGGATTCCAAGGTGAATCATCTTTGATAGAGATCTTGTCTTTACCTCAGCATTGTGGACCTCACTTCAGCATGCTTTGGGGACTCAGTTTAACTTTAGTTCAACTTATCACCCAAAGCCAGATGGTCAGACAGAGCGAGTGAATCAGGTTTTGGAGGACATGCTTCGCATGTATGTTATGGACCAACAGTCACGTTGGGAGGATTATATCTATCTAGTGGAGTTTGCTTATAACAATGGATATCATAGCTCCATAGGTATGTTCCCCTTCCAGACATTGTATGGTTGTCCTTGCCATACTCCTTTGAGTTGGGATCGGCTAGAGGATAGGGTGCTTATAGGACTGGATATTCCTCTAGAGATGGAATAGCACGTTGAGTAGATTTGTGAGCATTTCATAGTTGCATAGGATAGGCAGAAGAAGTATGTAGATACTCATAGGGTAGATCATCAATTTTCTATTGGTGACCGGGTGGTCTTGAGAGTGTGTCTGCGTAAGAGTCTGATCCATTATGGAAAGGGTTCTAAGTTGGTGCCTCGGTTTGTTGGCCCTTTTGAGATCCTTAAGAGGATAGGACTTGTTACTTACCGTCTTGCCTTGCCACCGAGTCTATCCCACATCCATGATGTATTTCATGTTTCAATTATTCAACCTTATCATCCTGATGTGACACATGTTCTTGATTGGAACTCTTTGCAAGTTGAGGACGGGCAACTTTCTATGGAACCCATGTGCATTCTTTAGTGTCGGGATTTGACCCTCAGGGGTCATACCATTGACCAAGTAAGGGTCCTATGGGACCCAAATGATGAGACCTCAGTGACTTGGGAGGATGCACTGAACATGAGAGAGATTTATTCTTATCTATTTTAGGCTTCCAAGAGTAAGCCTAGTTTTGGGGGGGGAGAATGTAGTACCCCTCCTCAGTTGAACTTATTAGACTCATACTTTACTATTGTTACTTTCAGTGGATACATTACCATTATGTGTTATTTAGACTTATATGACATTATTTCATGCTTTATCTGGATATGAGATGCATAATTTATTTACAGTTTTTTAGTACTTGTGATTGGTGGTATTTTATGGATTAGTGTTATGTACTGACACTTCACTTTATCTATGCAATGTGTAATTATATGTTGCATGTCTACAAGTGTATTGGATGCAAGGGGATGATTTTCCTTCACTCACTCCGGTGAGATAGGGAATGTCATGATTCTCCTTCATCGGTGTGTGTGTCATGTTTTCTATATTTGTATATATGCATGTGTGGTTTGGTGATGCAGGATATTGTAGGTACAAGTACTAGGTAGGTATGGGGTATCATCTCCACCTGGTTTCATAGGTCTATGCGTGCCTTATATTTGTCCGATGGAAGTGGAGGAGGTAGTAGTTGACCCTATTTTACCCAGTTACATTCTTGTGAGTGTCATCAGTTAGTCGTCCTGTCAGTTTGCTCGGCCTTCATGTATTGTCGTTTGACTTTTTCTAAGTCTTTGCTTGGGGTTTTCTCAATGTGTACAATTAATCTTTCTACTTATTGAGTTATGAGGAGATCAAAGGATATGCCAAAGATGATGTTCAAGAGTCAACACAGATACTATATTTCTGGTTATCCCTTTTGGATGCTTTAATTTGCTAGCAAATTTTCAAGCTATTGTGAATGGGGTATTCCAACCTCAAGAAGTTTTTCCCTTAGGCAGATTGAGTTGTGGACCTGCTACCAAATTTTTGCACATTCTAAATTTGGTGACCTAATGAGGCCTTTCTTTCATTCATATTAAAAAGTGCCAAACAAATCAGAAAATATCAGGTCAAATCAGAAAATGGTGACCTAACTTGTTTGCTTCATGTGTATATATAGGAAAAGTAAAATACAGCATGTGGGTTAAAATGTGGTTCCCACAAGGGTTGAGCCCATCATGCTGATGGAGATGGGTGTTTCTTTGCATTTTTGAATTTTTGCCTTATCGGCTAGACCTACCCTGATCGGCAAGACCTACATCGATGACCTGATAAGAAGTGCGGAGCGCGGAGTAAGTCATCGGCTATCAGAATGAGCTATTTAATGTTACACCAATGACCCGATGGAAAGTGCAAAGCGGTGTGTGTAGTCATCGGCCATTGGAAGTCATGGTTTCATGTTATCCTAATGACCTGATGGAAAGGCCCAGGCATAGTCCATTTGTCCCACATTGGCTGTGGGGAGGAGCATTTCAGTATTTAAAGGCAGAGCCCCACACATATTAAGTCTCAAAGCTTAAGGGATTTTGCTAAGTTGCAGCTCAGCATTGGTGGGCCCCCTGCGTGTGTGCGCATCTCAAAGCGGCCAAATTTTGCAGTAAAAGGTGGTTAACCAGCCTGCAAGTCCAAGAAGATCGGACGATGGTGCGAAAGATCTGATGGCCATCTCTATACCGCTATGCAAAAGTGCTCAACTGTTAATCTTCGTGACTTAGCGACTGAAGAGATGGCATCCAGTGGCAGATGAAGTGGCTGACATGTGGTGACACGTGACAGAAGGGCATGCAAATCAAGGAAGACCAGATGGTGGAGTGAAATTCCGGGGGCTATCCATGACTGTCGTTGTACCATGGTTGTGATGTGCCCATAATGAATACCCTCACAATAGGTGGTAGACAGAAGGTGCCCAGATGATGGCTAGCTGGATGCGCAGACAAACCAAAGGGTGAATATCAAGTAGACCTTGGGATCGATGGCTCTCTAAACGGATTATCGAAGGTATCAATTCCATCAAAATAAGAGGCATTGATGAAACTGCAATTTTGATGAGACATGAAAACAGTTCACTGAGGGAGGAAGTTTGGCCGAAAGAATAATATCGAACGAACCAAGGTGGGCCCAAGTCCAGTGGTAGGTCCAAGTGGCAAGACAGGTGGATCTCATGAGTGAACCAATGGTTGACACATGGTGACACCATGGCATAAGAGAGAGTTGCTCAGAGAGACTCAAGATCGAGCAGATCAAGGTAGATCAACAACAGGCCCGAGATGATCTGATGGTTGTCCCTATGTTGCGATTCAAAGATGATCGTCAAATACTCACCGCAACTTGGTGACAAGGCACGTGCAAAAAAGGTGAGCGAGATAAGGAGATAAAGAGAGAGTAGGTAGGAGCCGATCCAATGGCTGTCGTTGATCCGCTATGCGAAGATGATCAATAGTTACCTATTGCAAATCAGTGACAAAGAAAGGATAAGTCTAGTGGTGGGTCCAGCCTAAAGTGAGATGGTGGCCACAAACAAGTTAGATTGTAACACGTGGCAAGGGCTTTCGCAGCTTGGTGACCAAGTGGTGGGGCTCAAAAAATAATTTTGTGGAGTGCTACCATCAGCTATCGGTACAACATGTTTGGGAGCTACATCGAAGACCCGATGGAACAACACACTATTTGGGAGCGCGCCATCGGATATCGGTGGGAGTGTTTTGATGCTATGCCGATAACCCAATAAGAAGGTGCATGAGTTGTAAACTATCTGTAGATGAGTGGTTCAAAAGTGGGCCCGAGTAACAGTAGCATCTAGGTGGAATCAGCGACAAAGAAAAGAGAAGTCATCAGGTAGTTTGGGGTCCGATTTTAGCAGTTTGCATGAGTTTTTCTCATGATTTTGAGCCTATTTTGGTGGCTTTTTATTTCCACTCGAGGATCAGTTTTCAGAAAATATATTTTTAGTGGGAGTTCATCTTCAGTCATTCTGAAGTCATCTTTCCTCTACCTTTTGGAAGTTTTTTTGTATAAAGTGAAAATTTTTATCTTTATTCACAAGTTCTTGATCATTCTCTTGTTGGTTTTAGCAGAGAATACATTCTTGTAGCTCATGTGCAATTTTATGACAGAATACTAAATAAAATTATCAGCTTATGCCTTATATCTTTGGAGTTCATTTTCTTATTCATGATTGAGAGCTAGTTTATTATGTTATTGTCTAGATAATCTTTAAATTTTGTGTCTCATTTGTAAGTCATAGGTTGTGCATTGTGATAAATTGATTCATTTGGTTGATTGTGAAAGTTTTTTTTCCTTTCAATTTCTTGAAGTTTAATTCTTTTACATGAAATATTTATGTGCTATGAACCAGAAGTCTATTTGTGCAGATTGGTGTTTTTAGGAGTGTATTTCTGTCATTTTGAGATATCATATTGATGCTTCACCATGGCTTAGCATTCACAAAGTCTTTATATTTTCATTTATAGTTTTCCTATCCCTTTTCTTGGTAAATATTTTAGAGTTATTCACAGGGAACCAACCCTTCATCTGGAGGTTAATTCTCACCATAGGCAACCCACAAACCTGAGAATTATCCCATGTGTCACCAAGTTGCTTGAGCTTTTAGCTTGTGCATTATAGGTGCAATTTGAGTGACAACAGTTTTTGGCACGCCAGGGCGGACACGTTTGAGCTATCTTAGTTCAACAAATATTCACTCTTGTTGCTTTTGGTGTGAGGAGCAACAATTCCAGCCTTCAGAGGCAACAATTTTCATACCTGGTGACTCATTTTCTTGGTTTCTTTGCAGATTCAGTGGCATTTTGTAGCATATCAAAAAGTATCAAACTAGACAGAGCGAGGATCCAGTTGAGCATATTGAGCTACCACCATCACAAAGAAGGTCAAGGACAATGAAAAAGATAGAGAAAGCAACAAATTCAGTAGTTGAGTTTCCATAAAGTTTGTCAGTTGAAGTTTTTCAGGAAACTCCAAATTCTGATCTCTTGTCTAATTCTTCTCCTCTACCTAATTTTCAGCCTAATTTTGCCACCCGCATAAATCCTCTTTTTGCAACTACTCCAATTCAACCATCTATTACCCAGATAGCACAAGTAAATCCACCTGTTATCCCAAAGGCTCTGCTAAGAGCTCAGCCTTTTGTACCTTTCAATCAAGGCAGCCCTTTGAATCTTACTCATTATGATGATATTTCTGTAGCAACATTGAAAAGACTACCTTTTTTCACAGGAGAAGATCATACCACTCCCATCGAACATATAAGGGATGTAGCTTTGTTGTGTGGTGTACATCATATCACACAAGAGAATGTTACAATCAGACTCTTGGCTGTCTCATTTAAAGGGAAAGTACTTCAGTGGTTCAGAGGACTACCTGTAAACTCAATTGATACCTGGGATCAGCTGGGTGATAGATTAAATTCACAGTTTGAGGACAAATCTGACTATTTGTCACTATTAGAATAACTGAGTACCATAAAGAGATCCCCTCGAGAGAAAATGACCGACTTTAATTTTTGTTTCCAGAAGACTTGGAGCAGAATCCCTATCATGGTAAGGCCTACTCCTGCACGTACATTTCTATCTTATCTTAGGGCCCTTAATAGCAACATTTTGGTCACGATTCAGTCTATGGGTGCAAATACTCTACCAAATGCATTTGATGTTGCTATTAGAGCAGAAAACTGCCTAATTCGGGCTGGTAAAATAGCTTCTAGGCCCCCAATGCCCATATTTCTAGAAATACAGCCTATTGTACCTCTTTTAGAGCCTCCTCTAGTCGTTGTCCCACCTTTACCAATGTTGAATTATCAAGTGGCAGCCCAAGCAAATACTATCATGCTCCCAAATCAAGAGTTTCAGGAGTTTAAAAATGAAATGAAAACCATGTTCCAAGGCTTTGGTAACAAAATGACCACTATTGAGAAGCAAGTTTACCAGAACACCAAGCCTTATCAAGCCCCTTATTAGAATAACCAACAGAATAGGCCTCCTTATCAAGTTGACCCTCAGGGTCAAAGAAGAAATTATAACCAAAGATCCAATATACCTTACAATCCCAACACTACCAGCACATCCAGAGATATTGTCCCAACTCAAAACAACATGGCATCGGATTATGATTGGTGTTATCTTTGCAACCAACCTCATAATCAGACCACTTGTTCGAATGGTATTCTTTATCAAGCACTCATGGTTCAAAATAATGTTATTGTCTTAGAAGATAGTACTCATGGAACTCATGATCAACAAATTTCTCATTCTGAACAAGGCCCAAATGTCACCTTGGTCAATTGGCAAGGTGAAGAATTTTGTGGAGTAAATCAGCCACAAGATCAGAATCAATCCTACACTTCTATTGCAGCCAATACATAGTCCAAAAAGAGAGCCATTGATATAGGACAACAAGCTGATAAAGGCATCAATCAAACTTCTATAAGCCAACAAGCACCACCTGGACCTCAACCTACTCTGAATATACAAATTGTACCAAAAGGGAAACCAGTGGTCAACAAGGATCAGCCAAGAGGTCAATTACATACTCCACAAGTTCAAGAGGATATTGTTGTTAAAAGAGAACAACAGAAGGTTAGTACAAGTTCATTTAATATTTTGGATCAATTGAAAAAGATGCATGTCAGTGTCTCAATGTGGGATTCCTTAGCTCTTCCAAGGCAAAAATATTTGCTTAAAAATGCCTTGTCTAACATCTCTTTGTCACAAGAGCTTCCTAATGAGAAACCCAAAGTAGTCTTATCCAATGCCCCTCAAGAAAAGAAGGGCGAACAAAAAACTTAGAAGGTTAAACCCCCTTCTTTTTATCTGATTAGAGAGTTAGAAATGTTGCAAGAAGAACCCATGCAGGTTAGGTTGGCAGAATTAATGGAGTTGGAGGAGGTAAGAAAGCAAGCATTGTTGACTATTGAAAATCATCAAGCTCAGATGAAGAGGAATTTTGACAGGAAGGAAGCTCTGAGAGCTTTCAATGAGGGAGATTTGGTTTTGAAATGGGATGCATTAAAAAGTAAGCCTGGAAAGCATACTAAATTTGATGCCACATGGGATGGCCCATACATCATTACTGAGGAAAAAACAACATAATGCTTTTCAACTTTCAAAGTTCAATGTTGAAACCCTTCCAATCCCAATTAATGGGATTCATCTCAAAGCTTGCCTTTGATATTTTATTCAGGTTAATAAGTGACAATGCACTTTTTGTTTTCTTTTTTTTGTTGTTCTGAGTTTCAATAAGGGCTCATGCACAGTTTTGTGGTTTCTATTTTAGGTAGCACCACTTGTTTTTCCCTAGTTTTCTTATTTTTGTTTTACTGTCATGCTGCAAAGCAACTGAATTTCAAGAAGTTCCATTTGGAGAGAGGGCTAAGATGACTCCATAAGCCCAATGGATAAACCATGACTAGTCTATAGTGTTTAGCAGGCAAACACTCCATAGAAGTCGCCAAAAATGTTACCAAATTTTTGCACATTCTAAATTTGGTGGCTTAATAAGGCCTTACTTTCATTCATATTGAAAAGTGCCAAGCAAATCAACAAATATCAAGTCAAATCATTAGAAAGAAATCAAATATGCACTATTTTTTTTAACTTGTTTGCTTCATGTGCAGATACAGGAAAAGTAAAATACAACATGTGGGTTAAAATGTGGCTCCCACAAGGGTTGAGCCGAGCATGTTGATGGAGATGGGTGTTTCTTTGCAGTTTTTGAATTTTTGCCTTATCAGCAAGACCTACACCGATGACCCGATAAGAAGTGCAAGTGCACGGAGTAATTCATTGACTATCTGAACGAGCTATTTAATGTTACATCAATGACCCGATGGAAAGTGCAAAGCGGTGTGTGTAGTCATCGGCCATCGAAAGTCCTGGTTTCATGTTATCCCAATGACCCGATGGAAAGGCCCAGGCGTAGTCCATTTATCCCACATTGGTCGTGGGGAGGATCATTTCAGTATTTAAAGGAAAAGCCCCATACATATTAAGTGTCAAAGCTTAAGGGATTTTGGCAAGTTGCAGCTCGGCGTTGGTGGGCCCCCCGCATGCGCGCGCATCTCAAAGCGGCAAAATTTTGCAGTAAAAGGTGGTTAACCAGCCTGTAAGTCCAAGAAGATCGGACAATGGTGTGAAAAAGCTAATGGCCATCGCTATACCGCTATGCAAAGTGCTTGACTGTTAATCTCCGTGACTTAGCGACTGATGAGATGGCATCTAGTGGTGGATGAAGTGGCTGACATGTGGTGACACGTGGCAGAAGGGCATGCAAATCAAGGAAGGTCAGATGGTGGAGTGAAATTTTGGGGGCTATCCATGACTGTGGTTGTACCACGGTTGTGATGTGCCCAGAATGAATACCCTCGCGACAGGTGGCAGACAGAAGGTGCTCAGATGATGGCCAGCTGGATGCATAGACAAACCAAAGGGTGACTTATCAAGTAGACCTTGGCATCGGTTCCATCAAAATAAGAGGTATCAATGACATTGTAGTTTTGACAAGACATGAAAAAAGTTCACAAAGGGAGGAAGTTTGGCCAAAAGAATAATATCGAACAAACCAAGGTGGGCCCAAGTCTAGTGGCAGGTCCAAGTGGCGAGATAGACAGATCTCTTGAGCGAACTAGTGGCTGACACATGGTGACACCGTGGCATAAGAGAGCCACTCAGAGAGATTAAAGATTGAGCAGATCAAGGCAGATCAACGACAAGTCCGAGATGATCTGATGACTATCGCGATGCGAAGATGATCACTGAATACTCACCGCGACTTGGTGACAAGGCACATGCAGAAAAGGTGAGCGAGACAAGGAGATAAGGAGCGAGCAAGTTGGAGCTGATCCAACGGTTGTCACTGATCTGCTATGTGAAGATGATCAATAGTTACCTATTGCGGATCAGCGATAAAGAAAGGATAAGTCTAGTGGTGGGTCCGGCCTAAAGTGAGATGGTGGCCACAGACAAGTCAGATTGTAACACGTGGCAAGGGATTTCGCGGCTTAGTGACCAAGTGGTGGGGCCCGAGAAAGAATTATGTGGATTGCAACCATCGGCTATCGGTACAACATGTTTGGGAGCTACACCGAAGACCCGATGGAACAACACACTATTTGGGAGAGCACCATTGGATATCGGCGGGAGTGTTTTGATGCTACGCCGATAACCCGATAAGAAGGTGCATGACTTGTAAACTATCTGTAGACAAGTGGTTCAAAAGTGGGCCCGAATAACCGATAGCATCCAAGTGGAATCAATGACAAAGAAAAGAGAAGTCATCGGGTAGTTTGGGGTCCAATTTAAGCAGTTTGCATGAGTTTTTCTCATGATTTTGAGCCTATTTTGGTGGCTTTTTATTTCCACTCAAGGATCAGTTTTTAGATAAGATATTTTCAGTGGGAGTTCATCTTTGGTCATTCTTAAGTCATATTTCCTCTACCTTTTGGAAGTTTTATTGTATAAAGTGAAAAAGTTTTATCTTTATTCACAAGTTCTTGATCATTCTCTTGCTAGTTTTAGCAGAGAATACATTCTTGTAGCTCATGTGCAATTTTATGACAAAATACTAAATAAAATTATTAGTTTATGCCTTATATCTTTGGAGTTCATTTTCTTATTAATGATTGAGAGCTAATTTATTGTGTTATTGTCTAGATAACCTTTAAATTTTCTGTTTCATTTGTAAGTCACAGGTTGTGCATTGTGATAAATTGGTTCATTTGGTTGATTGTGAAAGTTTTCTTTCCTTTCAATTTCTTGAAGTTTAAATCCTTTACATGAAATATTTATGTGCTATGAACCAGAAGTCTATTTGTGCAGATTGGTGTTTTTAGGAGTGTATTTCTGTCATTTTGGTAAAGATTTTAGAGTTATTCATAGGGAACCAACCCTTCATCTAGAGGTTAATTCTCACCATAGGCAACCCACAGGCCTGAGAATTATCCCATGTGTCACCAAGTTGCTTGGGCTTTCAACTTGTGCATTACAAGTGCAATTTGAGTGACAATAGGACCCACTTATGAAAAAGAGAATATGGCTATTCTACATGTTTAGCAATGGCATCCTTGTCAGTTACACCAAAAATTCCAAATCAAATTGATCATAAAAGTCTTCAATATTTATCATGGAAAAGTGTCCTCCCCCAAACTACCAAAGTGGGTGACTAAGATAATAGGTTTTCATTATGAAATTGTTTAAAACAATCAATGAAAATGTGGTGGTTGATGCACTTTGAATTCTAGTACCCACCTAGATGGAGGTGATTCATCTACCAAAATACAAAATATTATTCAACAGTTAGCACAAGATCCTCAATCAATATTGGAGTTTATGTGGGTGCGACGAGTGCTAAAATACCATGACTGAATATATTTATGTAACAACTCGCAACTCAAGCATCAGTTATTTGAGGAGCTTCATTTGTTCTCTACAATAGGTCACTCGGGATTCTTGAAGATGACAAGCAAATTTTCTTTTGGGGTGGACTTAAGCAGGTTGTCAAAAATATTGTGGCCAAGTGTGTTAGCACAGTGAAGGAGAGAGTCAAACTACCATGATCACTACAACCCCTTCCTATTGCAAACATAATTTAGGTAGGTATTTCTGTGGATTTCATTATAGGGCATCTTAACTCTAGGGCTAAACAAGTCATTCTAGTGCCCTGCTACACCCTTACACAACAATAGTCATGACAAAACAATTCTTGAACATAGTCTTCAAGCTTCATGGTATGCCATTCTCTATAGTAATTGATCATGATCTTGCCTTCAAGAGAAATAGGGCACTCAGTTGAACATGAGCACAGTCTATCATCCTCAAATTGATGGCCAAACATAAATTGATAATAAATGCTTCAAAACTTAATAGTTTATCTTCTTTTCCACTAGGCCTTCCTTGCTCATTGTTATTTGTATTGTTAGTGATGTATCACATTATCATCCTCATCTTGACATGTCAAGGGTTCATCCATCTTAAATTCAACCCCCTTGTGATTTAGACTCTTTTGTTATTATGCATTTAGTTTAGTTTTAACTGGTAGCCTGCTTTTGAAGCATTTTTCTACTCCCTCATGCTATTTCTACTAGTGATACTCTCAATTTCTACTGACCTATTGTGGTAATTTATAGACACATTAATATAATTTTTTGGTTTATATTTTTTCCATCCTGTTTTCCTAAAACAGAATCATGCTTTATTCTTTTCCAATCTTCGTAGAACATAAATATGGTTTCATCAATTGCAAATTTCTAGGTCCAGAATCCTTTTAGTGAAATGTTTTGACTTGCTAATATAATATTCTCATACTATCATATGGCATATATAGAAACAACACTATTTCCAATGTGCATGAAATCTTTGACTAGTAAATTTATAGGATCAAATTAAAAAAATGGGATTCACTTGTCTTTGAAATTTCTCTTGTAGGCCTTATCATTCATAGATCTTTACAAACTATCTTACAAACATTTCATTAAAACACTAGAAACCATCTTGTTGGTCCTTCAAATTTCATATAGATGTATGTAATGGAAAACGCCCAAACAATTAGTCAAATGTAAGAAAGGGAGCCATTTACTACACAACAACAAGACAAAAGATGTTGATCACAATCAAAATTCTCGGAAAAATGTATGTTCAGAACACATCTGCCATTCCAAATTACTTCCACCAAGATACCATACTTCAACATAAAACTGAAATATATTTTTTGGAATATATCAAAAATCCTCTCTGAGCATTTAGTTATAAAGTGTGCTCTGTTTTTCAAATTCCCATTAAAGAGGACAATTAACATTTTTGGAAATTTCTTGTCTACACACCACTGCAAAAACTGTATTGTAGACCAATAATTACCAATACAGAGAACTGTACCATATAGCCATCAATCCAATAATATTCCCCTTTTTCAAGGCATTCTACTTCATACCCAAACCTATTAAATGCTTTACTAGATTTCATTGTTTAAATTTTTCCTCCGTTTTCCCTTTAATTTGGAGAACTACCTGCCCCTTCCATCAACACTTCTCATGCTATTTTACTCAGTGTTCACCCTCAACATATGTCCACTACAAGAGAATAGATGAAGGAAATGATTCATGCATGTTATAATAATACACTGACATGTTCAAACCTTGAAGAGAACCATCTTGACATTTGTCTACCTTTGGCATAGCCATGGTAATCAAGATGAAGAAACATTACTCTGGACAAATTTGAAAGGAGGAGCTTATTCAACATAAGAATAAGTACCTACAAGTGGCTTGCAACAATTTCCCTTGTAAGTCCATTGACAAGCAGTAATTCAAGCATAGTTGAACTACTCACGGAAAACTCGGTGAGTAGTTAAAAACTCACAAGTTCTTCTTCAGGGCGAGTTTTTATGACTTTTACTTGCCATAAAAACTCGCTGAGTTCTTGGGAAAAAATCGCCGAGTGCTTGGTGAGTTTCTATGGCAAGTAAAAGTCATAAAAACTCGCCCTTAAGAAAAACTTCCGAGTTTTTAACTGCTCGCCGAGTTTTCCTCGAGTAGTTCAACAATGCTTGAATTACTGCCTGTTAATGGACTTACGAGGGAAATTGTTGCAAGCCACTTGCAGGTACTTATTCTTGTGTTGAATAAGCTCCTCCTTTCAAATTTGTCTAGAGTAACATTTCTTCATCTTGATTTCCATGTCTATGCCAAAGGTAGACAAATGTCAAGATGGTTCTCTTCAAGGTTTGAACATGTCAGTGTATTATTATAACATGCACGAATCATTTCCTTCGTCTATCCTCCTATAGTGGACATATGTTGAGGGTGAACACTGAGTAAAATAGTATGAGAAGTGTTGATGGAAGGGGCAGGTAGTTCTCCAAATTAAAGGGAAAACGGAGGAAAAATTTAAAGAATGAAATCTAGTAAAGCATTTAATAGGTTTGAGTATGAAGTAGAATGCCTTAAAAGAAGCGGCATATTATTGGATTGATAGCTATATGGTACAGTTCTCTATATTGGTAATTATTGGTCTACAATACAGTTTTTGCAGTGGTGTGTAGACAAGAAATTGCCAAAAATGTTAATTGTCCTCTTTAATGGGAATTTGAAAAACAAAGCACACTTTATAACTAAATGCTCAGAGAGGATTTTTGATATATTCCAAAAAATATATTTCAGCTTTGTGTTGAAGTATGGTGTCTTGGTGGAAGTAATTTGGAATGGCAGATGTGTTCTGAACATACCTTCTTCTGATAATTTGATTGCATTAAAAAAAGAGGCCCAAACATGTCAAAAACTTATCTTTTCTTTTTTCAAGTCAGTCTCATTCTCTTCATCAAAATATATACATGAAATATAACATTTAAGTATAAGAAAAGACTTTTTCTTTTCTTATACTATAAGTTATATTTCATGTATATATTGGCAGGATGTTTGAGAGTGGTTTCAGATCTCTAGGAGTTATAATGAAAATTATAGGTTTTAGAAGATCTTTCAAATTTTTAGACAGACAAATTTTAGTAATCAGTATGCTCCTATCAACATTCTCTCGCTCTCTCAATCTCACTCACTTTATTTGCCCCAAATTTTAGACCTATCTATCTCCCTATCACTCTTCCTCTATCCCTCTACCACTTTCCATCTCACTCTCTCCTCTCTCCCCCAAGATATAGACCTATCTCTCTACCCCTCTCTTTCTCACCTTCAGACCCCCACAAGGGGTGCTACCCTCAGCCTAATTTTATTTTGCAGATGCTTGGTGGCAAAGTTGGGGTGGAAATACCCCAAATCTCAAAATCCTATGTTAACCTTGTAGTTCATCCAGTTGTGAGTGCAATTGGAGCTTGTTTGAGGCCATCCACACGAAGAAAAGGAGAAAGTTAGCTCAAAAATGCCTCAATGACCTTGTCTTTGTGCAATATAATCTTTGGTTGTGCATAAGGAAGGTAGAGGAAGCACCCGCTAGTCCAATTGATTTGGATGATATAGATCCTTACAGTGATTGGACATTGCAGAAGCAACCTCCATTGTTTATAGAGGATGGCATCAATGATTTGGAGAGGCAAGCTATAGAGGAGGAGGAGGGTGGATTTGGTTTCACATTGGATGACATTGAGGAGGATGAGGAGTCATTGCCAGTGCCAGGAGCAGCTAGCAACAAAGCTACATCTAGGATGGAGGATGAGCCACATCCTAAGCCAAACATACCGAGCGAGGAAGCAAAGTCACGCCCACAACAGACCATTAGGATTAGACCCTCAAGTTCTATCTCTCCCCTATTTTTTACTAGAGTTGAAAGAGGAAGATGTGATTGTAATGATGTATATTACAAAAACTATTTACTATTTTGCTTCCAGCCATCAACATTCCTCATGAGGATGTGATTTGTACTCACTTCACATTAAAATATATCTATACTCAACTTGTTTCTTTTGTGTTCTCATTTATTGACTCATTGGATGCATCTTCTCATTGAATTTTGCAAAAAAATGCATTTCTAATTAAATTTAAGCAATTTTTTAAGTTGTCGAGGTTTTTGCTGAGTACTAGCCAAGTTTTTCTCGAGTTTTTTTTAGGCCTTGGCAATTTTTTGGTTTTGGCGAGTAGTTCAACTATGAATTCAATTATCTTTTTGGGAAGAGCATCTACATAATAAAAACTTATAAATTGTTTAAACATCAATCACATCAATGCACATAGAAAAAATTCTTCAATTATTTCTGCCAAAAAAAATTAACTTTGTTTCTAAAATCAAAAGAAGTTAAAACAAAACCATTACTTCAAAAATAGATTCAATTAACAAAGAAAATAATTGTTCCTATAATAAACTAGTTTGCTAGTTTGAACTTACTTTCAATTCCTAAGTAGTTTACTGCATGTTCAAATTGTCGATGCAGGTCCCTTGTCCAAATAATCCAAGGCTTTTTTAGTGTAGAAGGGTGGTTCTCCTTATCTCCATGATCCTCTTCTTCATTGTGATTATTTTGTCTTATTGTTCCTGGGGATGTATGATTAGCATTTTCTAATCCCCATTTTTGCTCCTCTTCATCTTCAACACCCCCTAATTTCTCCAACTCCTTTTCTTCCTCCTGAAAACATTCTGGCAGATGTTTTAAGGCTCATGAATATGCATAGGTTTAATCAGATAGTCACATGCTCCATGTTCAACCTCTTTCATTACTGCACTGGTTCTCCATTTCCTGACACCACTGTAGTTCATCCACTAGTTATATTGCATCTCATTGAGATGATGTAACATCCACAATTTCTTTGTTATCTCAAAAAAGCCAATATATGTGTCATAGAGAACTTACTAATTACATGTAGATTCATCTCTAATTCAATTTGTTTAAGGAGTGCAAAACCATCCATGTGAGGCATGTTCACATAACTGATGATTATATCAAAGATGTCCTTTTTTTCTCTAAGCATGGCTAAGGCCTCCGATGCTAGTCTACATACTGTCATTGGAAAGTGCACACAAAAAAACAATATCCAAAATGAGTAGACTCCAAATTTTGGAAGCCTAAAAAAATGATCAGTTTACTGTCATTATGCTCACAGCACAAAATAGAAAAAATGTTCGCACATAGCTTTCAAAAATTAAAATCCTTACATTTGGATACAAACATCAAATACTGGGTATTGATAAAACATATAGCTAATGGCTGCTAATAAATGGAGCTCCATTTTATCTTTAAGTTCAGTCTTTGATAGTCACTAGTATAAATAAAACTTTCTATCGTTGTTTCAATTAGTGATTTAGCTGAAATTGTTGATCAATATTGTGATCATTCTTTCTTTCACAATTTAAATTTGCTTGAATGCAATGTTAAGGTTGGATCCCATGTGTTGGGAAAAAATATGAGAACAATACTATGTGATCTCCATAGAAGTTTGACATTTCATTACAAAGAAACTAAGTACGACTTGCTAAAACCAAAGGAGGCATGCCATTTGTGAAGTTGTTGCATTGAAAACAATTGAACTTTTACCAAAACTTGGCAATAACAACCTGCTAACTATTAGATCAAGCTATCCTATTTTATCCTCTTCACAAATTGTAAAACCTATTTTTTCTCACATTTAAATATTATGTTTTTAAAGATGGCATCCAATCTTTGTGATATAGTAGTCAAGTGCAAAGGGACCATTAGAATTCGATGAAATATATATACTTTGAACCCATCAACTGATGCAAAACATGGAAATCCACAAAGATTAGTAGACAAATATTCTTTGGTACTTTTGGAACTTAGACTTGGCCTTGGGTTAAATCAAGTGGTGAAAGAAAAATTCCAACTAATGGGAAATCGTTGCAACTTTAATTTGGATTATAGAATAAGAAAAACGCTTGTTTCAATTTGAAATTAGCAGCTCTTCCTTCCTTTTTAGCATGCGGGATCCAAATTCAGCATAAAAAAGGAATAATTCTCACAATAGTCTCCAATAGTTTGGCTTGTGATATATATATTAACGACACAAATTATGAAAGGGGATTTTCTTGAATTTGTATTTGAGAGCTTTAGGTCTTCTCAATTTTTGGATTTTATGTGCTCTTTGTTTTTGGGTATGAGGAAACCATGCATCTGTGTCACACCCAAACTCCTTGTGCTCTTGATGAGCATGAAGCATGGTTGGAACATATGAGAACCTTCTGCTTAGTAGACAAGGAGCACTCCAAAGGCTTAATCTGGTTGAAGCAGACAACTACTTGTCCTACTTGATTTGGCAGTAGCTAGAAGGCTTACTGCTAAAACACAAGTATCCTCTTGGGGTTTTCAGCATACTGTTATGTTTTGAATTAATGTCAGTATCAGGCTTATGTTGACTTTAAAAAAATCAATGAAATCAGCTCAAGTATTTCAGATTTTAACATCCATTCTTGTCCTAAATGAGAAGCAAATTCCAACGACCATAGGCGGCACAGAGGGTAGGTAGTTCAGAATAAACATGCCCATTATTAGAAACACTATACAATGATATCCAAATGCATGTTATTATGTCTAACTGCGAAAATCTAAAATCTTTAAGAACTCATTATTTCTACAAGAGATATACCAAACTCACAGATTAAATCAATATACCTTTGTTATATCTCATAACAATTGAGCGAAGAAGGAAAGAGATGCAGAGCTATGTGTACCCACGTATAATACATTTAGCTCTTAACAACTAATATCAATTTCGACCCACTGTACTAAAATAAGGAAAAAATAATGATTTTGTGGAGAAAGAATACCCTGGAAGAGGCATCTGCGGAGCATAGTATCAAGCACCTTGAGGAAAGCGGGATCATCATCCACCCCCAGCACGCGTAATCACCTACGGAAACTTACTCTTGTTGTTAGCCATTACTGTAATTCTCTACAAATTCAAAGTAATTTATAGCCAAATGGGGACTAATTGCAATGATAAGTTGGGTGTCATAGAATTGGCAAAAACAGAGAAACTGAATACAAATGGAACTTCAGGTGAAGTATATGACAGACTGAGAATTCTCCACCTGGTCAACTAACTTTCATATTTCCCTCAGAAGCATCCCTCAATCGATTGCAACTAAATGGAAAATTACGATTTGTCGTTCTATAGTGGCATTGCCATGTCTAACGCCCACCAATCCACGTGAATGGTGTCCATCGCGTGGATTAATGGGCTTCACGTGGATTGTTGCGCGTTATGCCCATCTCAGTGCCATAAATGTCTAAGAAATGAAGAAATGGCACGCTGAAGAATAAAATCGAATATGACAGACGCATAGTGGTATGCCATGGTCGATTGCATTCATGATAGTTCCAGCTTTCAGGTTCGTAAAGATCTGCGTGTTCAAGTGTTTACAAATGCATTATTAGTACCGATCGTGGATCGCAACTTAAAGGCGTGGGTATGCTCCCCATGGTCTTGAGTTCGAGTCCCCGGCTGTGTTAACTCTGTGTGTGTTGCTACCTTGTGAGTGGGTTGTACACACTGGGGGATTAGTCTTGCTTCGGCAAGGACACCTCCAGATTCCACAATAGTGAATATAAAAGAGGTCACTCAAATAATAAATCCTTTTGAAATCTCATATTTTCCATGAGAAGACTAAAAGACTCATTGCTAGAAGATGTGCTTAATTCTAATGGCAAATTCTCATTTGAGTGAAATATACTCAACATTATGGTTAGTGCTGATCATTTTTTTTCGCTTCTTCTTTTTAAGAGTTCAACTTTTGAATATAAGAATGAGTGAAAATTAACAGTAAATAAGAGAAATTGCTCTACTTTAGAATGGATGTAGTCTTTATGGTGAACTACTATAAATCTTGTGTTCTTCTATATTGATCTTGTTTACTATTTCTAATTGTGTTTCAAATTATTTTATCCGCTCTTGATTATTTAACAATTTGTATCAAAACTTAGTTAGAGCCAAGGAGAGTAAAAATGGAAGATTATTCAGTGCTAGATCCCGGAGTTGGGTCTTTCTATGTAGTAAAGAAACAAGATAAAGTGGGAGTTGATCATCCTACTTTAGATTCAACTTTTGTGTAGAATTTTGGTTGCTTGAATGAGGCTTTTGGATCATTTAGATGATGTCATTGATTCAATTATTGATGAATCCCTTAGTATGTTGACAATTTTGAATATTCTATTATTTAGGGAAAACTTCAATCAAAGCCTTGGAAAGAGGCTATGGATGTAGAATATCAATTTTTGATGAAAAAAAACATTTGGGAGCTTGTAGATCTACCACTTGGTAAGAAAGCAATTGGATGTAAATGGACATTCAAAACTAAATATAAGGTAGATGGTACAGTATAGATAAACATAAGGCTAGACTTGTAGCAAAGGGATATGCCCAGAAAGAGGGTATAAACTATGAGGAAACAGTTCTCCCACAACAAAAATTAAAACAATTAGAATGATTTTTTCTTTAGCTGCTCAATTTGGATTAAAATTGTATCAAATGGATGTAAAAAGTGCATTTCTTAATGGATACCTTAAGAGGTCTATATGACTGAACTAGGGGGATATATTGCACTTGGTAATGAAGAAAAGGTATGCAAACTTGTCAAGACCCTATACAGTCTCAAACAGGCTCCTAGAGTTTTCTATATCAAAATTGATGAACATTTGTACACACATTGTTTCACTAGGAATCCATGTGATCTAAATCTCTACCTCAAGGATCAAAGGGGGGATATTGTGATCATTAATGTTTATGTTGATGACTTAGTTATCACAAGCAACTTAAAATAGATGGTTGAAACAACCAAAAATGATCTCAAGAAGTCATTTGATATGACAGATCTCAGGCTACTACACTATTGTCTAGGATTAGAGGTATGACAAACAAATCACCATATCTTTGTACCTCAAAGAAAATATGCCAAGACACTGCTCGAGAAGTTTAGAATGATGGATTCCAAGCCCATGTCTACACCTATGGAATCAAGTTTGTAGTTATCTACATCTGGTACATCTCCTTAGGTGAATGCAACTCTTTATCAACAAATGATTGGAGGTTTGATTTACTTGACTTACAATAGACCAGATATTCATTTTGTTGTGATTTATCTATCGAGATTCATGCAAGAAACAAAAATGTGTCATTGGAAAGCAACAAAATAGATACTAAAGTATATCCAAAGTACAATGAACCATGGTTTGGAATACAAAAAGAATGATCAATTCTTCTTGACAGAATACACAGATGCAGACTATGTAGGTTCATTTGATGATAGGAAATCCACATCTGGATTTGTTTTCTTCCTATGTTTAGGACCTATATCTTGGGGAAGTAAGAAGCAAGCCACAATTCCTTGTTCTTCAACAAAAGTTGAATATCGTGCAGTAAGTGCAGCAATTTGTCAAGTAGTTTGGTTATGTCGCATATTAGAAGGATTGGAGGTACCACAAAACCAACCTATAGTCCTCTATTGTGACAATTAGAGTGTTCTCAAGCTTTTTCGTAGTTTAGTGTATCATGAATGGACCAAGCATATTGAAGTTGATTGCCACTTCATATGAGAACATGTTCAACAAAACAAAATTCAACTTCAATTCTGCTCCACATAGGAACAACATGCTGATATCTTCATCAAGCCTCTTGAAGTTTGAAAGATTTCAGGGTTCTCTTATTAGTACTTTAAAACAAATATGTAATAAGGGGGCAATGTTGGCATATTCATCATTGTCCACTCGTATAATTGGTTTGTTATAAGTTGCTATAGTTTGTTACTATTTATTAGTAACATATAGTTCTATATGTTATTTTGTTGAAATTGTAAATGTATAGTTATTCTTTTAATTCATGTATAAGTATTCTCCATAAGGAAAATCGATTCCACAAAATCTAATATGATCATGAAAATCTCTTCATAAATACTTCAGAGATCTTTTACATGGCCTCTACATGAGATAATGCTTTTGCTTCACAATGATGTGAGTACAAGCTAATTAAAGATAATTTTCTAGTGCTTGTATCAAAAGGAGGTGCAAGGATTACGTCTATAGAAAATTATATGTAAGCTAATATATATTAGATGGTATAATTTAACATGTGTATAGTCTAAGATATAATAGTTTAATTTACCATTTTTTATACAATTTTGAAACACAACATTGAGTACATATTATATTATTGATAACATTTTAAATATTGTTGTATTGCATATGTTTTATAATCAAATTAAAAAATTATTTGTAACAACTTCAATTCTATTTGGAATGCAAATCACAATTTCCTACATAGAAAACTTACTAGGAATGAAAGTGTGTAAGGTGAGGGAAAAAAAATCAGGGTTACTACGTGCCCTAATTGGGAGAAAGGATATTGACACCCAAATTATTTTAATTTATTTTGAAAGTAAACAAAAAAACCTTAAATAATTATAGAGCAAAATAAAATAATTCTTAAACAGTGGAAATAATTCAAGACTTATATCATATTTTGTAAATAGATGTATTTAACATATCTATATCAATAATTATAGCAATATTTTTAATCATACAAATACATGCATGTTGTATAATAAATGTGAGTGGGAAATTTTTATTTTTTTTTAATTTGTATATAATAATTATTTCCAAGTATTATAGTATAGTTTATTATATTAAATTTCGTGTTTTTCCTATTTATTTATATTAGACATTTTTTACTAAAATTTTAATTTATTTTAGGCATCTAACAATGTCATAAAAGTGCTTTAAAAAATGTAGCTTGTGTCGACTTGAATTTCATCATCAGAATACTACTTGCAACATATTAGTTTCACCAAATACAAAGGAAATGCTATAGGAAATCCAAACTCAACCAATGAAACTACATGAAATGAATATTAATATAAAAGCCATATTATTGCCTTCATGATTTAAGTCTCATTGTGTCCTAACTCCACTGTTCCTGGTTGCAGATGATTTGCTCTCAAACAAGCACTAGTAGCTTCCAAGATGGCATATGAAGAATGGACTGATAACTCACAGTTAACTGATACTATGATATGCAATGAAAATGATTCAAAGCTAAATGATTATGCTAAATTTGCTAAATTGCTTCAAGATAAAACTCACAGATGCATAAGTTTTTACTCAAATTGTTAACTTGAAGTTTAACTCTTTCTCAACTCAAACTCTTGCTTTTATAGACTTTGAGAGGATAAGATGATGCGTCTAAGATCAACGGTCATGATCAGATCTGCAAATTTGGATGGTTGTGAGAAAAGGTGAAGGTTGAGAGAAAGGGGGAAGTAGAAGAAAGTGTCACTCATCTCACCTTGACTAGGTTGCAAACTGAGGGAATCTAGGGATGGTTGGAGAAGATTTAGGCATGAGAGGACAAGAGGACTCAAGTCCTTCCTAAGATATAGGGATGTTGGAGAGAATATAAAAGAAGGTTAGGAAATATGTGTACGTACACAATATTTCATTTATTTTGGAAGTTGGAGATAAGTGGCTAATAAATATTTTATTTATTTTAATTTTGTTGAATTAATTTAGCCACATGATGGATGAGTTGGCAAAGGAAAGATGAAGTGGAGATGGAAAGATGAGTTGGAAAAGGGATTAAATAATTAATAAATTATTTAATAAATGAAACTATAGGATAGTAGATAGAGGAATAATTAAATATTAGATATTTAATTAATTGATTAGAAGAAAAGGATATAATGAATTAATTAATAAAATATTTCAATTAAATTAATTAATAAAAAGACATGAAATGAAATAAATAAATTAATCTTTTCAAATTAACTATTTAATAGAAGAAGAATTATTAAATAAATATAAAATATTTATTTAATTGCTCATAGCCATTTTTATGTGTATACATTTTGCCCCTCTTTGAAATGATATCAAGACAACATTGTTTCAAAGATTAAATCAAGTCTTGAAAATGTGCCTAATGGAGATAAAAATCCTGATTATGTGCCCCCTCGGGAGATTGATCGTGAAATTACTGATAAATTTGGATTAGCGATTGATCTCACAATAATTGAAAAGGTCCTTCAATTAAAATTATTTGTGAAAAATAAATAAAATTGCCCCACTTAAAAGCATTAATTACCCTTCCAAATGGTAATTATAAAATTAACCTAGGTTAATTTTATCCTCATTTGCATCCTTGTCAGCTTGTGGAGTGAAAGAATTGTCTTGCTGAGCTGGCAAAATGGTGATTCTATTTGAGAACCATCGATTTGAGCGTGTACGACGGTATCAGCGACCTCCTGAGTATGGTTATCTGGTATGTACCTTATCCCAAGCTTGTTTACAACTTGTCATACCAATTTTCTTGTTTTTCGGCACGTTTTATGTTTTGTTTTTAATTTTCCAATTTTTGACTTTGCGTGTTAGTGCTTTTTCTTTGTTGATTTACGTTTTTGCTTTGTAGATTCTCACTTTTGTTAATTTAGCACATATGATTGTTTGGTTACCGCCTTTGTTTTGAATGTTAGTGCTTTTATAGATTTCGTGCTTTTGATCCATGTGTTCATGCATATGTGAAAAAGGTTAACGATTTTGAATGATTTAGCACTTTTAACTTGTCGGTTAGCGCATTTGTTGATAAGGTTAATGATTTTGAATGATTTAGCGCCTGTGGTTAATATAATAGCGCTTTTGTTGAAAAAGGTTAGCGTTTTTGCTTTAGATGAATTTGTTTGATTTTGTCCATGTTAAAATTCATTGAGATGATTTGATTTAGGTATTGTGATTCGTAAATGTGATTGATAGGTTCAATTGATGTCTTAATTGATAGAAATTTTGATAATGTTGATTGATAGGATAAATGATTGATTGATTTGATTGGTAGATTGATAGATTAGCTCTAAGAGACCGATTTAGTTTTTGATGAAGAGCATAGTAGAGTTTGATTGAACTCATTGATTGATAGAAAACCGTGATTCATAGTTTTAGGTTGATTTGATAGCCTAGTTTGCTTGGTTGAAAAGATTTATCAATTGTTGATGTGATATATTAGTGATCTCTTTGATTTGATAGATAGATGATTGATAGAGATCAAATTATCTTATTAAACAGGAGAAACTCGATGTTCTCCAGTGTCGAGAGAAATTCCCGGCCATGTGCCATTTAGTGCCAGAGCTTACATAGGCTGAGATTAGACATATAGATGCCTGCAGATTACGCCATTTGTTATACATGCCTGATATTACCCATAATAGGGGATTGTTGACTACCGTAGCAGAGAGATGGCATAGCGAGCATAACACTTTCCACCTGCCCATGGGTGAGATTAGTGTGACACTCAAGGATGTCTACATGATTCTTCACATCCCCATGACTGTTGAGTTAGTCTAGTATGATTTTCAGGATCTTGGAGGGACAGAGGCTTGCCAAGCCATATTTGGTGATGAGAGCATTTACAAAGGAGAGATCTGATGGGAGGATATGATCATGTACTACGAGAATCTCCCAATGATTCTTGCATGTTTGATTGGTGGATTCATCTATCCAGACAGGAGATCTTGAGGTTTCATTGTTGGTTGGGGTGAGATTGTATAGAGAATGATGCAGCATCGGACTCAATATGTGTGGGGTGTTTGCATTCTTGCTCATTTGTATCATGATCTTCATTAGGTTGTCTTCGATGACAGTGCTAGTCTATCTATAGGATGCACACTTTTACAGATCTGGTGTTGGGAGCACATTGCTATTACTCGGCCTATCCATCATAGAGTTCATGGTGAGAGGCAGCCATATGTCTATCTATATGTAGGTATCCTTACTCAACATAAGCTGGGTAAGATGGAGTATTGGCATTGGGTTCTGGATTCATTGGACAACGTCATTTGGAGAACTTATATCGATTGTGATCCATGGATGGATGATGCACAGACATTACCATATATTCTGTAGAGTAGATATTCAATTTGTTGTACTCCATACATTATTGAACGACAGTTGATGAGTCGCATTTTGAGACAATTTGGTATCATTCAACACATGCCTATTGGTATCACTATTTATGAATGTTGCTACAAGGATAGGTGAGATTGGGGACCTTCTTTGTCTTTTGAGATAGCACACACAGAGTTTCTGGCTACTCCTACAGTGGCTTATGATTTGTGATTACACATTCTAGATCCTGGGGTGACTCCAGATTATGCTCAGTAGATGCTTTCACACCCTTTTCCTTAGATTGTTGATCCAACAGACCCTCCTCCAAGCTCAGGAGATGAGGAGGATGATTCAAATGATCCCATCATTAGGAGATGGAGACGAAGACAAAGACAAGAGCTTAGAGATGCTCAAGAGGCCAGAGGTGAGGGAGATGAGGGAGGAGATGGAGGTGGAGGCGGTAGGAGACCCGGATGGAGAGGAGGTTGATTGAGAGTCTATGGAGGACCTTTTGGACTGGTTGGCAGACCACTTCCCATGGGTGGGAGAGATGCAAGACGGATTGGGAGGGATACTAGCAAGGTAGGTATGAGACCAGTGAGAGGATTACCCTTTATAGGAGGAGGCAGGAGCATTGGACTGGACGGGGGTTGTAGAAGAGGCATTGATTTTGGTCAGATTCAACCAGACATTAGGGTTATTGCAGCTCATGGTGGAGAGGAGGATTCAGAGGATCATGTTCCTCTCATTAGATGATGGGTTATGAGGGCTACTCAGGTTGAGAATCCAATAGGTGGAGATGAGGGGATTTAGGATCATGTTCCTTAGTAGGATGTGCCAAAGAAGGAGACCTTGGAGAGTCTCAGAGCATAGATAGATCAACTTAGGGAACAGGTGCAGACACTCATGATAGAGAGAGACAGGGATGTTAGGAGACAACAAGATACTCAGGGTCTTCTTGATCACATTCAGCAGGTTGGATCTGACACTTTCTCAACTGATATCGTTAGAGCACTATTTTGGGTCAAGAAGGAGACATCACACTGGCAACATTTATATGAGGATTTAGTTGCAGAGAGTCAGAGGGAAGGTAGCTATCATACTATTGTGAGGATGGATACTAGCAGTGGTGGATTCATGGGACCTCCTCAGAGGAGTGGTGATCGTGGGGGACAGCCATCTGGAGGATCTTCTCGACCACAGCCACAGAGATGGACAGAATTGTAATACCCTAACAATGGTCACCTAAACCATGGGCCCCTAATCTTGACAACATCACCAAGGTCCTAACCAAAGGCAATTAAATCAACCTTGAGCACCTAATTAATTAATTATTCAATCATTAATGTTATATGGCAAGTTAATCACTCAATATTAATTAAATATTTATTTAATTAATTAAATCATTCCAAATAAAGAATTTTGATCAGTTAACCTATTTATTGAATTAAATATCCTAGCATATTTAATTAATAAATAAATTTGCCATTTAATCACAAAAAGAGAAATTAACTTACGAAAAGAGATTAATCACAAAAAGAGGAATTAATTTACAAAAAAAGATTAATCACAAAAAAGAGGAATTAATTTGCAAAAGAAAGAGTTAAATTGAAAGCAAAAGAAAATAATTAAATTAAGAGAAGAAATCAAACTTAAGATGTCTCTTTTTCTAAAATTGAGATAACTTGAGAAATCAGAAAAGCAATTAAATTGAATGAATCATTTTCTCTAAAATTAAAACTCAAGCTTTTCTTGAGGAAAGAGGTTCAGTTACATTAAAAAATCCTTTTTCTAAATAAAAATCTTGAGCAAATTAAAGAAAAGTGCATGGAATCAACAATTTGTATCTCAAGTGCATGGAATCAACTAAATTTTATCTCCAATGTAGACTTAGACTTATAATCCGAATGCATTCAATCAAGCTATAATTGGAATCTATCTCAAGGTTAACTTAATCTGATCTCTCAATTATTTTAATTATTCAGGATTGTGCTTTTTCTCGAGGAATCTCAACCGCTCATTGATAATCGATCTTGACCGTTGGTCTCTCTTTTGAGTCTCTATAAATTCAGCCTTCATCTCTCATTCAAAACACCCTGGAGATTTATTACTATTGTGCAGTTTTTTCTCTCGAGTCATTGAAGATATTGCGTTTTGAGATTATTTCATACTTAGTTTAATTGTTTTTTCTTGTATTCATTTAGCTTAATCTTCATTCATCTAGCTTAATCTTCATTCATCTAGCTTAATATTCATTCATCTAGCTTAAATCTTGCATACATTTAGCTTATTCATGTGCTCATATAGATTAAATCCTTCATCTTGGTGTAGTCTAGTCACTGGTATTGCTTAGACAAATATGAGAGCAAGTCTATACTCGCATCTTTTAGAAGGCAATAGGTCGATTTGTTATGGTTTTTATATTCATGATTATATCTGTCTAACCGTGCATGCAATAACTTAATTGAAGTGTTGTGTCTTACAGCTTGCATACTTATTCCACTTTTCACACACACATTTTTTGCGCCCTCCGTGGGTTAGGAGACTACATCTTTCAGCCTCATAGATTAGCTTACTTTTATTTTTTCAGATTTAGTTTTTGGATTTTTTCCATACAGTTTCTGTAAAAAATTGTACGAGTTTTCACAGAGGCCCGAACGACAAACTGCAGGCATCGTACAGTCTATCACGAATTATCATATGGCTAAGTGAGAATACTCGTATGGTATTCTGGTTTTTGGTATTAAAATAGACTGGATTTTTTTAGGGTTTTTCTTGTTGAATTTTTATGGTACTAATACTGACCCTGGCTTGTTGTCTGTCTGCCTAAGAGATTTTGACAGCCTAACCTTTTTTTGCAAAATTCTTGTCGAAGAATACGCCCGTCACACAAAAACAATATGACTATTGATTCATTTTTTTTGCAAGTTGCCTGAGGAGATTCAAGTGAACTTCGTGTATTCTTTAAATTCATTTTTAGGCACTTAAATTGCTATCTGGTTAATGAACAAATCTGTCTTTTGTGTTTTAAGAAAAATCTAAGAGGTAGGAGAGTATGCTCTTGTCTACACAGATAATCAGAAATCTAGACCCTCGAAGCTTTTTCTAAGTTTTGAGATTTGCGTACCTTTAGCGGGCCTATCATAGTGGGAAAAAGTAATTACCCTGTGAGAATGACCCAAGTGAGTACAATTGGACCTAAGCATTCCAACTCACTATAATAAATAGGCCTCTGGTGATTAAAGTCTCATAGGATGGGATTATTTGAGTTTTCTCTTTGAGATCTCTCATATTGAGCATTTTGTAGGGCTTTGTGGTCTCAATCACGTTTCCATGACTACAACTTGTTTCGGTACCTTTTTCAGGCTATAGGCCTCAATTATGCTTGCATGACTTCAAGGGGTAATTTCGAACAGAATTCCTGACTAAGAACTATAAGATAGAGGCTACCTGATTCACCTCCGAAAGGGGGATAATCTTTGTGCCAAAGAGATAGTAACTCTCCCAAGATACTTGTCATTTCGTGCCCCCATTATCATTTGGAGTCGGCTAATACGACATTGAGAATCCATTGCGTGAGACTCAGTGGCTGTATTCTAATTAGCTATTGGGTGTGTACCTGAGTCTGCAACTAAAGGTTTTCTTCTCTAAGCCAACTTCCGTAGGGTTATCGTGTTGTGCTTGAAGTCATTATACATCTTGCGTATTTCCATGTTTTCATCCTTGAAACTAAAACTAAAATACTAAAACTGGAGAAAACAATCAAACAACATCAAAAACTTAGTCATCAAAACTTTGTCCATGTCAAAAACTAGTCTCTGTCAGTCATCAAAACTCTATCCTAGTCAAAATCTAGTATCTATCAGTCATCAAAACTCTATCTGTGGCAGAATCTCATCTCTGTCTAGTCCACTATCGTATGAGTCTACTGAATTATTGTTTGGCTATATACGTTCTGTCCTATGAGTTTTAATTGGTCCTGCCAATTTATCGCCTGGTCCTTTCAGAATTGTCATTCGGGTTTACCGAATTGTCATTTTGTTACTAGAGAATTGTCGTCTGGCCTTTAGTCTACTATCGTATGAATAATAATAATACTCATTAGATTGTCATATGTAACTATCGTGAGAGTATAGGCAACAACTCATACGAGAAACTGTTTGTGTCGTCTAAGAACTGTCGATTTGTCGTCTGGGTCTGAAAACTCTATCATACGAATTCCTGATTTTGTCAGTCCATAAACTTGTCTGTCTACATAATTTTCCAGAATAGTCATACTTTCTTAATTAGTCTACAATGAGCATAAACCTAGTCATCATAATTGTGCGCATAAACAATCTTGATAGTGTACCCCTGTCGTTGTGTTGCACAATTTTGTCGATTATCTCCTAGCTAGTTCAAATCAATCAATTATAAAACTTATCAATTTTATTATCAACTACTTATCAAACTTAATCAACCAAAGTTACTTAGATCATGTCTTATACATGATAGATCATTCCTGAAACCAGACTGAGTCATAGTCACTTCTCTCAAATCACTACGTCGAATGCATAACTAGCTTTGATTTAATCTTGACATCTGCATCACATCTCACCATCGGTCACGTCGGTTGTAAATGCATGTTCGAGCCAAAAGATCTTCTAAAAATTTTGACAAAATTAAGAAGCCCATGGCTAACTTGGCACAACAAATTCAAAATCTCAAGCAAGAAATATATGGCAGTCAAGCTCAAAAAAAAGATTCAATGATACTGCTTGAGATAAAATTTCATGATATCAAGAACACCGGACTTCAAGAAATGCTAAAATAGTTATATATGGTGGAGCAACAAGTAATTAAAAATCCAAATCCAAATCTCATACAAGATCACAAGCCACCTTCACCAAGACAAAAAGACATATAT
Organism: Cryptomeria japonica; assembly: GCF_030272615.1. Lineage (NCBI taxonomy): Eukaryota > Viridiplantae > Streptophyta > Pinopsida > Cupressales > Cupressaceae > Cryptomeria > Cryptomeria japonica. The sequence goes on from NC_081411.1 coordinate 454,356,368, forward strand.
CCCCTAGATAGACAGTTTACACCTTTGGGGCATTCTATTGAGTCAGCTTTGGAAGAGCTTCTTAAGCACAATCTTATCATATTGCCTAAAAAGACCACATGGGGATGTGAAATTTTGAGTAGTTATTGTGCATGCCATAGGCATAACAAACATAAGACTTCAATGTGTATGGAATTAAAACATAAAATTCAAGACCTCCTTGATGATGGTGTTATTGAAATTGAAGATCATAATAATTCACCTAAAGAGAAACTAGATGTCATTATCAAGTGTGATCAAAATGATGAACTTGTGTCTACCAATGGCCCACATGTAGCCTCCATCTCTTCCATGATGCCTCCACATCCCAAGGCTTCTCAACAATAATCCATACTATATACCTCAAATAATGAACCTAATGATGAATCTTCTCATGTTGATCATCCAAGGCTATCTCAAGGGCCACCCCATCCAATGGTTGAAAAAGATCCTATCTCCATAGCATCCCTTGATGATTCCCTTATACCTTTCCATTTCTTCCAAGATGATCCCCTTCCATCTCAAGAGAAAATAATCCTTCCCAATCTCATTCCCAATCCACTTCCTAAGAAAGATCATGATGCCTCTTCCACCTTTCCAAACAATTCTATTCAAAATGAAGAGTCAAACACCCTATCCAATGGTCCAGTTCCATGTCAAGATCAAAGTATACCTTCATCTCCTTGTCATAATCCTCCATGTTCACCTCAAGGATCTATTATTCCTACAAAGCCCTCTAATGATCCTACAAAGTCAAAATATTTATAAATGCAAAGGGGTAGACCTTCACAAGCAAGAACCCCTGCATGTTAAAGAAACTATTAAGAGTCATGGTCTCAATAGACATTCCTGAAAATGTTGGTGCCCTTACTAAACCAAAATCCAAGTACACGCCTTCCCCTTCATCCCTTCCATCCATTTTAGGACCCTATATCCCTCCATCCCTTGTGAAGGATCAACAAAGGCATACATCTTCACGTACCTTCCATCCATCTAGAAGGACAAAAAGGCTCACTGAGAAAAAGAAAGTAAAATCAAAAGCTATATGGTTTCCTAAGGCACTTGTAGAAGCAATGCGTTCCAAGAAACTACAAAATCATGAAAAAACAAAAACCATGTGGATCCCTAAGCATCTCCTTGCAGCACAACAATCTAAAGAAAAATCCAAATCAACATCCAAGATTGTTGTTCCTCCATCCAAACCTTCCAAATCTATTTCTCCATCACCTTCTTCATCCATTTTGGATCCTTATGTCCCAAAATCCCTGGTTGTTCCTCCATCCAAATCTCAAAAACTGAGATCCACTTTTCCTCCATCAATCCACCATCCCTCAAGATGTGTGCCAATGGTGATCCCACAAATGTTTCCATTCACTCATGCACCAAATTTTCAATATCTGGTCCATTATCCAACACCTCCTTTTCATCTTTCCATACCCCTTATCCAATCCTTTGCATAAGACTTTACCTTAGTTTCATCACAAAATCCAAAAAGTAAGGAAATTAACATTGGAGATGTTGAACATGTATAGTTAGCTGAGTCCTTATATCCTATGGGAAAAGACATTTTTATCTGACTCTTCAAACAAAGACCAATGAATTACCTACACAAAACTCCCTGATCCTATGAACAACATGCACCTTAAATGATATTATATCTAAGGGCAGGGTTAGTTTTAGTTTTTCTTTTTGCACTGCATATCATTTTATTCAAAGCATTGCATCACATTCACAAAATTTTTGCATTTGCATATAGCAGCATTAATCAAACAAGGCAACTATACAAATTTATCATTTGTTTGCATTTAAGACAAACAAGGGTTGTCTCCTTTCTTAGATATTCAGACATGTAGTCTTTGAGGTCCTAAGGTCATTCATTTTCAACATCACCTTGTGACGATGCTTTACTTATGGTTGGGTAGTGATTTCACTATTTGAGATTTGTTAACCCAAAATCTATCAATTGTTATATCTCAAACACATTAACAAAATCACTAATTCATTCTAGACACCTAGTTGATCATATGACTAGTGAAAAATCTAAAATTCTACTTCAGTGCCGTTGTAATTGTCACACCCAAGTAGGTTTCATTACTTACAATTCAAGGCAAGAAAATAAAAAGAAAAAAGTGCTATGCAAAATATTCATCTCAAGGCAAAAGAGAAATGATATATAACTGAAATATCACGCATACAAAGTGCGACAAAATTCTTGACCATGGGAACATGCGAGTAACTTCATCAAGGCTATATTGGACGCCTACTGGCAATGGAGCAATATTCAAGAAATTACAGTCTATAACCTCGTCGGAGCTCTAAAAGCTTGCTGGTAGCAAGGCTCTATTCAAGATGCTTTTGAAGTTATAATAATCCATGTAGCTAGTCATATAGGATTCTAAGGATCTTTAGTGAACACAAGAGTGGGAATTAACTCATTTTCACTCACATGGGCAAAAGAAGATCAAAGTTTCAAGAATCAATGAGGAATTTTTTTGCATCTCCATTTGTAAATCCTAGTCACTAAGTGTGTTAATTTGGATGTTCCAAGGGACCTTAAGGATTGATTGACCACTTATCTATTAAATGTTTTGTACCTCAAATTCAATTGGTGTATTAAAAAATGTTGAACAAACACAGTCATCCTTGTTCGAATAGGAAATGCATCTTCAACATGCATATTGCATTAACATAGGTCATATCAAAAATTCATTGTCGCCACATGCATTTTGTAGGTCATCATGTCATATAGGTCTACATATTGGGGGCATAGCTGAAAAAATCCTAAAAATCATATAAAGTCCTGAAAAAAAAAGCCTTAAAAATTGAAAAACTGAAAATTAAAGCAAGAAAGCATAGACTATCCTTCAAACCAAATCAACCACAGACAAACTCTCAAGGTCTGCAATCAAACTTATCCCATGTCTTGTTAATCAATTTATCAAACTCTATCAAACATCAACATGTCTTTTATAAGGAAGGGTACACTCGAAACCAAACAGATCAGTCTTATATGGGGTACTTACTCTTTGAAACTAAACATTCCTATCAAAGATCAAATCAAAACAATGACATAGATCAGTATGGCTGCTAGATTTTGTCCAAGTTGGTCTTATCTCTTGTACTGAAGTGTGGCATTTTTGCTTCATCTTTTAGTCACTTTTGTGACATCCTGGTTCTTTTGGAACCCTTCTGGCTTGAAACCAATCAATGTACTAGTCTTAGGGTAATCAACTAATCAATTTACATGTCCTAAGTTGTATCAACCAAGTCATCTTTCTGTCAGTAGTACCAGGCCATCTAATCCACGTTAGTCACCTGTCTCCACACTAACCGCCGAGTTTTATCACTGAGTAAACAAGAAAAACAAGACTACTGAAAAAAATCACTAAACTGTTTGAGATATGATTGAAATTTTTTTGTGTGCTATCTTTTACATTGGTTTTCGATTATTATTATTCCCTTTGATTAACTCGAGGAAGTTTATCTTGACTAAGAGGAGCAAGGATTGGGGACAAAATACTTTTGTTTTTTTTCTGCTAGTAGGAATGGTTTTGATGATCTAGAAACATCTAATTAGTTGGGTGTTTGTGATAAGTGCCTTCACATCAAGGTGAAATTGCCACACATACCTCGAATCTGCTTATTTGTATGCTATAGGGAGGTTGGAGTCATTTCTTTGTCTATTTTGAGGGAATTTCTTTAATGTGCAATCTAGATGCATGCGTAATATGTCCAAGGATATGAATGATAAAAGGGTCATTGCAGACAAGATAATTAATATTGCATATGAAAAGGAAGGAACTATATTTTGCCTGCAGTGTTTGTAAAATGCTCAATGATAGAAATTAAGCATACCAAATCCAGTGACTAATTTTAGGTTGCATTCATTCTAAATTTTATGCATTCAAGTGATTTCAGCATGATAACAATGATCTCTTTATCTTTTGAATGAGAGTCTAAAGCAATCGTCATTTCTCAGCTAAGTGGTTTCTCCAATCGAGTACTTGTGTATTGAGATGTTAGCTGCATACATGAGCATCTTATATAGATCCATACATTTCATTATATATTTATTTGCATTCATATTATTGCATAAAAAATAAACATTTGATTTACTAGTTACTCATTTTCATCACTTATTTGCATATGAAAAAGAAATTAAAAAAAAACATCCATATTTATTTGCATTACATACATCCATACTGAAAAGATATGCATACATATAGAATCAAGCATATAGAAAGATATCTCATAATTAATCAACGCAAGTACGATGAAATAAAATTAAGAGCTTGTATATCTCATCATAATCTCAGTGTCTAAGAGTATAAATGATATCAATGGTCAAATACAATGTCTCATCGGAGCAAGAATCGTATAGGCTACAAAAATGGGGTATATAACAAAATCTAGGAGATATACCAAATCTAGCTCTCTGCCTCTCCCTCATCGTCAGGTGGAGGAGATGGTGCCTGCTGACCGACGTCCTATCTAGGTGCCCTAGATCCCTTAGATCGATCGATATACTGAGAATATAGAACAACCTGTTGTTCTACTGGGACCGCTACACTATAAGCTGTGACATAATAATATGCATGACTCATTTGATGCAAAACCTCTTGCTGAAGAGCATCACACTCTGCTCTCACCCTTGTGAATTGTCGATCTCACTCTGCTCTCACCTCCGCAAGTTGTCGATCGTGCTCAGTTCTGATCTCAACAAGCTGTCGGTCTCGCTCTGCCAACTACATCTATAATACTATCAACTATGACTGTAAACCTGTCGACCTCGACCTTAAAGATCGTACTACATCTGGTGCTGCCTTCTATCTCCCAACATCCCCCTCTCCACCTCTCTACTCATCTCTCCACTACCTAACCTTCATAAGATCTGCTCTCTCCTCCTCACCTCCAACCTCTTTTGTCCTAGAGCCGCCAGCCTCAACCCCAACAACTTCTAAGGATCCACCCTCCCCTCTCTATCGCTATCTACCTCCTATTGTTGCCCTGCTACTACAAGCACCAGGATCACCTCCTGTCTACCTAGGTTCATATGCTCTCTACCCCTGTACCTTTCCTCATCCTTGTACCTGACCTAGTACCTATGCTTGTGCTGATGCATCGTCTTCAACTTCCTCTATAAGAGGTGCATGCTCTCGGGGATCTGTAAACTGAGGAAAAGGATGTCTCTGAAACCAATCTCTATACTAGGGCAATGCCCCAATGTTTGCTACATCCTCTAAATAATCCCATCCATGTGGTTGTAAACCTGCTAACTCCTGCATGCTTAGTGCATATGATAGTCTCAGTGCCCATCCTCGTCTCTCCTCCTCCCCATATCTAGCATAGGCTATGAACTCCTAGAATATACTTTGTTGTCTCATCACCCTAGATACTACAAATCACTCAATAATAGACACCAATCTGCCAATGAGAGGTCAAGTCATAAACATATCCTTCCTTTGTGCTCTCCAATCATCCCATAGCTCTAGACCCCTATATGGTCTCCATACTACAACAATCAAATCATCCAACTACCTCCTCCAATAATCAATCTTGCCCAGATGGGGCTAAGTAACATAACCTAAATAACAACATACAATAGGTTGGTGTGCCTCTGTAGAATCATCTACTATGGTATACATACTGGGATGTGCTCCCATGCCCATAGCTATAGAACTAACACACTTGTTGCCATACTCTTCCCCTCCCAATACACAATCTCATGCAACTCATGATACATATGAGTGAGTAAGTATGATCCCCACCCTAATCTCACTAGATGAGTCAATAACCTCTCAAGCATTCTGTTGGGTCTCAAATCAACAGATTGGATAGGTTCTAAGGAAATGCCAACTCCTATGATCAAACCCTCCAATTGACTTGGCCAACTTATAGAGTGAACCTATTTGGTTACTAACTCTCTCACTTTAGGCTCTGTAGGACCTAGGCGAGTATACCTAATCACTAGTTGTTTTCAATGACCAGTGCCTTTTATAGCAGATTAAGTATCTTGATCTGGTTTCCTCCTATCTCAGAATGGCATAAGTTCCTAGGATGGAGATATAGCAGATGAGTTCAAGATTGTTATTGTAGAAGCTATACACTACTGCCACTTTACTCAATGTTTCATACTCAATTATTCTTGTTGCTTTAAATAACATGTAATGAATGTGGTGATAAGTGTAATTTATAAATGGCCAGTGCCTTCCTTGCTGTCTGGGCTACAGAGTCTTTATATTTTCTTAGGACTTACTGTGTGAACTTGTGAGACAGTTTTTAAACCCACCCCTTTATGGATCTGTCACTTACTATTTCTTATGAGATCAATTGAATGCCTATATCATAAGTTGCTTGAATGAATTTAACCCTACCTTTAAGGGACCATCCAGGTAAGCACTGCAAAGAACAATTACAATTCGCAAGCAGAACTTTTATTTCAACCTTATGACATACAACATAAATTTCACTCAAAGAATATGAATAACCTTATCTCCTTTAGATAATATCACAAGCGACTGCCAATAACAAAATGAAATAATCCACAGCACACATGCAAAGAAAAGACGACTGATTATATTATGTATTCCATCAAAATTTGTATAACAAAAAGCTTACAAGCCGTCATACCTTACTGTCTTGTTCCTACCATATCTCTTAAAAAATATTACAAGAAACCTCTCTCATATATATATGAGAGCAAATGTTATTTACAAAAAGACGTGTCTTTTCAAAATACTAATTGTCAATTTCTAACAAACTTAAGTAAAAAGAGATTAAGAATCCCTAAATGATGAATATAATCATCCTCTTTAAAGGTCTTGATCTTGATGCTCTGTTTCTTTAATTCTTCTCCCTATGAAAGGTATCCGAATATCATCTGGTTGATGGTAGGGGCCATGTCTTTGCTTCGATCCAATTTTGACAGAGTCCGATCCTTGACGCTTATAAGTTCATTCCGCCAATCTTCCATAGACATTACTTCTCCTTCTTTATAAATCGAGGGCATTCCAATAGGGCTCCCATCATCCAATTCTTGAAGATCTCTTTTTAGCGCACCCTTGTATTTAACATGATTTTCCATATACGAAGTTCCTTCTATTTTCTCCTCTATTGTCATTATATCAACATTGCTTATTACTTCATTCAATTGTGCTTTTAACCTCTCATGCTCTCTTAATGCCTTTATGGTTCCAGTGTACACCCTCCAATAATGTTCAACATGTATAAGCATGTTGTTGAATCGGTGTTCAATGATATCATTAACCAATTTATCCATCTTTTGTTGGATATTATTTACCTGTTTGGTAGCCTTATCCGCTTGATACTTCCAATACAGAACATCAGAAACATCATCCAAGCTCTGTCCTGTGGGATATGAAGCATATTCCCTTAAAGGAGTTCTTGTCTCAAGTTGTAATATCTTTGCTTGTAGCTTTTGATTCTCCTCCTTAGATCTTTCATATAAGCCCTTATAGGTAATGTTTTCCCTGACCAAAAACTCTGTCTGATCTAAATTTAATTTGGCTACATCCACGTTCAATTTTGCAGTGACCCTAGGGTCAGTCTTTCCAACCTAATGGATCATAAGGTGTCCAAAGGTTTCTTCAATATCCACAATAATTGGTCTTTTTCCCTTCGGATACAGTGCCCATTGTAGGAGAGCTTTTTGATTAGGATCATATCCTGAGCCTAGGAACAATTTATCTATCTCTTGAGGCAATACTTGTTGATTTAGGTCCTGCTTCTTCAAGAATCCATCAAACAGAAGTGTTGAATTTATATCCCAACTAGAAAAGATGATAACACCAACCTCCTTTAATATTTTCCTCCCTTTCTCAAGGGTCATATCTTTCATGAGGGTATCTATCTCATCTTGTAGCCTTCTCATTTGTTCTTCTTCTGATCTTCCAGCCATACTTTGTTTCACATGAGCCCCTTTGTACTGGTATAGGAATGAAAGAAACTCTCTAGAAGAAGCGAATCCGTCATCCGCAACAAAGTCCTCATGTTCTGTCATCCTTATATCAACTACATCTCTAATATTAAATTCTCCAATGTCCACATCTACCTCTGCTTCAAAACTAGGGGGATAATATTCTCTAGGGGAGTTAGCAGGGATGCTACTAGCAGCCAATTTCGGGGACATGTGAGCCAATGGTTGACTATCTTTTTCAGTGTTGATAAAATGGAGGAACTGTGGGGGTACTCTATGCATAATCTCTACCTCATGTTGAAGTAGTTTTTTGGCTATCTCCAAAGGATCTTGGAGGTTTCCAAGTAGGTCTCCATCCACCATCCCCCTTGCTCTTTTCCATTTGAAGGCTTCCCAAGTCATCTCGCTTCTTTCTCTCAAAACCTTGGCCTCTTCCCTTTCAAGGTTCTTGATTAAATCGTCTGGCATTTGGGCCACATGTATTTTGGCTTTTAGTTTCTGTGATGCCCTTGCAGCTCTTATATATCCCTCAGGATCAAATTTCTCTCTAGGATCACCCAGAGTCATGCCATAATAATCTAATTTATTTTGAAGTAAATGATAACTTTTGGAACTTTTAACAATAAAATCAGAAAACACTAATAACCCTGGCACAATGGATTGTTTACCAAAATCTGTAAGATGTTTGGCACTGACAGCAGATAATTGTCTTACAATCTCTAGGCTAGCCACCCTGTTTGGCACTGTAATTGGAAGCATGTATGGCTTTCCTTCATACCCAAATGCCCTGATTTCTGTATGATTAAGGTGGCAATACCAGTCACCCCAGTTATGATCAATTTGAGACTCTGGAGAGAAGTCTTTTGGCCTGAGGAATCTTTTAATTTCAGGAGACAAAGTATAATCTCTATGTTGTCCAAAGGCTGCACTAAGAGGTTTCACAAAATATTCCTGAAAGTGCCAATATTGGTTGTTTATAAATCTTTGATCCCATGCAGAAACCCACAACTGGACTAGTTTCTTCAAACCATTTTTATCATAAGCTCTGATGCTAAAATCATCTGACCAGAAATTGATTTCTTTTCCACAATAAAGAATGATGTGCATTAATAAGGAATACAATGAGAAATGAACATTCACAAGATCTCCTTTCAACTTTTCCAACCCATGATTTAGGGCTTCTGCAACATAAGTAGCATAGTCAAATGACCTAGGGTCTTTTGATTGTAGATCAGCACATAGAACCATAACCCCAATATCCATGAGAGGATGAGCCTCTAAGCCTAATACTTGGGCTGCAGCATAGTATGTATACTTAAAATACGGATGGAATTGGTTAACATCAAATGGCACCTTGTCATCTTTACTGAATGGAACAAAGGACTTTCCTACTTTTGGCCAGTGAATGGGTAGTCTCCATGTCCTATAGATGTCCTCCAAGTTAAAGAATTCTCACGATAGTTTCTGTATATCAATTTTCTCTTCTACTTCCCAATCTAGATCAAACACCATATCAATAGTCTATTTGTTAATCACCACCATGGGATTCCCTCGGTAGTCACATATGGTTTTGGTTTTTGGATCATAACAATCTACTAGAGCTTTCATTAATTCGACATCCACAAATACATTCGGAACTACCAATTTCCCTAAATTTTTCTTCCATAGGTTACTTACGGGCTCAGGAGCATTCCTTCTCTTGTAACCAAATAAGAACAACTCATGTCCTCTGATTTCAGTCCATATGTCTCCTAGATGTTCAAATCTATCTTCCAACCCTTCCTCTTCACTCTTGATTTTTTTGGACCTCACACTGGATGTCAGGCACTGGTCTAGCAAATCCTGAGTTAAAGCTCTACCCTCCTTTTTCTGTCGTTTGGGCTTCTCTTCAAGGTTTAATTCCTTCCCTTTTCTACTCTTTTTAGAAGAAGAAGAAGGTTCCATAATTTCAATCAATATGAGAAATCACACTTACTTGGAGAATTGTCAAGCTCTTCTGACTGTCGTTTACAAACTTCAGCAAACTCCTTGCAATTTTCTGTCTTTTGGCATCAATCTGGTTCTTATGAAAATTCGATCAATTTAGCTGTAATTGTATGGGCAACTTGTGCAACAGTTAATGTCTCTGCACTCATAACGGCTATTCAAATGTTTAAACTTAATTGCAGATGTGACATCCTTCGCGGGAAGTACTATTCAACTGAAATGATCGTGAATCGAGTTTTCGATGAAACCCTTGTCTTCGGCTGAATACTTTGATCTTTCATCGAAAGTTCACTTTCCTCGATATCACCTTATCGATGAATGGCCCATGTCGAAAAACCATTTTCTAGTCTCCTCGAAATCATCTTTTCTTCGATGAACTTTCTTTCGATGAGTCATTCGTGAGTTTCATCGAAATCATATTTCAATGAATTCTGTTCTTCGGTGAAAGTTCATGCAAGCCCTCCGAAAACCTTTTTTCTTCGATGTCCCTCTTTTATCGATGAAACTCCTCTGTTTTTATCGATATAATGTTATCGATAAGATTTGCTTTTCGATGAATGTTTTTTAAGTCTCTTCAGCAGTTGTATTTCCTCGACTTCACCTTTTGTTTGCTTTTTGCTTTTTGATGAAACTGGAATATCGATGAGCGGCTTCCTTCATTTACCGAAAGAGATATTCTGCCGAAGACATCTTAACTTAGTGTTTTACACTTTATGCTTTATTTCGATAAAATTATTCTTTCGGTGAAACTCTTTCTGAGATGCTCGACATGATATTTTGGCCGATGATCTTTTTAGCTTTCACGCCTTTGGGAAGATTTTTTATTTCAAATATATCGTTCAACACATTCTACCCCAACCACATAGAAACCCTTGTTGTCCTCTATCAGGTATCACAAAACAACCGATCATACCAGCCAAAACGCAAGCTAGAGGGTACTGTGCACCATACCCGCTCATCAAATCATCCCAAGTAATAGCGCGATCAAGAATAGTCTCATCATGGAATATCCCTCTTAATGCCAAAATACCTGGTCATGGAGTAGAATCATAACCAACCTTATCTCCAACAAATGGAATCCTCAAAATCTTGTATATATCCTCTGACGTGATGGTCATCTCTCCAACTGGTAAATGAAAGGTGTTATTCTCTGAATGAAAACGCTCGACTAAAGCGATCAATATACCATGATTCACATAGATATTAGGAATCTGTAATAGGTATCTGAATCCACACAAACCAATATGACCACTCTTTGCATCTGATAACTCGCAAATGAGTCGCATCGTCAGTGGAAATGTACACCAAAATTGAATATCTAGAAACTGAATCTACAAAATTGAGCATACCAATCATCAGTACGTGTCCCAATTTGCACTAAGAATGTGATAAACATACTATAGAATCCACATATACACCATTCAAAATCAAAAAATATTATTTACACTGTAAAAAATACTTGTTGTTTTTTATACGAGTTTTCACAAACAAGAAGAAACTTGTACAAGCAAACATTACGAGTGGAACAATTAAACACTATCATACGACAAATAATAATATATCGTACGACAAAATAGTCTATCAAGAACATTTTCATACGAAGCAAGGATACATCAGACGACAAACCCTACTTGCTCAAATGACAAAACACAAAGGGACAGATACTCGTATGAGTAAAAGTATAACACCGCATGACAAAACGATAAAAATGACTTTTAAAAAAATTAAAAATGAAAAAAATCAACAAAAATTCAAAAAATAAGAAATGCAAAGGCTAAAGATCGATCACTTACTATTGGGGCATAGTTCCACAGTCAATTACGTCATCTTTGGTGTTCGAATAAATGCTCCTTAATCGGAATTGCCATTTTTCTGCGTAGGAGGTTTTTCAAATTTTAAACTTTCAGAGGTAAAAAGTAATTGACAATGACACATTGAACCCCTTATATAGCCCAAACCCTAATTTTTAAACTTGCTCCGATGGATGTAAAACTTGTACCCTAAGATAAATCGACTGTCCTGGGTCCATTTTCAGGATCGAAATCAAAATCTGACGTCAATTTTCTAGTTGAAATTTCACAACATTGACCACTTAGCACTTTTATCCTCAAGTCAATTTTTGAATCGTTTTGTGCTCAATTCAACTTTGATCTCAAAATTAATTCTTACATCAATATTCATGCTCAAATAATTATCACGAAATCCTTTTTATGTTCTCAAAATTGCCTAAAATCATTGTACCCTCGTTATTTTTCGATTTCGCTCCTGAGGGGGCATACTCATAACATCTTTTCAGTGATTATCACTATTCAAAAGTCAAGAAATTTTCAAATCTTCATATAAAGTCGAGCAGAAATATTTTTAGTCAAAGAAAATCAATTAAACCTTGTTACTAGGGGCATCTTAACTAAATCACGTCATATTAAGTTGAGATTCTTCGATGTCAAATAGAGCAATCTCTAGGGGCATATCAATCTTTGTCCTTATCTGAATCAATATTCAAATTGATGTTCAGTTTCATCATATCAAATCAGGCTGGACATTTTCTCTTGCTAATTGATTCTTGTTCAATCATGTTCAGAATCGGTTCTTTCACTTTGCTTAGTTGATTCTTGTTCAATCAAGTTCAAAATTGGTTCTTTCACTTTGCTCAATCGATTCTTGCTTAATCAAGTTCAGAATCGGTTCTCTCGCTTTTCTCAGTAGATTTTTGTTCGATTAGGTTCGGAATCAATTTTATCTCTCACTTAGTCGGTTCTTGTTCAATCAAGTTCGGAATCGGTTTTGTTTCTTTTCTCAATCTAGTTCAATCAAGTTCTAGATAGATGCTCATTTCTTGATCCATCAAGTTCAAGAACGGTATCTCACTCTTTGTCGGTCCTAGTTCAATTAAGCTTAGGATCGGTTTCGCTTTAATCAATCTGTTTAGTTTCATCACTTCAAATCAAGCTGAACATCTCGCTCTTCATCGGTTTGTGATCCATCAAGTTCAGAACTGATAGCTATTTGACATCAACTATTCTTTGAACTAATGTGTTGCTCGCACATTAATTCAAAGAGGGGCAAATGTACTACCCTAAAAATGGTCACCTAAACCATGGGCCCCTAATCTTGACAACATCACCAAGGTCCTAACCAAAGGCAATTGAATCAACCTTGAGCACCTAATTAATTAATTCTTCAATCATTAATGTTATATGGCAAGTTAATCACTCAATATTAATTAAATATTTATTTAATTAATTAAATCATTCAAAATAAAACATTTTGATCAATTAACCTATTTATTTAATTAAATATCCTAGCATATTTAATTAATAAATAAATTTTCCATTTAATCACAAAAAGAGGAATTAACTTACAAAAAGAGATTAATCACAAAAAGAGGAATTAATTTACAAAAAGAGATTAATCACTAAAAAGAGGATTTAATCTGCAAAAGAAAGAGTTAAATTGAAAACAAAAGAAAATAATTAAATTAAGAGAACAAATCAAACTTAAGATGTTTCTTCCTCTAAAATTGAGATAACTTGAGAAATCAGAAAAGCAATTAAATTGAATTAATCGTTTTCTCTAAAATTAAAACTCAAAGCTTTTCTTGAGGAAAGAGGTTCAGTTACATTGAAAAGGCCTTTTTCTAAATAAAAATCTTGAGCAAATTAAAGAAAAGTGCATGGAATCAGCTATTTTTATCTCAAGTGCATGGAATCAACTAAATTTTATCTTCAATGTAGACTTAGACTTATAATTTGAATGCATTCAATCAAGCTATAATTGGAATCTATCTCAAGGTTAACTTAATCTGATCTCTCAATTATTTCAATTAACTAGGATTGTGCTTTTTCTCGAGGAATCTCAACCGCTCATTGATAATCGATCTTGAACATTGGTCTCTCTTTTGAGTCTCTATAAATTCAGCCTCCATCTCTCATTCAAAACACCCTGGAGATTTATTGTTATTGTGCAATTTTTGTTCTGGAGTCATTGAAGATATTGTGTTTTGAGATTATTGCATACTTAGTTTAATCATTATTGCTTGTATTCATTTAGCTTAATCTTCATTCTTTTAGCTTAATCTTCATTCATCTAGCTTAATATTCATTCATCTAGCTTAAATCTTGCATACAATTAACTTATTCTTGTGCTCATATAGATTAAATCCTTCGTCTTGCTGTAGTCTAGTCACAGGTATTGCTTGGACAAATCTGAGAGCAAGTCTATACTTGCATCTTTTAGAAGGAAATAGGTCAATTTGTTATGGTTTTAATATTTATGATTATATCTGTCTAACCATGTATGCAATGACTTAATTGAAGTGTTGTGTCTTACAGCTTACAGACTTATTTGACTTTTCACACACACAAGAGTCAGGTGGTAGTGGCATAGGACAACCTTGACTTGATTTATATTGATGAGGCACTTGTATTTTTTATCTGATATCATTGTATACTTGGACTTTTTATTGTTTTATGATGATCTATATGCAGACATGGACTCTATATGATGATCTTTGGTTAATTATGCATGTTACTCTATATGATGATGATCTATATGCATTTATTACATGGATTATGTTATGATGATTTTTTTTTCCCTTTTTTTCATGATGATGATGCAATGATGATACTGATCTATATGATGTGATGATTATGAAATGAAAATGCATTTGATTTTTGATTTTGATGATCATGGATTATAATGAAAATGATTACTAACTTTAAATGATATGCTTTACTTAAATGATGCAAATGCAATGATCTATATGGGAATGCAAATGAATGTTGATTTTATTTTATTTTTGTATGATTTTAATGTGTATGCATGCAAATTATTTACATGGAATGTTTTTTATTCTTATATGTAATGCTTATAATGATAAATGAATCTAAGTGCAAAGATGCAACTAAATGACCTTAAGAACTACAATGATAATGATCCTAATGCAAATAATAATGATGATATACTACATGATTATGAAATGCACTTAATATAATGCAAACCAATGCAATGATTGAATGCAACTAAATGAACTAAATGATGATAATTTAAATGATTCTAAAGATAAATGCACCCACAATGATCAAATGCAAATTGTTTTTTGTTTGTCCAAGTATACTCAGTCTTTATTTATGATCGTTGATCTCTAAACAAAATGAAACACTTATAATTCAACTGACAATGAGTTCTAATAATGCAGATGAATAATGAGCTAATATAAAATGATCTAACTAAAATTATACTTTCATTCTTCATATGCTATCTTATAACATTGCTTGATTTCATCATTGAGCTTTAAAATGTTGTAAGAAAATACAAGCAACTTGACATAATGATTCAAGTTGACCTGAGTATTTCTTACATGGATTTTGATATAGCAAGTTTATACAAGCAACTTGATATAATGAATCAAGCCGACCTAAGTATTTCTTGCAGAACAGACAAGGATTATCTCCTTTCATGCATGAATCGGAACGTCCTCCTTGATCGTTTGCCAATCATATCCTTAGATGAGTTCATACCTTAATAAGAGATAAACCGCAGACAACAAACAAACAAAATAACCATGCCCCATCATAACTTCTCTAGTCATAGACATCCTTGAGTCACATAGAGTACATGATTAGCAATAAAATTAAAATATAAACATTGAATCTTGTATGTCGTTCACATGTTCTCATGGTCATTAATTGATATAATCATCTTGATGAATGATCATTGATAATCCTTTATTACTTGCTGGTTGATTATTCATATCCTGAGTTTCACGATTTAGTTGTTAAAAAATGCCTTGATCTTCGTTGCTTCATTGCTCGTCATCTGTTTCAAAACCTTAGGTGTTTTTTCTTTTTTCTTTTTCCGAATGTTTTAAATTTTCAAAGATTCAAAAGATCACCTTAGCAAAAGGAATTAGGATTTTTCCCCCAGTTGAAACAAAACTTTATTATGGATGTATGAATTCATCAAGATATAATGCAGATATGATTGATTCTAATATAATGCAGATATGATTGATTCTAATAAATTCTAAGACAGTGACTATGATAAGTATGTCAAAGATTGATAATTGTTGGTGAGTTGCATATTTCCTGCTAAATGGTTCAAAGCAATGGATGTGAAAGATGAAATGGATGAGCTAGGATAGATGGAAGTGATAGAGGCAATAGGATGGAGTGGATAGGTGTGCAACACAATCTCATAGATGGAAGAACCCACTTTTTTAGATAGCACCTATTTACCAGGTTTTCACTATCTAAATTTATTTCCATATTTTGATTTTTTCTTCTTCTATCTTCACTGTTTTATGCTTTTTAGGGATTTTCTGCTTTTTTTATTTTTATTGATTTCTTCAGGATTTTATACGCTTTTTACTGATTTTTTCAAGACTTTATATCTCAAGAATAGAATTTATTAAGATGGATAGAATTGATAGGTTCATCAAACCAATCACCTTCAGGGGTAGATAACTTGTATGCTCCTGAGCCATATGCTACTACTATGACAAAAGGACCTAACCAATTTGGTTCAAATTTACCCCTTTTCTCTATCTTGACGATTTATCAGATTCTCCCTTAGAACTATATCTCCAATCTGAAAAATGCGTGGCTTGACTCTATGATTATAACTTCTCACCATTCTCTATTGATATGCCTTCAAATGATGTTACATTTAGCGACATTCTTGAATTAGCTCAAGTTCTTGAAGTCTAGAGACTTGTTGTTCTTCTTTCAGTATAAAACCTTTCAAGGAAACTCATAGAGAAGGTATCTCTAATTCTACTGGTAATATGGCTTCTGATCCATAGACTAAGAAATATGGAGTTTCCCCTGTTGGTGTGTAGATGCTGGTTCGGTATGCCCAAAGAGCAGGATTTAACTGAATGTGCCAGTCTTTACCAGCTTCATTGACTATTTTCTTCAAGATTTTCAAGATAGTCTTGTTTGATGCCTCATCTTGACCATTTCCATGTGGATAATATGGTGTAGAAAACCTATGTTGGATATTGAATCGCTCACATAGTTCCTTCACATCTTGATTCTTAAATGGTCATCCATTATCAGTGATAATGGTCATAGGGACTCCATAGAAACATATTATATAATTCAAGATGAATGATGATATTTGTTTTCCTATCACTTTCGTCAAAGGTATTGCTTCAATATAGTTAGTGAAATACTTAGTAGCAGTCAAAATGAACTTATGTCCATTAGAGGATGAAGAATTTATCTTACCTACAAAATCAAGGCCCCATTGGGAAAATGGCCATGACCCTACCATAGTATACAATTCTTGTGCTGGTGTGTGGATGAGATTCCCATGGATCTGGCATTGTTTGCATTTCTTGGCATATGTGAATGAATCTTTCTCCATAGTAAGCCAATTGTAACCCATACAAAGAAGTTTCTTAGCCAGTGTTAAATCACTTGAGTGTGTGCCACAAATACCTGCGTGAACTTTGTTAAGAACTTTCTCAGATTCTTGTTGTTTGAGACATCTCAATAAAGTGCTATCTAGACCTCGTCTACATTATTGTTTGTGCATGGAAACTGCAGTCTATATGATTTTGGAATTTGTTTGTCCCTGAGGTGTGATGAACAAAATTCCAGTGCCTGATCCATATTGTGTATAGGAACCATCAAAGTACAACTCCCAAATTTTTGTACTTATTGTCAGAATGTTTGCATCAGGAAATTCAATGTGCAATGGTATGTCATCTTGTAAGGGTGCTTCAACTAATTGATAAAAAATGACCCATCCTTTGATAGATTTTTTACCAACATATTCTATATCAAACTCACTTAGAACCATAACCCATTTTTCCAATCTGCCTATCAAAGTTGACTTGTTCAACGAATACTTTAGCGGATCTATTTTTGCTATCAGTTTCACCAAATGAGTCAGCATATATTGTTGCAGTTTTTGAGTTGCAAATACAACTGCTAGGCATGTCTTCTCTACTGATGTATAGTTCAATGTTAGTCCCAACTGGTGCTGAGAGGGAAGGGGTGAATCAACACATAACCAATAATTACTCAATTAAACCTCTTAACTTTAGTTGTTCCTAACTCAACATTCATCAATGTAAATAACTATTGCAGAATAATAACCAAGCATGAAAAGATACACAATAAAACACAGATTTATCTCGTGGAAGCCCAATAGGGAGAAAACCATGGTGTGAGTTGGAACTCACAAAATTTGTACTCTTCTGGAGTATGCCCAATGAAGAGCCATCCTTGTTAGGAGATTACAAAGACACTAGTTAGGTGCCACCCGGTTAAGGGATTTTGATCAAGGTCAATTAGTGCCTTTACCTAGTTAAAGGTAGCCTGGTTAAAAGACTTAGAACATCAATAAAGATGTTACCCGGTTAAGGGATTTATACAATGGGACCTGTTAAAGTCCACCCAGTTAAGGGATTTATGTTGTAGTTGTTAGAAAGCAACAGATGGATGATCAAATACAAAAGCTACTCATTAGCCTGATCAGATCACAATTAAGTATCACTCTAGGTCTGCATCACTTATTCTTGTTCTCCACAACTCCACCTTCTACTAGTTTGTTGGTGCTTGAATTATACATTGTCGGTCCTCTGTCACCTGAGTCACTACTTGGTGAAACCCCCACTCTACTGGTCCTCTATCACCTAAGTCATTTCTCGGTGACACCCCCACTCTACCGGTCATTTGTCACTTAGCTCTGTAAACTCCCCCTGTGTCCACTTTCACATTGACTTAATTCACCTTGACAACAACCATCTCAAGAATGAGATATGTGTATATATAGACCCTTTAGTCTATCGCCAACTTTTCCCTCCAAAAAATACCTTTCAAAATTTCATTGTCAGGCCTCAAATTGTGCTTCTGAAATCCTACAGGAATCTCTATCAATATAGTCGAACATGCCAATAAGTTTGTCGGTTGACTGAGAGAAGACTCTCAATTTACTTGGATGTAACTGAACGTTACTAGTCTGTCAGTTACCTATTCTTCAGGTATTCTGATCAAAACCTGTCTAGCTGATTTATTCTTGTATACTGGTTTTCTCTTTGCTTAGCCAGTGGACATCTTCTGTGTTGATTTACTCACCGCTACCCAATCTCCTTACTGCTTGCCAGTCTTCTCATTGTTTGTTGGTCTACTGCTTGCTGGTTTACTTACTTCCTATCAGCCTACTGCTTGCCGGTTTACTTACTTCCTGTCAGTCTACTGCTTGCCGATTCACTCACGGCATGTCGGTTTACTCACTGCCTGGTTTACTCACTGCCTGGTTTACTCACTGCCTATGGACTGTGAAGACTAAGGATATGTTGTTGCCAACAATGACAACCATACCATTTACTGGTCATACAAAATTACATCAGAATGCCAACAAACTCCCCCTTTAGTATTGGTGGCAAATTCTACAAACTGTTGTGCTAGTTCCATGGCCCCTATTCCTGACAAGATTCCAAAAATTCCAAAATTCCTCCTTTTGCCATCAATGGCAAAGACTATCCAAGAAGATTTGTCAAAATAAAGCAAAAATCTCTTTAAAGTTTTCTTGAGCCACTTTTAAGGAAGATTCCCATTTAGATTGAATTTGTTTCATGGTAGTGAAGTGGCCATGTAATACTGCAATGAAGACCTAAATATCATCAACTGTCTTACAATCAGTTGCATGAATTAGGTGATCTGCTTCATTAATGTTCAGTTGCATGAAATCAATAATTGGTGCTAAATAGCACTGGAGCTCTAACAAACTAATACTTCTTTTGTCTTCTTCATCTTTCAACTTTCTGATTTTATGATTGAGCATTTTGACTTTTCCATTAAAGGTTGACATTGAACTACTAAGGGGATCAAACGAGCTTACCAGATCTTGAATCTCCTTTTGAATCTGATTTATTTTATCATCTAAGTCTTTGATTAAAACATGAAAGTTTGAAGATTTCATCAGTAGTTGACCAACTTGTTGCAGTATGGTCTTAACTTCTTCTGTTCTAGTGGAAAGAGCAACTGTTATCTGCTCCATTAGGTTATCTCCTCGCTTTCTTTCATATTGCCTTACTACAACCTTCTCCAGATCGGTTGCCTCTGAACTAATTGCTTTAACTAGACTATCTAATTGATCAATAATGGGTGCAGTATCATCAACTGCAATGTCCGGGATGAGATCAGACAGAATTGTTTTGGTAGGAGTGAGGATTCTTGCCTTCTTTTTCTTCTCTCTCAGTTTTACCTTTTCAACTTGGATTCTCATTTTTTCTGAGACTTTCATCAACTGTTTAGGGGTCATTTTGTTTATATCAATGATCAAGTCACCTTCTTCTTCCTCCTCTGTTCCTTCTTCCATTTCTAAAGTCTCAACTTTTGAGCTAGTTGCTATGATGATTCTTACCTTTTTCTTTTCACTTTCATTGTCTAAGTCTAACTTCATCTTTGCCAGTGGGGTATCCATCACTACTATGTTATCCTTTATTTTCTTCTCTTTCTCTTTTCCTTCCTCTTCTTTCTTCT
Source organism: Cryptomeria japonica (assembly GCF_030272615.1). NCBI lineage: Eukaryota > Viridiplantae > Streptophyta > Pinopsida > Cupressales > Cupressaceae > Cryptomeria > Cryptomeria japonica. The sequence continues at coordinate 454,376,804 of NC_081411.1, forward strand.
CTTCCTCTTTTCCTTCCTCTAATTTCTTTCCTTCCTCTATTTTCTTCTCTTCCTCATTTCCTTCCTCTATTCTCTTCTATTCCTCTGTCTTATTTTCTTCTTCTTTTCCTTCTTCTTCTTTCTTTTCTTCCTCTTTTCCTTCCTTTGTTTTATTATCTTCCTCATTTCCTTCCTCTGTTCTCTTCTCTTGCTCTATCTTCTTTTCTTCCTCTTTTCCTTCTTGAGAGAGATTAGGATTTGGTGTCAATAAGGTTCTGTGAGGTTTATCCTCATAAGGAATGTCTTCAACTAACACTTCATCTTGACTGGAAAGCTTAGTTTTATCAACTTCCTCCATCGATGAAGTATGAACTAGTTGTTCAATACCTTTTGTTAGATTGGGGATGTCTGACACAACGTTTCCTATGATGTCCTCAATGGTGAATGTATCAAATCCTTCAGTGGAGTCTTTCTCCTTAGCTTTTCCTTTATCAAGAATAGTTGCACCTTTGTCCTGTTTAGTTCCTGTTCAATTTCTTCTTCAACCTTCTTTTGCTGGTCCATAATTTCCTTCCACAAGGTAACACCTTCAGTGTGCACTTCTCTAACTTCCCCTACTACCACTCCTCCAGTTATGTTCCTTATTTTGAAATGTTGAATGCATGCTTCAACCACCAGTGAAGCTTGATCAAGATCTAATTCATGTTGCACTTCCATGAGTGCTTTTATTCTGAGTTCCTTTTCTGTAGCTAGAGCAGTCTTCCATCTTCCTTCAATTTTATCTAGCAAATCTGATGGGATTATGCCATACAATTCACTGGGAGTTCTACAAAATTTGTGCAAGTTCCATATAAGAGCTTCCTCAATTTTGCTCTTGTCTTCATCATTACTGAGAGAATATCTTCTTCCAACACTAGACAAACCTCTAAATTCTTTGATGCTATGCACCATCTCATCAATTATTGGAGCTTTGTTCTTTTCACTTCTTCTAACCTCCTTTATTTCCACATTTGATACAGTGTCACCTTCTTTCTTATCCTCTTTAAGCTTTGGATCACTCTTCCTCTTTCTGGTGTAAGTTACTCCTACTGGTCTATCTTTGCTTGGTGAAGATACTGGAGTACCTAGATTCTTTTCCTTTGTGTATGTTGTCGGTTTAGTTGCAGCAGTCCCCTTTGGTTTTGTTTTTGTCACTTTCTTCTTTCCACTGGTTAGTTCTTCATCTTTGGTAGGTGTGACCCCTATTTTATCACTCACACCAGTGGAGGTAGTGGCACCGGATACTTCACCTCCATATTTCTTGTCAAGGGTATCAATCATTTTCTTTACTTTTCTTTTAATGATAGGAACCTAAAGTTCTTGTTTTATTTTAGATCTTGCCTCCTCATATGTTCCAAACCTCTTTGCCTTCAAGTCTACCAGTTTAGATAGAAACATATTGATATGAATTTTAACCAGATCTACTACAACCTCATACCCCATAGGTGGAACCTAAAAAGTTATGGGTTCAATTGCTTGGAAAATACAACAATTTGTATCTACGAAAAAATAAATGTTGCTCTTGTATTTCTGCACTATTCCGGTTGGAATTCTTTCCCTCTTGTGCATTCTAGTTTGGAATTCCTTGAAATATCCCCACATTGCTTCCCCAAATTTATCTCCCAAATCCTTAATCATTTCACCTATCTAAACCATGATAGGTTTCTCTTATGACCATACTAAATTACCCTTACCGGGAAAATATTTTGGCACATAGAAAAATATACATACAAGTAGAGAGCCATATTTGAAGGATTGTTTCTTATCCTTCTTTATTCTTTCCATGTTCACCATGAACTGACTTTCAATCATCTTGAATATATCATATGTTGCATCTTCTTTGATAATTTGATATCCAGCATGGATGGCACTGCTCGACACACTATTCATCTGGCTTGATTGATAAACCTTGTATCCCAACACTGCAGAGGCAAATCTTACTTCAGCATCCTCAATATGAGTGATTGTCATTTCTCTACTATCACACTAGGATTTGGTTAACCAGGTGACTTCAATTGATGAAATTATTCTTAGGGTTAATGCTTCACCAGTTGCACTAAACCCTGTCACTCTCTAAATCATCTCCTTTGTGATCTTGATCGGTACATGATCTTCCAGCCACAAAAATTGATCATGAACCCTACTCAATACATATCTAACCTAGTCACCATGAAACTAATCAGGAAACTCTACAACATATGCTAAACCCTTGGTCTTCAAATGTAGGAAACTTGGTTTCAACTGATCATTATCACAGAACCCTTTAAACTCACTTTGAATGAACTTATCTCCAATTTCTTCAAGCTTGCAATGAATATAGGAGCGAATATCTTCTACCAACAATACACTAGAGGGTACAAATGATAAAGCACCGGTCTTGTTGATTTCACCAACTTTCATCGAGTGCAACTTGAACTCGAGTTGGGGTTCCTTGATAGCTTCAACCAACACAAGAGTTGATATCTATGCTGCCATGATGACCTTCAATCAAAATTTCCTCAAATGCAATTGAAAACCATTTCCTAGGGAATACCAAACACCACTATCACTTTGCTTGAATTTTTCCACACAAACAAAGCTTAGCAATTTTCAAATCGCCTTTGAATGCATAGGAGCTTAAGGAAAATTCACAAGTAGTTAGGTAAATGAAAATGCACTACCATTTCCTTATTTATCCATTGAGATTTATCGGTGTTGTGATCCAACGGTCAATTATGAGACTTTATAACTTAAAGAACACCAATTTGACTTTACTGGTTATTTGTTGCCGATACTAACACGCAACTAAATAACTCATAAAACATACTTCAATTAGGAACTTTTAGACCATCTTTCATGCATCACGACTGTACAGATAAAGCACATCCTTATAGTTTTTAAGGGGATTCAAAAGTAATCTTACCATATGTGCTCCCCCTGAGCATCGACATGCCTAGTTTATAATCCTTCATCCTTTTGGATTTAGATGATTCTCTAGTTTCCATAGGACCTGAACTGGGGTAACCAAGACCAGTTGTATCCTTTGTGCTTCTCTAAGCCTTCAACTGTCTATCTATCTTCTCAGAGCTTTCATTGAATTTTCTCAGCTTCTCATTTCTCTCACTTTTAGTTTTCAACTCACTCTTGAGTTTTTCAATCTCTTCCATCATCCTCTCCTTTTCTTCTACATTGTCATTCAATTGTTTATGTATGTATCCATTTTCCTGAGTGAGAACTCGGATCTCTTCATCTTTCTCAATCATGATTGCATCATTTTCTCTTAGGGCATCTTCAGCAAGCCTCCTAGCTCTTTCAGCTTTTGACAGATCTTCTTCTGCCTCTCTCTTTCTTTCATCAGCACTTTTGCTAGCTTCCAGTATCTCAATCATTCTTAGGGCCTGACCTTCATGTTCTCTTTTGAGATGTGCGATTTCTTCTATCAACTTCTTGTTCTCTTCCATGATTTTTGAGACTGCTTCTTCAGATCCACTATGTTCAGAGAGTTGATCTATGATATCTTGGCTCTCATTTAGCTATTGAGACAATTCCTTCCTTTTAGCAAGAGATTTCCTTAGTCTCTCTTTCAACTAAGCAATAATCTCATTAGCTTAATCAATTTGCTTCTGATATTGATACTCTTCCATGATCTTTATCCTCAAGTTGTCAAGCTTCTCTCTAGAGGAACTAAGCTCTGATACCAATTGTTAGTCCCAACTAGTGCTAAGAGGGGAGGGGTGAATCAACACAATACTGATAATTACTCAATTAAACCTTTTAACTTTAGTTGTTGCTAACTCAACATTCATCAATTTAAATAAATATTGCAGAAGAATAACCAATCATGAAAAGATACACAATAACACACAGATTTATCTTGTGGAAGCCCAATAGGGAGAAAACCATGGTGTGAGTTGGAAGTCACAAAATTTGTACTCTTCTTGAGTACGCCCGATGAAGAGCTTTAATTTTCTCAGATGCAGTTGAAAACCCTTTCCTAGGGAATACCAAACACCACTATCACTTTGCTTGAATTTTTCCACACAAACAAAGCTTAGCAATTTTCAAATCACCTTTGAACGCATAGGAGCTGAAGGAAAATTCACAAGTAGTTAGGTAAATGAAAATGCACTACCATTTCCTTATTTATTCATTGAGATTTATCGGTGTTGTGATCCAACGGTCAATTATGAGACTTAATAACTTAAAGAACACCAATTTGACTTTACCGGTTATTTGTTGCCAATACTAACACGCAACTAAATAACTCATAAAACATACTTCAATTAGGAACTTTTAGACCATCTTTCATGCATCATGACTATGCAGATAAAGCACATCCTTATAGTTTTTAAGGGGATTCAAAATTAATCTTACCATATGTGCTCCCCCTGAGCATCGACATGCCTAGTTTGAAAAGGAACTATCATCACCAATGGATGATGACTTGGTTTTAGAATGTTCTTTTACTTCTTTTCCTTCATCCTTCTTGGTCCATGTCTTTTTCATTTCATTTCTTATTTCTTTAATTATCTTCTTTCCTTTTAGGTTATTTTTCTCTTTTTTCTTGCTAAACCGATTCTTGTCTGCAGACCGGTTGTAGGATCGACTTCTACATTCTCTGGCTAGGTGGCTGATCTTATGGCAGTTAAAGTATACCATACTAGTTGTCCTCCATGGTCCTGGATTGTTTCTCTGACCCATCCTCATTCTGCATGTTTCAGCAACATGACCAAAATTACCACACACGAAACATGTGGCATTCAACTGATTACTCCTTTTGTTAGGACTAACCGGTTTTAACGATGGTCTTGATACCTTTGACTTGAACCTGTATTGTTCTAATCTGTGTCCAAACTTATTGTAAGTGAAGAAATGTCTATTAAATATTTTTGCACTTGACATGCCGCTTGATTGAAATCTACACTCATAAGAAGTGTGACCATACTTATGAAAATTATGGCAGTAACCATCAAAAGTGAAATTCTTCCTTTGATTAACCGGTTTGTTCCTACAGTCATTGGTCTTATGACCCAATTTTCCACAATGATTACAAGAGAATTTGGAAGACTTCATACCTCTTGCTTCAGAGTTATTTCTTTTATAATCCTTCATCCTTTTGGATTTAGATGATTCTCTAGTTTCCATAGGACCTGAACTGGGGTAACCAGGACCAGTTGTATCCTTTGTGCTTCTCTGAAGCCTTCAACTGTCTATCTACCTTCTCAAAGATTTCATTGAATTTTCTTAGCTTCTAATTTCTCTCATTTTTAGTTGTCAACTCACTCTTCATTTTTTCAATATCTTCCATCATCCTCTCCTTTTCTTCTACATTGTCATTCAATTGTTTATGTATGTATTTATTTTCCTGAGTGAGAACTCGGATCTCTTCATCTTTCTCAATCACGATTGCATCATTTTCTCTTAGGGCATCTTCAGCAAGCCTCCTAGCTCTTTCAGCTTTTGACAGATCTTCTTCTGCCTCTCTCTTTCTTTCATCAGCACTTCTGCTAGCTTCCAGTATCTCAATCATTCTCAGGGCCTGACCTTCATGTTCTCTTTTGAGATGTGTGATTTCTTCAGTCAACTTCTTGTTCTCTTCCATGATTTATGAGACTGCTTCTTCAGATCCACTATGTTCAGAGAGGTGATCTATGATATCTTGGCTCTCATTTAGCTATTGAGCCAATTCCTTCCTTTTAGCAAGATATTGTCTTAGTCTCTCTTTCAGCTGAGCAATAATCTCATTAGCTTAATCAATCTGCTTCTGATACCGCTACTCTTCCATGATCTTTATCCTCAAGTAGTCAAGCTTCTCTCTAGAGGAATTGAGCTCTGATACCAATTGTTAGTCCCAACTAGTGCTGAGAGGGGAGGGGTGAATCAACACATTACTAATAATTACTCAATTAAACCTTTTAACTTTAGTTGTTGCTAACTCAACATTCATCAATGTAAATAACTATTGCAGAAGAATAACCAATCATGAAAAGATACACAATAACACATAGATTTATCTCGTGGAAGCCCAATAGGGAGAAAACCACGATGTGAGTTGGAACTCACAAAATTTGTACTCTTCTTGAGTACGCTCGGTGAAGAGCCATCCCTGTTAGGAGATTACAAATACACTGGTTAGGTGCCACCCGGTTAAGGGATTTTGATCAAGGTTAGTTAGTGCCTCTACCCAGTTAAAGGTAGCCTGGTTAAAGGACTTAGAACATCAATAAAGATGTTACCCGATTAAGGGATTTATACAATGGGACCTGTTAAAGTCCACCCAGTTAAGGGATTTATGTTGCATTTGTTAGAAAGAAATAGATAGATGATCATATACAAAAAGCTACTCATTAGCCTGATCTGATCACAATTTAGTATCACTCTAGGTCTGCATCAGTTGTTCTTGTTCTCCACAACTCTGCCTTCTGTCGGTTTGTTGGTGCTTGAATTCTACATTGTCGATCCTCTGTCACCTGAGTCACTTCTTGGTGAAACTCCCACTCTACCGGTCCTCTATCACCTGAGTCACTGCTCGATGAAACCCCCACTCTACCAGTCCTCTAACACTTGAATCACTGCTCGGTGACACCCCCACTCTACTGGTCTTCTGTCACTTGGCTCTACAAACTCCCCCTGTGTCCACTTTCACATTGTCTTAATTCACCTTGACAACAACCATCTCAAGAATGAGATATGTTTTTTTATAGACCCTTTAGTCTATTGCCAACTTTTCCCTCCAAAACATACCTTTCAAAATTTCATTGTCAGGCCTTAAATTGTGGTTTTGAAATCCTAGAGGAATCTTTGTCAATATAGTTGAACATGCTGATAAGTCCACCAGTTGACTGAGAAAAGACTCTTGATTTACCTGGATGTAACTGAATGTTACTAGTTTGTCAGTTACCTATTCTTCCAGTGTTTTGATCAAAACCTATCTAGCCGATTTCTTCCTATATACCGGTTTGCTCTTTGCTTAGCCGGTGGACATCTTCCGTGCCAATTTACTCACTGCTACTCGATCTCCTTATTGCTTTCTGGTCTTCTCATTGCTTGTCCGTCTACTACTTGCCAGTTTACTTACTGCCTATCGATCTACTACTTTCTGATTCTCTCACGGCCTACCCATTTACTCATTGCACAATTTACTCATTGCCTATGGACTGTGAAGACTAAGGAGATGATGTTTCCAACAATGAAAACCATACCTTTTACCAGTCATACAAAATTGCATCAGAATGCCAACATTCAAGTCACAGCCTACAAGTGTTCTATTGATGTAATAGGCTGCTCTTTCTTTACCTTTTTTATCATGTTGTGCTAAAAGAGCTCTTAATGATACAAATGTCGTTGAGATATAAAGAAACAATGGTTTCCCTTTGATTTGTATTACAAGTATTGGAGGATTCATCATATTTTCTTTAATTTGCATAAAATCCTCTTCACACTTATGATCCCATTTGAATGGAACATTCTTATGTAAAAGATGAGTGAATGGATGACATCTATCTGCTAATTGGGAGACAAATCTTTTGATTGATTGCAATCTCCCTTGTAAAGAACACAATTGAATTATGTTCCCAGGCGACTCCATTTCCATGATGGCTTTGACCTTTTCTGGATCTACTTCAATTCCACGAGCTGATATAATGTACCCAAGAAGTTTTCCAGAGATTACTCCTGATGCTCTACAAAAATGATTAGAAAATATGTTTGATGGCAACACACACAAGAGCACAAGAAACAAATGTTAGTGTTAGCAACAAAAAATTATCCTAAATAGGCATATCAAGAGAGATATTAAGCATTGAATAGAAAGCATACAAACATAGAATAGATAAACTATACTCCTCCAAATGCTAATCAAGATGCTCATAGTTGCTCCTCCCTTGTTCCTCTCCTCTCCAAGTTCCACATGAGTGTAACTCTCATCTTTTAGCACTAGCCATGCATGCCATATGGAGATTCAAGATGGTTGAATATGATAAGCAAATGCTATGCAAGTGTAGATAGTGATGCTATGGAAAAGCTCTATGCTAATACCAATATAACAACAATACCAGGATTGAAAGATATTCAATCCATGTGAGACTTTCAACCCAATCCCATGTTGACAAGTGTCACCATGAGGAGGCTTGAGAGGAGAGATAAGGAGCATTGAATGCTTGAGGAGACATGATGGTTACCCTAGGGGTTGGGTTAGGGTTAGGTTAATGGATATTCCTTTTATCCAAGGGATAAATGAATGTGCAAGGGTTAAATGGTTACCTTAGTCAAAGAAATAAATGATTTGAAGAGACCCATGAGTCAAAAGGATGGTTAAGTTAGAGGAAAGTCTCTAACCAAGGGAAAAAGGTGAGTTAACCATAAATGGTTGTGTAAGAGTCTTTAATGGTTTGGAAGACTTTAGAGGTTAACCATTTGAAGACATAAAGCCTTTAATGGTTATTGAAGACTTTGAGGGCTTTGCAAAGTGACTCCAAGTTGCTTAGGAATGTGACAATATTTAGGGGATGGATTGGGCTAATTAGAAGGAGTTAGAAGAATCTAGAGGAGATTTAGGCATGCAAGTGGATTTTGTAGGAGAATGCAAGTGGGGGGAATTTTGGGATTTTCAATTAAAATAAAATCATTTATTTCAATTAAATGGTGTAATTTACATTTTAAATAAATATTAATTTATTTAAGAAAAAGGAAGATAAAGCATTAAATGCTTGAAGACTTTAAGGGAAACCATTAAAGGCTTGAGAAGACTCTAGAAGGAAGCCATTAAGTTTGAAGACTTTAAGGGAAACCATTAAAGGCTTGAAGACTTTAAGGGAAGCAATTAAAGTCTTAAGAAGACTATAGAAGGAAGCCATCAAATTTGAAGACTTTAAAACCATTAAGTTTGAAGACTTTAAGGGAAACCATTAAAGGTTTCAAGTGGGTGAGGATAAATAGGATTTTAAATAAATAATTTATTTAAAATAGTTGTGCAACTTGCATTTGTAGGAAAATGCAAGTGGGTGGAGGATAAAGGTGATTTAAATAAATGTATATGTTGATTTATTTAAATGTGAGAGATGGGATTTTGGGGGATTTAAATAAATATTAATTTATTTAAATGTGAGAGAAGATTTAATTAAACAAATATGATTTATTTATTTAATTAATGGTCTGAATTTGGTTAAGTGAATTAAATCAAATAAATTGAATAATTTATTTAATTAATAGGAGAAGAGGGTTAAGATGAATTAATTAAATATTAATTTAATTAATTATTGATTGATGGTTAAATATTCATTTAATTAAGTAGACAGATTTATGTGACTACATTTACCCCGCTTTGAGATTGTGCGATTTTATCGCGTCGTTTCAAAGAAATAAAAATAGGTGTGAAGAAATATGCCCCCGAAATGTTAATTTAGTGGGTGGTATGCCCCCTCGAGAGATGGGCCGATTTTTTTTTTGAAGAATCGGGCGATCTCTTGAAAAAGAGAAAAAAGTGGAGGGGAGGTAGAATAAAAGAAATTAGCAATAATAGTGAAAGAATGGAAGAAAATAGAGTGAATATGGAGAAATGGCAAGCCAGTGAGTACCCGTAGGTTATGCAGGAGATACAGTGCAAATGTGGTGTTGTGCTTTTGATTGATACTGTACAATTGATCAAAATTGGTTGGACAATCTGGTGCAATCAGTTTAATTGCCCCGGTTGAGTCAAAGCATGACAGTTGATGTCAGTTGTTCGCTTGGATAGGATAAAGTCTAAGTAAGTGAATTAAAGTGACCTGATGGTGACTTAGACAATTGATGTAATTTCCCGATGAAGTCAAGGTATTTGAAGAAAAATACTCATTGAGACTTAGACAATTGATGTAATTGTCTATTATGATTGTGTTTGATTGGTTGATCAATTGATAGTGTGTGTGTGTGTGATGGATGGTTGTGGTGAATCATATCAGCCCCGTTGAGACTAGGTCATTATGATAAATGTTTGTTATAGTCTAGGTTTGCCATAATCGATTACCTGTTGAGACCCAAAGATACTTGATCAGAGTATTTGTTGATAGTCTAGGTGTGTGTGAGTTGATGTGCCTGTGTAGACAGAGTAATTGGCTTGATTGGGTTGATGGGAGATGATGTAGGGTATGTGATGTTGATTACCAAGATAGGGAGGGTGAGGGTGGTGTTCGATGTTAGATAGAAGAAATGGAGGACCTATGACGCATTCCTATGGAAGAAGAGGAAAATAGAGTATCCATTGTCATTACTATGTATGCATGATATGCATCTATTATGAATGTATGGATGGATAAAATGCAACAGAATGCAATATATACAGATGAGATGGAATGATGATCCATAGTGCTTTCTTTTTCATCATTGAGCTTTTGAATTGTTGTAAGAAAATACAAGCAACTTGACATAATGATTCAAGATGACCTGAGTATTCCTTTCATGGATTTTGATAGAGCAAGTTAATACAAGCAACTTGATATAATGGATCAAGTTGACCTGAGTATTGCTTGCAGAACAGACAAGGATTATCTCCTTTCATGCATGACTTGGAACGTCCTCCTTGATCTTTTTCCAATCATATCCTGAGACAAGTTCATACCGTAGTAAGAGATAAAACCATTATCGAGCTTGGATGAGGCAGTAGGAACCAAAGATGGAGTATTGTAGCTGTAAGCAAACAGCATATATAAAGAATAAAGAATATGGACCCTCGATAATGGTTCATGCTCATATGGTCGAGGCATACACTGTAGTCAGCAAGCCATAGTGATCCATGACTATATTTTGCATATGATCACGTAGCTTAGTGAACTTCCCACGTAGACACCATTAGTACATGCCCCAGTACTTCATCGAAATAATTCGCAGAAGATACACAAACAATGTTGTAGGAACTTGATATATATAAACGAATGAATAACCTACAAATCTAATCAAGTATTTTGATAGCTTAAACAAAATTTTCTTGTCAAAGAAAATGTCATCTTGTCTTTGTTTTGGTAAGGAAGGATGCATCCTTGTTAAGACAGTTTGTGTGTTGATGGTTGATTGTTGATTTTGATGTGATAAGAGGTCATCGTTTGATTATTTCACAATGTTTGCTTGGTTATCTGCTTGGATGAGTATGTACAATGCGTTGTCATGTTTTTGATTGATTTTTTATATTTTTTGATGTTTTTGAATTTCATGAGATAGTTTTTCAATGTTTTTGGTATTTGGATGATTGTTTTGAATGTTTTTGATATTTTGTGAGATAATTTTCCAATGTTTTTGGTATTTGGAGAGACAGTTTTGAATGTTTTTGGATTTTGTGAGATAGTTTTGAATGTTTTTGGATTTTGTAAGATAGTTTTGAACAAAGAATCAATGAATCACAAGTAATGCAGAATCCACTTCCATCAAATAGGTTAAGGGTATTGCCCCCAGTTTTAGGCATGACTCTGAAAAAGCGGGATGCAAGATGCATGAAGTACTATCCTTAATTGCAGATCAATAATGAGCCATGGTTTGGACGGATGGATGAGTGAATGTAGTGGATGTGATCACAACAAGTCTGAAAGACAATGGAGCCATAGCCTTTATGAGTGGTGCATGTTTGCCAGGTTTTCACCATCGCCCTTACCCAAGGTGCCACCAGAGTGGTTTGTTCACCGTTTGGATGCATGATTTTTCTCTTTACTATTTTGATTTTTTTATTTTTTTTTTGTGTATTTTCTTCAGGACATTTATTTGAATGTTTTTTGATGTTTTTGCCGATATGTATGGGATCCTAATGCTCTATGCAGCTTATGTATAAATTTGTTTGAGGTGCATGTTGTTGATCGGATCTGCTAGCGGTTCTCCTTCTGAAGTAGCCAACTAATATGCCCCGGACCCAAAGACAGTAGTGATAACATATGGACCCAACCAGTTCGATTCAAACTTTCCTTGATGTTCTTGATTTGGTTGGTTACAAGGATTCTCTCGAAGAACAAGATCACCTACCTCAAATGTATGAGGTCGAACTCGATGATTATAGCTTCTGATCATGCGCTACTGATAGGCTTTGAGGTGATTGTATGCAACTTGTCGTTTCTCATCAAGTAGCTCTAAGTCTTGGAGACGGGATACTCTGTATGCTTCATCATCGATGAGATTGTGCAAGGAAACCTATAGAGATGGTATCTCAACCTCGATAGGTAAGATAGATTTTGTGCCATAGACTAGTGAGTAGGGAGTTGCGCCTGTAGGGGTTCGAATGCTAGTTTGATACGCCCATAGTGTTGGATTTAATTGAACGTGCCAATCACGACCGACATCACTAACTATTTTCTTGAGGATTCTTAATATGTTCTTGTTTGATGCTTCAGCCTGACCATTGCCTTGTGGGTAATAGGGAGTGGAAAAGCGGTGTTGGATGTGAAATTTCTCAAAGAGTTCACAGACATCCTGATTTTTGAAAGGAAGACCATTATCTGTGATGATGGACATGGGTACACCATACCGACAGATGATGTAATTAAGGATGAATGAGGCGATCTACTTGCTGGTGACTTGGGTAAGTGGAACAACTTCGATCCACTTTATGAAGTATTCAGTGGCGGTAATAATGAATTTGTGGCCGTTGGATGAAGATGGATGGATTTTACCCACAAGGTCAAGACCCCATTGACAAAAAGGCCATGGTGTTGTGATTGGTTGCAATTCTTGTGCTGGTGCATGTATCAGGTCTCCATGAACTTGGCATTTCTTGCACTTTCTGACAAAGTAGTAGGAGTCTTTTTCCATGGATGGCCAATAGTATCCAGTGCGCATGAGTTTCTTGCCTACTGACGGACTGCTTGCATGAGTTCCACAAATTCCTTCATGTACCTCTTCCAAGGCCTTTGTTATCTCATCCTGTTATAGACATCGAAGGAGAATACCATCAAGACTGTGTCGGTATAGGGTTTCAGCAATAATGGTATATCGAGCGGTTTGGTGAATGAAAGTTTTACATTGGTTATTCTAATTGGTTAGGAGGAAGTGTGTGATTGCAGAGGTAGGTGTAGATCTCATCATACCATGGGGATTCGGAACCGATAAGGTGACATATCATCTCGGATTCAGGGATATCATAATAGGGAATCTAAAGTTGTTCTACCAAGAACTCATAGCATGTTGAATTATGTGGAAGATCTAGGAGAGATGCAATGGTAGCCATAGCATCAGCAGCTCGATTCTGATCTCTGGGTATCTATTCAAAGGTGATAGTAGTGAATGATGCCTTTAATTTCTCCACCATTTGTTTGTACGGCATGATTTTGTCATCCTTTGTCTGATATTCATTAGTTGCTTGTCGAATGACCAGTTGGGAGTCGTCATATACTTGTAGTTCTTGTAACTTCCATTGTATGGCTAGCCTAAGTCCTATGATAGAGGCCTCATACTCTGCTATGTTTTTGGTGCATGGAAATGTGAGTCTGTAAGATTTCGGGATGCTGTCACCTTGAGGTGTGATAAAAAGAATGCCTGCCCCCGAGCCATGCCTAGTGTATGAACCATCAAAGTAAAGTTTCCATGGTTGTGTTGTTGTGATCATGAATATCTCTTCATCTGGAAAATTGAAAATGAGGGGATGATCGTCTATGAGTGGTGCATCGGCTAACTGATTTGCAATAACTTGTCCTTTGATAGCTTTATGGTCCACATACTCGATGTCAAATTCACTTAGAATCATCACCCATTCGGCCAAGTGGCCTGTCAATGTTGCTTTGCTAAGTAAGTACTTGAGTGGATCAATCTTTGCAATGAGTTGTACTTTATGTGTCAATAGATAGTGCCTCAATTTAGTGGCTGCCAAGATTACTGCTAGGCAAACTTGCTCAATAGGTGTATAATTGAGTTCATAGCCAACCAATGTGCGAGAGATGTAGTAAACAGTGCACTCTTTCCCTTCTGCATTGTGTTGAGCTAGTAGCACTCCCAATGCTGTATTAGTTGCTGAAATATAGAGTAACAGAGGTCTGCTCGGATCTGGTGGGATCAACAATGGTGTATTCATGAGATAGTCTTTAAGCATTTGGAATGCTTGCTGGCATCTAGTATCCCATTAAAAATAGATGTTCTAATGTAGTAGGTGTGTAAATGGGTGACACTTATCTACCAGTTGTGCAATGAATCTTCGGATGGATTGTAGTCGTCCTTGTAATGTCCTTAGCTAACTGATATTCTTGGGAGGTGGCATGTCCATGATTGCTTTGACCTTTGCAGGATCAACCTCAATGCCTTTGCTTGAGACAATGTACCCTAGAAGCTTCCCTGAGCTTACTCCAAAGACACATTTCTTTGGGTTGAGTCAAACATGATATTGTTCCAGTCTATCAAAGATTTTCTCTAGCATTTCTAGATGACCTTCTCTTGTTAGTTATTTTGCCAATAAGTCATCAACATAATCTTCCATTATGGTATGCATCATATCATGGAAGATAGTGGTCATTTCTCATTGATACGTCACTCCTGCATTCTTTAGACTGAAAGGCATTACATTCCAGAAGTATGTGCCCCATGGGCATGTGAAGGTTGTCTTATGTTGATCTTCTGGTGTGATCTTTATCTGATTGTATCCTAAAAAACCATCCATGAGTGAAAGCATGGCATGTCCTGCTGTTAGGTCTACTATTATGTCGATGTTTGGTAGGGGGAATTCATCTTTAGGACATGCCTTGTTCAGATCTCTGAAGTTAGTACAAATACAGATGCCCCCATTTGGTTTGCCAATAGGCACAATATTGGATATCCAATCTGCATATTCAATTGGTGGAATGAAACCAACATCTAGGAGTTTCTTAAGTTCTGCTTTGACTAGTACTGCGATCTAGGGAAGTTTTTGTTTAACAGGCTTGGCTCCTTCTACTATGGTGAGGTGATGCATGACTAAATCCAGATCAAGACCAGGCATGTTTGTGTATGACCATGCAAAGTTGATCTGACACTTCTGGAAGAACTCTACAAACTTAGGTTGTTCCTCTGGAGTTAAAAGAGATGCCAGATGTATGTGGTGAGGTGTTTCAGGAGTCCCCATGTTGTATTCTTTTGTCTCTTCAATGAGAATTGTTGATCGTTCTTGCTATGTACTAGAGGGGTGAATGTCAAACATTTCATCCTAAGGTGCCTCAGAGAGGTTTTCACCATTGGATACACTCTTTCTTTTTACTTTTGTGGGATCAAACAGTGCCACAATGTGGTTTTCATTAGAAGATCCGCATTTTATTGTTATATTTTTGCAGCTGAAAGGTTTGGCATCCACCCCAAAGTATGTTGCACTATTAAGTTCTATGGTGAATCCATCTTTGTGATCCCCACTTGGTACGTTATCTCGAAGTTCCAAAAATTCAATGATCGCCTCATTGTTTTGGAAATGGTCAAGACATGGGGGATTAGGTTGGTTCCATTCAATGAGTTCAAGATGTATAATGGGCATTACCTCATCTATTAGGTTAAGTTCGTGAGATGTGTCAGTGAGGGTTAAGACATTATGGTGAAGGTTGTTGATGGTACTCTCCCTATCAGAATGAGGCATAGGATGTGATGTAGAGTCTGGGGAAGAAGTTTCTACTCAGGAACCCAAGAGGTCTTTATCTGTGCTTCTCCATAAATAGGGATTTCTTTGTGAGGTGGAGGGGGTGATGTGTCTTCCTCATCTGAATTATTAAGTTGCACTGAATCAAATTCCTACTCATGTGAGTCAGTTTCTGAGTCACCCTCCAGTAGTCGATTACTATACCATACTAGGATATCTTTTGAGTTAAAAACTGCAGGTGTAATTGGGTGATGTACCTTGGAAGATGGAATGATTGGTGTTGCAGGAAGGATTATTGGGACTAGTGAGTCTGATACAGGGAGTATTGGTGTTGTTGAATCTACTGCTTCTGATGGAATTATCAGTGTCGTCGATACTACTGGGGGTTTTGATATTGATAATGGTGCTATTGATGTAGTTGTTGTTGTTGATGGGGTTGTTGGTTTTATTGGTGGGATGATTGGTGTTGTGAATGGTATTGTTGGGATTTTTAGCCTCAATGGGGAAATTGCTATGGTTTTGGGTGCTACTTTTATAATCAAAGGTAACCTCTTTGTAGTAGGTTGATAGAGAGGTTTGGTGGGTTTCCCTTTAAATCTAAGCTTAGGAAGGATCTCCTTTTGAAAGCCTAAGTCTGTGTTATCTTTGGGTTTTAATTCCAGCTGTAGCAGCTCATGTTACCATTGCTTACAATGCCCTAAAGCACTTTGACCATCATATCCCATTCTTTGCATAATGAGAAGGCCTTGCCCATATTGATCTGTGGGAAGCTTAGCTTGTAGAATGTCAGTGGTGATAGGATCTTTATAGATCCATTCTGCTAAGTCTTCATCTCTGGTTTAATCTTCTTGACTCTTTCCAAGGATGAATGGTGTAAAAGTAAATACTAGCTTGATCAGTGGTGCTTGAAGTATTTGTTGAGGTTTTCCATGTGTTCTAGGAGAAGTGGGCATTTGTCCAACACAAAAGAGTTGGCTTAGATTGTACTCTCCAGGAGCTTCTTCGGCTATTTTCATCTTGAGCTTCTCTTGCTTGGGTATAGTGGTGTTTGAACTAGAAAGAGAGGTTGGACTTACGTATGATGTGGAGGAGATGGCTTCTCTATTGTTGGGAACGGTAATCTCTAGTTGATGACTTATGTTATGACAATATGCAAAGGGGTTTGCATCACCCAGCATCGTGATTTCTACACCATTATGTGGGAACTTGATACACTGATGGTAGGTGGATGGAACGACTTGCATTACGTGTATCCAAGGTCTCCCCAACAACAAATTTTATGGCAAAGGAAGGTCCAGAACCTAACATATGATGTGTTTCACTATGGGGCCCACTCGGATTGGTAGTACAACAGTTCCTTTGGATGAACGCTCTACATTATCATAAGCTTTGATTGTGATCTTCTTGTGGGATCCACTGATTCAATTGCATATCCCAATGCAGTGACTAATTGTAGTGTACAAATATTCAAGCCTACTCCATTATTGATCAAGACTCACTTCATCCTATGCTGGTTGATAAACCCTTCAATGTGGAGTGAGGTGTTATGAGGTTGCTGGAAGGATGTGTTGTCACTTTCAGAAAAAGTGAGACAAGGTGATGACCTTATATTTCTGACCATGGCTTGGAACTGATCTGTATTTAGGTTTGCAGGGACTGACGCCTCTTGGAGAGCTTGATCCAAGATTGTTTTATGAGATGGAGATAGGCGCAATAGCTCTAAGATAGATATTAGTGTGGGCATTTTATCTAATTGGTCCACAAGGTTATACTGCTTTGGGATAGATGTGGTACCTTGTGGAGCTACTTTTATGGTAATCTTGTCGTGACATGTAACAACATTGCACTTGGAATTGAGATTTTTGATGGTAATAGTTGCAATTTGTTCACTGGCATCATATAGGTGATTCACAGTGTAATTATAGGTGGCTCGCGTATAATCAATCGTATCTGTGTTTTTCCCTGAAGTGGAAAGACCCCTTTGATCTTGTGATGGAAGTGGATTTTTAAACATGAGGTGATCATTGTTTGTTGTCTTTGGGTCATGTCCTTCGATTTCAATTTCACCTCGGTCAATAAGATCTTGAATAAGATCTTTCAATCTGTGACAATTGCTTGTCTTATGTCCTTTCCCTTGATGGAAGTTGCAATGCTCATTATCTCTCCACCATGAAGGTTTGACCTGAGGTTCATAATTTGATGTTTTGGGTAAGGTCACCAGATTTTCAGAAACCAACTATCGTAACACCATTTCAATAGGTTCCCCTAAGGGAGTGTATATTCATTTTGGTTTAAAATTTTGCTGACGTTGTCTGGGTTCCTCTTAAGATGTGTTGCGGCCTTGATTCAGAGGAGCAACCGTGTTATTCTTAGGTGGGGGATTTTGTCTTGCAAATCAAACCACAGGTTATGCACTTTTGATAGTTCTTGCATCCACAACACCGTCATTGACGATATTTTTGTTTTTGTTCCAGAAGTTAGGCTTGTCACTATTGAAGCAGGGATGAGGGCCATCCTTTGGCTCATTGTAGATTTTGGTAAGTCCTTTTTTGATGAGAGCCCACTCACATTTTAAACCTTTGGTGATCATGTCATTGAAAGAATCTGTGTCTTTTACATCTAGGTGAAATTCCATTTCTTCGTTTAAGTTGGAAATAAATATTTCCACTAGTTCTTGTTCAGGTAACTGAAGAGAACATCTGCTAGACATTTGACACCATCATTG
The DNA here is from genome assembly GCF_030272615.1 of Cryptomeria japonica. Lineage (NCBI taxonomy): Eukaryota > Viridiplantae > Streptophyta > Pinopsida > Cupressales > Cupressaceae > Cryptomeria > Cryptomeria japonica. Next base: position 454,395,061 of record NC_081411.1, read on the forward strand.
TAGAAAGACTGAAAATAGTTCACCTGGTTTTTGTTTAGTGTTACATAGATCAGCCATGGTGATATCGCGTTCAATGTTGTGTGAGTAATGTGCCAGGAATTTCTGGATGAGTTCTTCAAATGTCCTAATGCCACCTAGTAATCAGGAAAACCATGATGTGGTTGTTCCTCCCAAGCTTTGGGGAAAAAGGTGCATTAGGTACGTATCCTAGTATGCCACTTCGAGGCAAGCTGAATAGAATTCTCGAACATGATCACAAGGATCTCCTTTTCCTCTATACTTTTTGAACTTGTGTGTTTCAAACCCTCATGGAAAAGGTGGCATATGAAGATTCCTATCAAAGGGATAGGGACAAATGTCAGAGTGAAAATTGATTAGTTTTCACACCACTATGAAGTTGTTGGGTGAGATTTTCAACTTGTTGCCTCAACATCTCTATTTCATTTGGAGGAGGAGGAGGAGGTGGATTACCTTGATGAAGGTTGTATCTGATGGGATCTCGACCTCTTTCTTCCTCATTGTGACTTTGTTGTTCTGATGCTTGCCTTAGTTGTGCAACATCAAAGTTAGAGGGTAGTTTGGCTCCTTCTTGAGAAAGTCTTAAAAAGTGAGCATCGGCATTGCTCCTGAGTATTTCATCAAATAGTCAATTAAAGAGAGGGTTGTGTTGTGCCCTTTCTATTGCCGCAGGAGTAGGAGTACTTGGATTTTCATCATTTACGTTTCCTCCCAAGGCTTCTTGGAATTCATTTATATTGTCTTCCTCTTCTTCTTCAATTTCTATTTGTCTTGTTCTAGATCTGGTTTGAGCCATTTTGTTTACAAGTTTTTATTGAAGTTGGGTGAAAATGATGATGAGTTGTTGATGAAATGAGAGATTTATGTTTGGTGGGGTGTTTTGCATATGGATCTCTAGCACTAAAGGTAGATGTTACCAAAGTTATTTCTTTATTTGCTTGTTGTGTTTGATTGACAAAGTTTGGTGTGATAAGGTTTAGAGGGATATGAGATGTGTTACAAATTCAACTACCTAGTAATGAGAGGATTTACTCAAAGACTACTTTTAACCTGCGTAGAAATGCCTCTTTAGGATGAGTTTATCCTAGATGTTGAGACACTCTAAAAAGTGATTTATTTGTGTTTGATTCAAGCAATATTGAAATGGAACTTAGGACAAGAACCTCTTAATATTTTGACAGTTGAAATGGATTGATGATGTGAATGTGGGAATGGATGAGATGCTAGCTTCAATAAAAACTCTATGTCACATAGGGGACAAATTCTTCTTCTTCTCTTTCGGGAGTTGGTGGTTCTTCCCGAGCTATGTTATATGTGATGCAAATGTCTGGAAAGAAGTCAGGGTTGATCTTGCCTCCTTTGTTCTTGTGATAACTCATAGTGCGATATTGCATAAAAGCTCGGCGGTTTAATGACTCTTGATCAAACTCGTCTGATTTCCCTTGAAGATAGAGATGCATGTGACGTAGAAAAGCTCTATTAGAGACAAAGATTTGTCTATTAAGATAGAATAATTTCCTCCTTTTGATAAGAGAATTTGAGCTCAATGGTCTTTTCTTCAAGTTGATGTGTTGATGAAGATTCTTCTTTCTCAAGATGTGAAGAATGGTCATATAGTTTGATACTTTTGTTGTTTGATTTTGATCCTTTGTTGGTTTCTGAAAAATGTTTGTGTTGGATGAATACTTGTTTTGGAATTGATTTTTTATTTTTCTTTTGACAAGAAAACAAAGCAAGCACATAAACACAAGAATGTTGCCTCAAAAAGGCACAAATAAGTATGGGTCTAGATCAACCCAATCCTTGGAATTTTTATGACCCTTTCCTTTAAATGCTTTTTAGGTATTTTCCAAAACCTGAAGTCAGCTCAATTTGCACTGGTCTTGACTCAAAATAAAAACACTTCAAACACTCTTTATCCCTAAGGTCAAATGGCCAGTTACGATGATTTCAGCCCACATCTTGATATTTCTTAAACTTTGGTACTACATACCTTATGAACCCCACCATGGCAGGTAAGGATGTGATATACTAAGTCTTGCATGAGCATAACAAATAGATGATCCCTATGATGGGGGAGTCACCACTTTTATCGGGCTACAAGTAACCTTTCAAAAAGCTATGTTTCTACTCAAGGAAATATGTATGGTGAGTGTCTTGGGAGAAAAACCTTCTATGCTCTTGCACTGAATTTATCACAAATATCCTCAATCAATAGAATGGGTGGGCTACTACTTAAAGGTGTTTAGTGATTTTTGATGTTTTTGGACACAAGTTCATTCTGCAGTGACTCACTTAAGAGCCTTGTAACTTGTGGTGGGGCCCATTTGTCCTTTCATCAAGTTACACTGTAGGAACAACTATACCCAAGGCTACAGTGTTCACTCTCACCTGATTTCTATAGCGGCTCGAAGGATTTACCGCATGAGGTCGTTCCCAAGAGTGATCAATCTCTTGGCAAGCCTCTCTTAAAAAGATAAAACTTGAGTGTTACTAACACTTTTCTCTTGCACCTAGGACCACGAAAGCCAAGGGAGAGGATAGTGTGTGTTAGAAGTAGGACCACTCAACAAACTCTTTTTGCACAAGTGTGCCAAACATGAAATGCACTTATTCTTTTTTACTTGTCATTGCAATGATGTTTTATCTAATTGGAGATGTTGCTCCAACAATCATGTTGTTCTTTTTATCCTTCAATGGCAAAATGTGTTGCAATCTAGGAATTGGAAATCCTGGTCAACTGAATTAAGAGCATGTTTCTCTTGAAGTAAATTGCTTTGAGAACAACTTTGACAAATTGGGGATTCTTTTGAACTTGCACAAAATGAAGTGTTGATTGTGAATTTTAGTTTGATGCAAGAAATAAAATTTGCCTTGTTGATTTTAAGCACCAAAAGAATTTGTTCCTAACTTTGCAAAAAATAATTTGTGTGTTTGTTTTTGTGATTCTTTTTAACTTTGAACAAGTGTGATTCTTTTTAGAGCTCTAAACGAAAGATGTGGTTCTTTTTAAAAATCCAAATGAAAGTGTAGTTGATTTTAACCCAAAAGGAAAATGAATTTATTTTATCCTAACTTGAAAGACAAAGTTAGCAATATGAACAAATTTATTTCCTAAGCTAAAATTGCTAAAAAAAAAATCCTATTGTAGGGGTTAGTTAAATCCTGCACATAAGATAATTAGTTAGAAAAATCCGCATGTTTTGGTGGGCTTCTACAAGCCTAAAAATTTTGGTTTTCGGTTACAAGGAATTTTCTTACAACTCTCTGTTACAATAGCTCTACTCTGTGTGAAAACAGAAGCGCTATTTAACACAAAAGAGCAACAATATAGACAATAGCGCTAAAGTATCAATTTGTGAAGGTGCTAAACTAATAACAAAAGCGCAAGAGAATGACCTATGTGTCAATTAAAACATTCAAAAGTTAGTAGTCTTCAAAATGATTGCTCTTTGATTCACATTGGTTTCACCAAATGATGCTCTGCAAAAAGGATTAGAAAATCTGTTTGATGCCAACACACACAAGAGCACAAGAAACAAATGTTAGTGTTAGCAACAAAAAATTATCCTGAACAGGCATATCAAGAGAGATATTAAGCATGAAATAGAAAGCATACAAACATAGAATAGATAAACTATACTCCTCCAAATGCTAATCAAGATGCTCATAGTTGCTCCTCCCTTGTTCCTCTCCTCTCCAAGTTCCACATGAGTGTAACTCTCAGCTTTTAGCACTAGCCATGGATGCCATATGGAGATTCAAGATGGTTGAATATGATAAGAAAATGCTATGCAAGTGTAGATAGTGATGCTATGAAAAATCTCTATGCTAATACCAGTATAACAACAATACTCTAATGCTTCCTTATTTGAAGGGTTCTATTTATAGAAGAAATGGGGAAATGAAGGGTTAAGATTGAGCATTCTTAACAAGGGTTAGGATAGAAAGATATTCAATCCATGTCAGACTTTCAACCCAATCCCATGTTGACAAGTGTCACCATGAGGAGGCTTGAGAGGAGAGATAAGGAGCATTGGATGCTTGAGGAGACATGATGGTTACCCTAGGGGGTTGGGTTAGGGTTAGGTTAATGGATATTTCTTTTATCCAAGGGATAAATGAATGTGCAAGTGTTAAATGGTTACCTTAGTCAAAGAAATAAATGATTTGAAGAGACCCATGAGTCAAAAGGATGGTTAAGTTAGAGAAAAGTCTCTAACCAAAGGTAAAAGGTGAGTTAACCATAAATGGTTGTGTAAGAGCCTTTAATGGTTTGGAAGACTTTAGAGGTTAACCATTTGAAGACATAAAGCCTTTAATGGTTATTGAAGACTTTGAGGGCTTTGAGAAGTGACTCTAAGTTGCTTAGGAATGTGACAATATTTAGGGGATGGATTAGGCTAATTAGAAGGAGTTAGAAGAATCTAGAAGAGATTTAGGCATGCAAGTGGATTTTGTAGGAGAATGCATGTGGGGGAAATTTTGGGATTTTCAATTAAAATAAAATCATTTATTTCAATTAAATGGTGTAATTTGCATTTCAAATAAATATTAATTTATTTAAATGAGAAAAAGGAAGATAAAGCATTAAATGCTTGAAGGCTTTAAGGGAAACCTTTAAAGGCTTAAGAAGACTCTAGAAGGAAGCCATTAAGTTTGAAGACTTTAAGGGAAACCATTAAAGGCTTGAGAGGACTCTAGAAGGAAGCCATTAAGTTTGAAGACTTTAAGGGAAACCATTAAAGGTTTCAAGTGGGTGAGGATAAATAGGATTTTAAATAAATAATTTATTTAAAATAGTTGTGCAACTTGCATCTGTAGGAAAATGCAAGTGGGTGGAGGATAAAGGTGATTTAAATAAATGTAAATGTTAATTTATTTAAATGTGAGAGATGGGATTTTGGGGGATTTAAATAAATATTAATTTATTTAAATGTGAGAGAAGATTTAATTAAATAAATATGATTTATTTATTTAATTAATGGTCTGAATTTGGTTAAGTGAATTAAATCAAATAAATTGAATAATTTATTTAATTAATAGGAGAAGAGGGTTAAGATGAATTAATTAAATATTAATTTAATTAATTATTGATTGATGGTTAAATAATCAAATAAATACTAAATATTCATTTAATTAAGTAGACAGATTTATGTGACTACAACTCCAAATGCACATTTCTTTGGATTTAATCTTAACTGGTATTGTTCAAGCCTATTAAAGATCTTTCCCAAGATGTTTGCATGTTCTTTCCTTGTATGAGACTTTGCAAGTATATCATCTACATAATCTTCCATAAATATATGCATCATATCATGAAAAATTGTTGTCATGGCTCTTTGATAAGTTGCTCTTGCATTCGTAAGCCCAAATGGCATAACATTCTAGCAGTAAGTACCCCATGCATAGGTGAATGCTACTTTTTCTTGATCTTCAGGGGCAATTCTTATTTGATTGTATCCTAAGAATCCATCCATTAATGAAAACATTTCATGTCCTGTTGATAAGTCCACAATTATATCAATGTTGGGTAATGGGAAATCATCTTTGGGACATGCCTTGTTCAAATCTCTGAAATTAGTGCAAACTATTATGCTTTTATCTGGCTTTGACACTGGCACAATGCATGAAACCCATTTTGGATAGGCAACAGGTCTTATGAAACCCACCTCCAATAGTTTCTTTAGCTCAAATTTTACAAGGAGAGTGATGTGTGGATGCATCTTCCTTAGCTTTTGTTTAACTGGTTTTTCTTTTAGATCCACATTGAGATGATGCATGATAAGATCTAGATCAAGTCGTGGCATGTCTGCATAGGACCAAGAAAAAATTATCAATATTTGTTGGAATAATTCTATGTATTCTTTCCTCTCTTCATCCGATAATGATGCAGCATGATGAAGTATCTTGGGATCCTTTGGTGTACCAACATTTATTACTTGGGAGGATGTCAAATCTTCCATCTTCTAGCTCCTCAAAGAGGTTTTCACCATCAGATACGTCCTTTATTTTTCCTCTTGATTGATCTAGTGTTGCCATGAAATGGCTTTCAGCACTAGGTCTTTTTATTTATTTTATTTCAATTTTGTGACTGGAAAGTTTGGCATTCTCCTGACTGTAAGAAACGTTACTTGATTCTACGATGGAAAATATCTTAGGTGTTATAGGTTCGACAACATTAAGATATACAACTAGGTCACGGTCATCGGAAAAGACATCCAATTCAGGCTTTTCTAGGTTATCCCAATCAATTAGTTTTGGATGAAGAAGGGGTAATTCATAGTCATCATCATTGTTAGGTGCTTCAAGATTCATGACATAATGGTCATAATTTGGTGTAGAGTAGGTAATGTCATAGATAGAACTCTCTTGAGGATAGTCTCTCCCAAGTGTTCTCCATTCAGTTCTAACAAAATCAGTATTGGTATTTTGTGGTTCATAGTGAAGTGACTCTTCATCTAACATTTGTCCCTCAAACAAATGGATTATATCAACACATACATCTTTAATACTGCAAGTTCCTTCTTGATAAATTTCAATAGATTTATTTTTATTTTGAAGTTGACATACTTGTGTATATGACATAGATGATTCCGTTTCTATCTTATGTCTTCTCTAGAACTCAGCTTCTTCTAGGCTAATAGTCAATCTTGCTTGAATATCTATTAGTTCTTCCATGGTTCTTCCATACCTTGGTATGTCTTGCTCATCATTTGATAGAAATATGATATTTTTTGATACTTGATCAATAACTATTTGTGTTTCTTGCGGTTTTAGTTCTTTTTTTTATCCTCTTTCTTTTATTGTCTTCTATATGCCTCTTTCCTCTGAATTCTGAGTTCTTCTTGTTTTCTTTCTAACTCTATCCTTTATTTTGTGAAAGAAAAGTCTTCATTTGTAATAGATTCTTGCTCTTCATTCTCTTCTACATTTGATACACTAGATGATAAATCTCAACCCCATTCATATTCATTTGAATCTGTCTTTGAACCATTGTCTAGGATTACACCACTATACCATACAAGAATATTGTATGGTGCAAATAGTTCTATGATTTTGGCCATCTCTTCTTTCATTGCTTCTGGAATATCTTGCCCAGGTTCAACACTTGTTTGCATTCCTTGAACTTGTTTGCAAGATTCTTCTTCTCTTTTGATTGCAAGTTCTTCATGTTGTTTCTCATATTTTTCTTGATTTTGTTTGTTGGCTACTATTTGTGTTGCTTGGTGTATCTTTTCTTGCCATGGTTCTTCTTTAGGGACTGCTTTCTTTCTCCACTTTGGTTGTTGATAATTATGTTGCTTTTGAATTAATTTTGGATATCCAAGTCCTGATTAATCTTCTTTAGATTGTGAGTAAGGACAAATAGGTTCTGAAATACCTTCTATGGGAATATTGACTTCTGCAGCTATTGCTATAGTTTCATTTTCATCTTTTTACAACCAACCAAGAATATCCTTGTCTTCGGTTTCTTCTGCAAGTGTTCTAGCTCTAACAAATGCTCCATCAAACATTTCTACTAATTTTTCTAAGATCCGTGGTTGAACATTTGTAGGCTTTCCATATGATTTAGGTGAAAGTGGCAAGCTATGTAAGGAATATTTTCCCATTCCTTCATCATTCAATTTGAGATTTTTCTCAAAGGTTTCCCATAACTTTTCTTGAATTTCTTTGGTAGGATAGACTGATTCTCTGTTATGCGGAACTCTTGTATCTTGTGTTGACTTCAAATTATTGCAATATTGGTTGGAGTCTGCAATTATAGTCACTTCTTGTCCCTCATGAGGAAACTTTACACATTGGTGATATGTAGAAGGAACTGCTTGCATGTTGTGAATCCATGGTATTCCCAGAAGAATGTTATAAGATAGATTCAAATCTAAAACCTGGCATAATGTATTCATTTCCATAGGTCCTATTTTGATTGGTAACACCACAGTTCCTTTAGAAGAATGTTCTTCTTCATCATAAACCTTAATGGTTATTTTCTTCTTTGGATCTACTACATTTTCTGAATATCCCAAAGCCTTTATTAAACTTAATGCATAAATATTTAAGCCAATTCCACCATCTATGAGTACGTGTTTGACATGAGTTTTGTGAATGGTGACTTCAACATGTAAGGGAGCATTGTGAGGATGTTTCAAGGATGCATCACCTTTTTCAGAAAATGATAAGAAATGAGGGGCTATAAGGTGTCCCACCATGTTTCAGAACTGATCTACATTCAAGTCTTTTGAAATTGTTGTTTCTGTTAGAGCTTTTTCCAAAATTTCCTTATGCATAGGTGAAACTTTGAGAAGCTCTAAAATTGATATTTGAATGGGTATTGTTTGCAATTGCTCTACTAAGTTATATTGTCATGAAGTGCTTATTGATTCATTTGTTATAACCAAAAATGTAACCTTCGCTTTTCTTCTTGTACTGACATTGATTGGTTCTGAAGGTGTGTTATCTTTAATGATGATGACATTTACCACATCATCATACGTATAAGTGTAATTCACTTTGCCTTTGCCTTTGTCATCTTTTCATTTAGATTGTTCACCTTTTTCATAGTTTGGAAGCAGAGTTTTGAAGGCTACATGTGATTTGTTTGTCTTATGACTATCCATTGTGATATTTCCATTAACAATTAAATCTTGGATAAGGTGCTTCAATATTTGACAATCATTAGTTTGGTGTCCTTTATTCTGATGGTAATTGCAAAAATGATTATCATTCCACCAATTAGGTTTGACTTGTGGTTCATAATTTCTTGCTTCTGGTAAAGTAATTAGTTTATTTGCAAGAAGAGTTTTCAAAGTTGATTCCAAGGGTTCTCCAATGTTTGTGAATTTCCTACAAGGATTGGAGAAGAAAGACTTGGATTTACAATTTTCTTGATTGTTGTTGTTTGGGATTTGACTTGATAGATTAGAGTTTGGTTTCTATTTTGTAGCATTATTGTCTTCATTTCCTCCATTGATTACATTCCTATTCTTTGACCAGAATTTATGTTTTTTGTTGTTGTTGTTGTTGTTGTTGTTGTTGTTGTTGTGATTGTTATTGTTATTGTGGGAATTATTGTAAAGCTTTATCTCTCCTTTCTTTACCATTGTGTCTTCTATTTTAGATCATTTTTTATCATCTTGGCAAAAGAAGGAGGACATTGCATTTTTAGACAATAACTCATTTCACTGATAAGATTGTCAATGAATATGTCCATTTTCTGTTGATCAGGTACATCTCTTGGATACCTATTAAACATTCATTTCCATCACTGTAAGAAGATCATGAAAGATTTTCCATTCTTTTTCTTAACATTGCATAAATCCAGCATTGTTATCTCATTTCTTACATTGTAGGAGTATTGTGAAATAAATCTATTCACAATTTGTTCAAAAGATTTGATTCTAGATGGTAGTCTTGAGAACCATTCCAACGATTGTCCATTTAAACTCCTAGGAAATAGATGCATCAGGTAAGTTTCATCATGTGCAATTTCCATACTCATAGTACAAAATTCTCTAATTTGATCTTGAGGATCATATCTCCCATCTTATTTATCATATTTAGGGATTTCACAATGATGTGGAAATGGTATCATATTTAAACTTTTGTCAAAAGGATAAGGGAAGATATCTTCCAATGAGTACTTTTTGGAACTTGCTCCATTCTGCATATGTTGTATTTGTTGTTGTAGGGTTTGCATTTGTTGAGCGAGATTTAGCAAAGGATTATCCATATGAATTCTCCTTGTATCTTCATAAGTTCTTCTATCACTACGTTATCTTCTTGTATCATCATGATCTTTTCTTGTTTTATCTACCCTTGTTTCCTCATGGCTTTCCTTATTTATATCCTCGTTATTTGGATCATCTATATTTTGATTATTACTCGTCTTTGTATTTTGTTTTAAACCTTCTATGTTAAAGTCTTGTTGCAATTTAGCCCCTAATTTTGCCAATATTAAAAGATATTTTTCTTTTTGTTTTGCTAATAACTTTTCAATTAGTCTATCAAATTTAAAATCTTTCTCAAGATCTCTGTAGTGTCATAAAATTGTGACCTTGGCAATTTATGACTGCATTAGGGTCCTGATGCATGTGAACTCAAAACCTCTAGCTTGATCGAAGACCAGAGAGTGCTTGGCTTGCGAAAACAACTTCTTCCTTGGCCTTTGCATCACCCCATCTCCATTATGCCCTAGAGAAAGGGGTAGGATAGGGGCATGGCGCTCCTGTCCTTGCCTTATTTTAGGGTAGGACCCTTCCTAGAGCATGCCTTGTGGGTTGTGCCTCGAGCAGGAAACCTCCCCGATGTCAGCCCGTGATGAAATTCAAATCCTTCAAAAATGTATTTAAGGCGGCATTCACTCTCTCATTTGCATAAGTTGGAGAGATTCAAGTTGCATAAGTGATCAAGCATTCTCAAGTCTCCCTTCAAGGCTAAGTGTTGCATTCAAGTCAATGATTCAACCGTTGAAAAGGAGATCCCTTTCAACATTCAATTCCACACAAGCATTTCTATCAACATTGCTACTACAACCTCCCTTGAGGTGAATTATAATTCAGTCTTTCATTTACATCTACTTGCAAGTACTTTCTTTCATTACTTGGTTAATTCCAAAACTGGGGTTTGACCTAAAGGCAAACCCCCAATCCCAACACATTTCCATCTCTTTTTTGTGTGTAGGGTGTAGGTGCGCAACTGTACTTTCAGATTCAGGATTCATTTATAGTGGTGGAAAAACCCTTTTCATTTTGCGGATTTTTCGGAGGACCATGTACATTCCTGCCACAGTCTAAACAACTTTTCGTCAAATTCACAGGGCAACTTCGTCTCGACATTTTACTACCAAATCCAGGTGTACAGCTTCATCCCATATTCTGATCTCAAGTTATAATTGATTCTTTGTCACTTTTACACTACATAAATTAATCAATTCCTTTCCATTTCAAACAAAGGAAGAGGGGATCATCCTAACATTCTCAATTCATTGAGAATTTAATCTATCATCTTTGTGTGGAGATTGAATCTAGTGAATTATCTCATCCCTTATCTTCCTAATGTAATGGTGAAAAGTTCTTGAAGGATAATCAATAGTGAAACTCTCATCTCTCTTTGAGGGAAAGGGTTGTTTTCCTCTTGATCCATCACTCATCATTTTCCCAGCATTACAATCTCTAATGGTGTTATTGATCGCTTCTTCATCAAAAGTCATATACTCAAAAGTTTGGATCATTGAATTATCTTCTTCCATTTGTTTTTTTTGTTTTCTTAATTGCTCATATTGAGCTCTAGTCCAAACTAGCATGTGATTGCTTCGAAAAAAATTCTGAAGTTTTGACCTTCTAAAAACAACTGAATAGGTGATTATTGGTTTAGGAAGGTATGCTTTGTTGATTTTACTACTATTGTTGGTTCATTGTAATAAAGTGTCTCTTTGTTTAAAAGCACATCCTTGCAAAATTTCTCCGTCAAATTATGTCCCGCAACCACATAAATAGGAATGAAAATGGTGTAGGAATATCCTATGTTTTAACAAGATATTGCGATTGATATACAAGAATCTTATCCTCTTTTGAGTAGCTTTATAACTAGGCTTTCTTTTCTTAAGGCGATATTTAAAAGTCATATAAGCATATGATAGTTTACAAGTTTGCTTGATTCCAATGTGAGTGTAATTCTGAATTTGATATAACCTAGGTTCAAAATAGGAACGATATATCCAAGATAATGAACAAAAGGTGGATTGATCAGGTTTTGTGATAGAGGATTTGATATATCCTGATGAGAAACTGATAATGATGTTGATTTTTGCACTTAAGATGGTTGAATCACTAGCTTGTTGAGTGTTTTATGAATATGGAAACCTTTTGGAAATAGCCTATTGGATTGGTAACCCAATTATCAAACTAGTTTGAAGATGTGTGATAGTTTAAAGACAAATCTACTCAAGAAGGGTTTTTAATACTAACTTTGAAATTTTGGTCTGATATGCTCTGTCTCAGATGTGAGAAAGAATTTGTGCTAACTTTTTGGTCAAAAGTGCTAACTTATGAGACAAATGTGCTACTCTATTGTTTGAAAGCGCTTCTCTGGCCGTTTTTCAAGGATTTTTAAAATTTTCCAGCAAGCTGTTCGATTTTTGCTCATTTTTAAATGAGGATTTTCTTCAATTTTTTACCATTCTGAGCACATTATAGACATAGAAAACACAATGTTTGAAAAACAAAATGCACAAGCAAGCACAAATCCTATGGCAAGTTGAGACAATAATTGTTGAATCTCACATGGGGTTTCCCCCAAGGCTACGCTAATCAAAGCGGATATTTAGATGCTTGACCCCACTGGCTCCACCCTCAGCACTCACTTCTCCAAGGCAGCCAAGCACTATTTTCCATGAAAACTCCCCATGACAAAATGTATATCTCTACTAAGAACCGTATGTGTGCGAGCTACTTCATAGGTCCGACCTCCTGCGCCAACAAATAGAAGGATTTTGAAAACTAGTACAAGTGGTTTTTAGTGAAGACTTCCGATCATGTGGCCATACATGTGACACTTTCAGCTTTGTAAATATAGAAGGTTCCCAACCTATAGAGGTTACCCTCCATAGGGTTAATCGGGAAACATAGTGCTGATATGAACTTATTAGTACATGTTGTTTGTAACTTTTGTCACAAACATGATTTATTTAGAGTGGATCGGAAGGACTCGGTATTAGCCCGTTTCCACTTTGGTCATTCCCCTCTCACTGGCCCCCTCAAGGCTGCTCGAGAAGGAAGGCCCTCTAAAAATTACACATAAATAAGAGAAGGTCTGGTTTTATGATCACCATATGAGGGTGAGAGCATACTTACCTACTAGATCATCAAACATGAAAAACAAAAATTTATTTTAGCCTTCTATAATCTATGTGCAACTATTTTAAATAAGTCAATCAAAATGCAACTTGCATGTTGTCAATTGTCCCCTTAGTTAAGATAAATCAACAAGATAAGATGTGTTACTTTCCAAAATAAAACTCCTAATTAACTATGTGAGGAAATGCATGAAATTTTCTTTAAAATAATCCTACACATAGATATGTTAGTAGTTTGAAATTTTCTGCTCTTGGACATACGAACCTGCAAAAAAAGTTTGTTAGTTGCGAATAAAGGCACTATCCTAGCAAATGTGTTGTTTTCCACCTCAAAAGCGCTGACCTAGGGGACAAAAGCGTGAACCTGCAATACGAAAGCGCTGCTCTACAGACTAAATGCAAGAATTCATAGACAAAGAGCTAACCTAAATGACACATGCGTTAACCAGTGAGACAAAAGCATTAATCTGAGGATTAAATACATTGATTTGCAAACAAAAGCGCTAACCTAAATGTCAAATGCGCTAACCTACGAGAAAAAAGCACTAATCTATTAAATGAAAGCGCTATTAGAATTCACATAGGCATGAATTTGGATTACAAATGCGTTAAACTTATGTTTACAATAACTAGATGGGATATTAGAAAATATATGCGAGGCTCCAACCCCACAGTGGGCGCCGAAATGTGTGACTTGAGTTTCATCATCAGAATACTACCAGCAACATATTAGTTTCACCAAATACAAAGGAAACACTATAGGAAATCCAAACTCAACCAATGAAACTACATGAAATGAATATTAAAATAAAAGCCATATTATTACCTTCATGATTTAAGTCTCATTGTGTCCTGACTCCATTGTTCCTAGTTGCAGATGATTTGCTCTCAAATAAGCACCGGTAGCTTCCAAGATGGCATATGAAGAATGGATTGATAACTAATAGTTAACCGATACTATGATATCCAATGCAAATGAATTAAAGCTAAATAATTATGCTAAATGAGAAATGCTAAATGAGAAATGCTAAATTTGCTAAATTGCTTCAAGATAAAACTCACGGATGCATAAGTTCTTACTCAAATTGTTAACTTGAAGACTAACCCTTTCTCAACTCAAACTCCTACTTTTATCAACTTTTAGAGGATAAGATGATGTGTCTAAGATCAATGGTCATGATCAGATCTGCAAATTTGGATGGTTGTGAGCAAAGGTGAAGTTTGAGAGAAAGGGGGAAGGAGAAGACAAGTGTCACTCATCTCACCTTGACTAGGTTGCAGACTGAGGGAATCTAGGGATGGTTGGAGAAGATTTAGGCATGAGAGGAGAAGTGGACTCAAGACCTTCCTAAGATATAGGGATGTTGGAGAGAATATAGAAGAAGGTTAGGAAATATGTGTACATACACAATATTTCATTTATTTGGAAGTTGGAGATAAGTGGCTAATAAATGTTTTATTTGTTTTAATTTTGTTGAATTAATTTAGCCACATGATGGATGACTTGGAAAAGGAAAGATGAAGTGGAGATGGAAAGATGAGTTGGAAAAGGGATTAAATAATTAAGAAATTATTTAATAAATGAGACTATAGGATAGTAGATAGAGGAACAATTAAATATTAGATATTTAATTAATTGATTAGAAGAAAAGGATATAATGAATTTGTTGGTATTTTGGTATAGTTTTGTCATTGATTTCAACACCTACTTAATACACCTACTTTGGAGATCCAGCAACATTCACCGGCAAGTAGTAATCTGTGCAACAGTTACTGGTATATGGTTAACCGGCAGGATATAATGTTCACCGATACCTGGAATGACATGGAAGACACTTGGTAATGTTGAAGACATCATGTGGACACTTTATTTTGAAGTAATAATCATTGGTATATTCATATTTGCATATTTGCTTTTACCGGCAAATAGGTCCAGGTTATCTAGGGTTACACCGGCAGGTTTATCTTTTCCAGATTAGCATGGCACGCTATGGAGATGATTTATTATTGTTGCAAATGCATTAAGCCGACATGTTTAATCGGTTATTGCATCAGATATTATATTATTTGTAAAATGTTTTTATTGTAATATCTTGTAGAGCCGACCTACTAAAATTGGTCTTAGGGTATGGTATAAATGTAAGATCTTATTTATAAGATCAAGTGTGGAATGCGAAAAAGATTTAAGTGAAGGTATATGCGAGATCAAACAGAGGCATACATGAAGACATCATTTGAAGGTGAAGTTAGGTTTTTGTAAAAGCATATCAGCATTACATCGATACATTCTTATTGGATTTAACCATCCAATTGTAGTCAGTGTGACTCCCATTTGTGATTGAGTAGTGAGCTCTAGGTTGTTGGCCTTTCTGCATGTGAAAACCCCTTTTTGTACAATTACTATCTGCAGTAGTATCATCTGATTGTGGGTAAGGTTTCCCACCATGGTTTTTCCCCTTACAGGGTTTCCACGTACAAATATTGGTGTCATGTGTTGTGGATGACTTTGTGTTTATGTTTCATGCATTAATTCTTACCGGTATAGCAATTTACTATTAACACTGTCTACTGGCATACTTAACTGGTTCACTGGTATTAAACATTAAGTCGGTTAATAAGTTTTTGGTTTGAATTTATCAAACAACTGATTCACCCCCCCCCCCTCTCAGTTTTCTCCGGGACCTAACAATTGGTATCAAAGCCTAGTCCTCTTTTTGCAGAAGTTTAACAACTTGAGGAGATCCAATGTCTACTAATTATTTCAGGAAGGACAGTCCTAAACTTGATGGAACCAACTATGGGATATGGAAGATCAGAATGGAAACACATCTGAATTGCATCAGTAAAGACATCTGGGAAGTTACTAAGAATGGTTATACTGCTGCTGTAGCTAGTCAGACTGCTCCAACTACCCTAGCCAAAGATGAAGAAAATGATTGCAAAGCAAGAGAAGCACTCTTGACCACATTATCAGATCAACAAATCATGGGATTATCTGATAGGTCTACTGCTAAAGCTATTTGGGATCATTTGGAAACGTTGAATGAAGGAGATTCCATAGTCAAAATTGCAAAACTTGAAAGCTTCCAAGTCAGGTATGAACATCTGAAAATGGAAGAAGATGAAAGGATTTCTGCTTTTATGGAAAGAGTAAATGAAATTGTTTTGGGTATCAAATGTTGTGGAGGAATCTTGAGTGAGGATGAGATTGTTTCAAAAATCTTAAGAGGTTTTCCACCGGCATATAAAATGAAGGTTACTACTATAAATGAGTTGAGAACAATGCCTAATACATCAGTAACTAGGGATACATTGATTGGAAAACTTTCAACTTTTGAAATTGAGGAATTTGGTCATGTTGCTACTATACAGACTGATTTGGCCTTCAAAGCATCAACATCATCTACTCCATCTTTTGACAAATCAAAATGGAGAGCCTTTTATGCAAGAGAACTTGAAGAAACCAGGAAGGAGAATGAAGAGCTTGAAGAACTTGAAATACTATTTGCAAGGAAAATGCCAAAAGGTCCAATTGGAAGTAAGTATGAAGGTAAAGAACCTTTTAAATGTTTTAACTGCAATAAGATTGGTCATATGGCTTCAAGATGCCCTGATAGACATGCTAGACTAAGAGAAGAAGCCAAAAGAACATACAAGCCTAATCCTAAATATCAGAGATAGAGATTTAAGAAGAACAAAGATAAATCTTGTTACATTGCTAATGAAGGTGTGACTAATGATTCTGATGAGGATCCAGCATACAATGGATGGGTTTTTGTTGCTATAATAGAAGATCAACCGGCACCTACTACTCAATCGGTAGAACAAGCCCTAGCAGCTAAAGTTGAATCAAAGGATGAATGGATTATTGACTCAGGATGCTCACATCACATGACTGGAGACAAAGGTAAATTCTTGAACTTTCAAGAATACAATGGAGGTTTAGTAAGATTTGGAGATGACAAAGCTTGTTCAATCAAAAGTAAGGGTTCAATATCTCTTGATGGTAAGCATAAAATTGACAATGTCTACTATGTTGAAGGATTAAAGCATAATCTTTTAAGTGTTGGTCAATTAAATGAGAAAGGTTTTCAGTTACAATTTAAAAATGGAAAATGCAAAATCATTAATAGAACTGGTTTGGAAATTGCAACCAGTAATCAAACTAGAGGTAATATCTTTCATTTGAATAACAGTGAAAAGGCATGCTTAATTGCACATATAGATGAAAGTTGGCTATGGCATAAAAGACTATGTCATGTAAATTTTGATTGCATGGTAAAAATCAGTACTTCTAAGGCAGTTAGAGATCTACCTAAAATTGTGAAACCTCAGAATACAATTTGCAAGGAATGTCAATTTGGAAAACAAGTCAGAGCTAGTTTCAAAAGTATTCCAGAAAAATCCAATAATGCTCTTGATTTAATTCACACTGATTTATGTGGTCTAGATAGAACTAAAAGCTTACAAGGTGATAGATATTTCATGCTAATTATTGATGATTATTCTAGAATGTGTTGGGTTACTTTTCTCAAAGAAAAATCAGAAGCACTTGGGAAGTTCAAACTATTTAAAGCAATGGTTGAAAATGAAACCGGTAAGAAAATCAAATGTTTAAGATCAGATCAAGGAGGAGAATTCACATCTTGAGATTTTAATACATTCTGTGAAGTGAATGGAATCAAAAGATAGTTATCAACACCTCGGACACCACAGCAGAATGGAGTTGTTGAAAGGAAAAATAGAACTATCTTGGATGCAGCTAGAAGTATGTTATCAGAAGCAAATCTACCACATGTGTACTAGAGAGAGGCATTAAGCACTGCTGTCTATACATTCAACAAAGTTCACATCAAAGGTGAAACCGATAAGACCCCTCATAAACTATGGTTTGGTAATATTCCTACTCTAAAGTATTTCAGAATTTTTGGAAGTAAATGTTATATTAGAAGAGATGAATATATTGGCAAATTTGATCCTAGAAGTGATGAAGGAATATTTCTTGGTTATTCATCTAAGAGCAAGGCATATAGATGTTTTAATAAAAGATTATAGAAATTTGTTGAGAGTACAAATGTAAAGATTGATAAACAATTCAAAGGAACTTCAAGGTATATAGTCTCTGAACCAGAAATAGAAGTTATGAAAAATGAACCTACAATGAATCCACCAATATAGAATGATGATCCAGTTACTCTGGTATCATCAGAGGATTCCATAGTAATTGAAGAACAACAACAGACTAAGACACCCCGGTATGTAAGACTGAATCATTCTGAAGATCATATAATTCGAAACAAATTTAAAGGAGTTATGACTAGAGGAAGATTGGCAAATGAAGAGGTATGTCTTATCTCTCAAATTGAACCATTATCTATAAATGAGGCATGTGAAGATAAATTTTGGATTAAAGCTATGGAAGAAGAATTAGGACAAATTGAAAAAAATAATACTTGGACATTAGTTCCCTGGCCTAAAGATAAAAATGTAATTAGAACCAAATGGGTATTTAGAAACAAACTTAATGAAGATGGTAAGGTTGTCAAAAATAAAGCAAGACTAGTGTGTAAGGGATATTCTCAGAAAGAAGGAGTTGATTACAATGAAACCTTTGCACCGGTAGCCAGAATTGAGCAGTTAGATTATTCTTGGCTTTTGCAACTCACAAGGATTACAAAGCTTATCAAATGGATATTAAATGTGCATTTCTGAATGGAGATCTTGAAGAGGAAGTTTATATTGAACAACCTGATGGATTTTCTTTGTCAGATGACAATGATATGGTTTGCAGATTAAGAAAAGCTCTGTATGGATTGAAACAAGCCCCAAGAGATTGGTATGCAAGATTGGATAAGTATCTTTTAAAAATTGGTTTTACTAAAGGAAATTCAGATAGCAATTTATATTACAAAGTAACTAATGATGACATCTTGATTATTGAAGTATTTGTTGATGATATAATCTTTGGAGGAGAAGATGGATTATGTAAAGAATTTTCTCTTGAAATGCAGCAAGAATTTGAAATGTCTATGATTGGAGAAATTAAATTCTTCTTAGGATTGTAGATTTTAAAGACTGATAAAGGTATATTTTTGAGTCAATCCAAATACTTGAAAGAACTACTAAAGAAATTTGGGATGGAGAACTCTAAACCGGTAAGCACACCTATGACTACAAATGACAAATTATCTCAAAGGGATGAATCTACACCTGTTAATCCAACTAGATACAAATCTATGATAGGAGGTTTACTGTATTTGACACAAACCAGACCTGATATTATGAATGCAGTATGTATAGTTTCTAGATTTTAGAGTAATCCTAGGGAAAATCATGAATCAGCAGTGAAAAGGATTTTCTGGTACTTACAAGGCACAACAAATCTTGGATTATGGTATCCTAAAGATGAAAATTTTGATCTATGTGCATATACAGATACAAATTGGGCAGGAGATGTGGATGATAGAAAAAGCACCACTAGAGGAGCATTCTTTCTTGGAAAGAGATTAGTTTCTTGGTTAAGTAAGAAATAGAGTTGTACATCTTTATCAACAGAAGAATCAGAATATGTTGCAGCAGCAACAAACTATACACAGGTAATTTGGCTTAAGCAAATGTTGAAAGACATAAAGGTAAAATGCAAGGAACCTATTACTATATACTATGATAACACTGTAGCAATTGATATATCTAAAAATCCGGTATTACATTCTAAAAAAAACATGTTTCTATCAAACTGAATTTTCTAAGGGAAAAAGTTGAAGAAAAAGAGATAAAACTGGTTTATGTAAATACTAAAGAATAGCTTGCAGATATTTTCACAAAACCTTTGCCTAAGGAAACTTTTGAGTATCTCAGAGATCAGCTCGGAGTCATACCACCACCGGTAGTGACTTATATAGTTGATGATTGTCATCAACTGGCAGAATTGAAACATAAATCTTTTACTCCAGTATTTGATGAGGAAGCTACTTCTCAGGGGGAGTAGTTGGTATATTGAATTGGTTGGTATTTTGTATGAACTTGACCTTTTGTGACTTTGGCATTAGATGTCAAAGGGGGAGAGATATCTATGGAAAAACACATTATCTTTTAGTAAGAAAAAGAGATTTTTAGGGAATAAATTTTGAAAAATACATCTAAGGAGAAATTGGTATGAGAAATTGGTATTGTTACTCCTAGGGGGAGAAATGGAGATATTATTTGGCATTTCTATTTTGGCATTATGATAGTTTTTCCATCTTGTGTTGCCATCAATGCCAAAGGGGGAGATTGTTGGTATTTTGGTATGGTTTTGTCATTGATGTCAACACCTATTGAATACATCTACTTTGGAGATCCAGCAACATTCACCGGCAAGCAATAATCTATGCAACAGTTACTGGTATATGGTTAACCGGTAGGATATAATGTTCACCGGTACCTGGAATGACATGGAAGACACTTGGTAATGTCAAAGACATCATGTGGACACTTTATTTTGAAGTAATAATCATTGGTATATTCATATTTGCATATTTGCTTTTACCGACAAATAGGTCCAGGCTATCTAGGGTTACACCGGGAGGTTTATCTTTTCCAGATCAGCATGGCACGTTATGGAGATGATTTATTATTGTTGTAAATGCATTAAGCTGACATGTTTAATCAGTTATTGCATCGGATATTATATTATCTGTAAAATGTTTTTATTGTAATATCTTGTAGAGCCAACCTACTAAAATTGGTCTTAGGGTATGGTATAAATGTAAGATCTTATTTATAAGATCAAGTGTGGAATGCGAAAAAGATTTAAGTGAAGTTATATGCAAGATCAAACAGAAGCATACACGAAGACATCAATTGAAGGTGAAGTTAGGTTTTTGTAAAAGCATATCAGCATTACACCGGTACTGAATCCAGCATTTGAAGATGTGATTTTGTGCAGTACATTCTTATTGGATTTAACCATCCAACTGTAGTCAGCGTGACTCCCATTTGTGATTGAGCAGTGAGCTCTAGGCTGTTGGCCTTTCTGCATGTGCAGACCCCTTTTTGTACACTTACTATCTGCAGTAGTATCATCTGATTGTGGGTAAGGTTTCCCATCATGGTTTTTCCCCTTATAGGGTTTCCACATACAAATATTGGTGTCATGTGTTGTGGATGACTTTGTGTTTATGTTTCATGCATTAATTCTTACCGGTATAGCAATTTACTGTTAACACTGTCTATCGACATACTTAACTGGTTCACCGGTATTAAGCATTAAGTCAGTTAATAAGTTTTTGGTTTGAATTTATTAGACAACTGATTCACCCCCCCCCCCCCTCTCAGTTGTCTCTGGGACCTAACAGAATTAATTAATAAAATATTTCAATTAAATTAATTAATAGAAAGACATGAAATGAATTAAATAAATTAATCTTTTCAAATTAACTATTTAATAGAAGAATAATTATTAAATAAATATAAAATATTTATTTATTTGCTCATAGCCATTTTTATGTGTATGCATAGCTCACTCTAATAAAATGTTCTAAAATATTCTAAATCCTCATTTACAATGGTATACAATCAAGGAAAGGCATTGACAATTGCCTTTTATTTACTGTCTTTCCACTTGTACACTTTAAGACAAGTAGAAAATGAAAAGAATCACATAGTTTCAACTTAGTTCACCTTCTATTGGGAACACTTCTTGTTGGCTTTTGGAGAATAATTTTCAATTTTATTGTATGATATATTTCATTGTCATATGAGATGTCATGTAGTACAAATAGAAAGCTTAAACTATTCACGTTCACACTAGGGTTTAGTGCCCACTCAAAAAAAATAAAAAATGAAAACCTATATATTATACAATTAAATTGTATAGACTATATATTATTCCAACTTATTTTTAACTTATTATTTTAATAGCATTGAAGAGGAACTTAAATTGAAATACAACCCTTATTAACTTTTATAAACAAATGTTATACTTATTTTTTAAGAATTAACAAACATTTTGATGCCAAGACCACTCCTCTCTTCATGCATAGCCTTGTTGTGGTTGGCCTTTGTGACCCGAAAAAATGTATTAATCCTTTGATCTTGGGTAAAAGGGGGAAATTTAAGCATCATATGCCCCCAACCAAGAAAGCCAAAAAAAACTAGGTCCAATCTTGAATTGAGGAAGTTGACAATGATAATGAGATGACCCAGGGCGACATGGAGGATGAGAAGAGTGTAGGTAACTCAATCCCTATGAGGTCTAATAGGATGGTGAGAAAGTCTATGAGGAAAGAAAAAGAAAAGATAGAGGTGGATGAAATTGAGGAAGATTTTGAGGCTGAGGAGGAGTTCAAGGACTATGAGGAGGAGAATAGCTTGGAGAAGACAATCAATGGCCACTAGGATAGCACTAAGTCTACATGGATGAATCTGACTAAGGATGTCCACATGTCTAAAGATACCCTCCTAGATAAAGGAACCCACCTAGCAGGGAAGACCCATTCCTGCACTAAATGTGTGTTGGATATTACTTCTGCTAGGATATGTTGTTGTCATTGATGTCAACATATTCCTTTGTTTTGGTATTTTGGTGATGGCAAAGAGTTAAGTTGGTATTTGATTCGTTGTGCTTTGATATGATTATATCTTTGGTTGTGGATTTGGGAGAGTGTTTGGGATGTTCATTTGTATCTTCAATTCAGATGGTTCATGATTTGGTGCTTTGTAAGTTATATTTCCAGTCCTAGTTGTTGTTGTTAGGTGTTCTTGAGTATTAGTGTGATGATTGATGGAGATTTGATTAAGTGGTGTTGGTGCATCTATTGCAGATGGTTCTAATGTGCTTGTTGGTGTTTCCTAATCATGTTCTATTTGTTTTGGTGGTCCATATTGATCATTGTACACATTATTGAAGATCTTATGGGTCTAGTGATGTTCTTCATGTTATGCAATATTTTTGGTGGTGTAGCATGTTGCAGATGATCTTGGCGAGATTTATGGTGGTGTTGCATGTTCAAGGATTTGATTTGGGTCTATGCTATATCATCTATGACATTGTATTGGTCTGGTGGTTGATTTATGTATCATGTGATATAATTTTATAATTAGGTGTTAAGGGTTGAGCTGACCTTGTAGTCAAGGTTGATGATTTGTATAAATAGATATTATTTGTAGATCAATGGTGTATGTGGTTGTGTCTACATTATCAAAGAGTGGTGTATGTGTGAATAAGTGAATTCATCTTTCATTATAGAGCAAAGAGTGTTGTAGGATAGACAATTGTGCTTAACCAAAACTGTCATCAGGCATTTGTAGATGCTATTATTTCAGTTCATCTAAATCGGATTGTAGTTTGAATGTTATTGTAAGGTAGTGAACCTTCCCTGAGGGTTGTAGCCTTCTAGGTCATTATATTTTGAGCAGTGAGCTCTGAGAAATGTGCCTAAATGCATGTGCATTCCCCATTGTAATATTTACACATACTACTATAGAGTCATCTTATTGTGGGTAGGTTCCCACCGTGGTTTTTCCCTTAACCAGGTTTCCCACGTCAAAAATCTTGGTGTTAAGTGTGTTGTTATTATTTTTATCTTTATTCTTGTTGCACTTGATCGGATTTGACGTTGTGCTAAAATTGTTTAATCTGGTGAAAATTGTTTCACCCCCACCCCTCTCAGTTTTCCTTCATTGTTATTGCCAACAATTGGTATCAAAGCTAGATCCTCTAGAAGAAGCTTGACCACTTGACAAGATCCGGGATGACAACCTATGTTTTCAAGAAAGAGGGTTTGACATTTGATGAAAACAATTACATTGTATGGAAGGACCAGATGGAGTGTCATTTGAAGTGTCTTGGAGATGATTATTGAAATATTACAAAGAATACCTATAATGTTCCTCAAAATGATCTGATTACTGCAGCTGAGATCAAGGATGCTGAACATAACAAAAGAGCTAAGGAAGCATTACTAAGTACCTGATTTAGATATGACTAATGTGATGGGTCTGCAGACTACACATGAGATTTGGGAAAAGTTAGAGACTTTGTATGAAGGAGATAAACATGTCAAAGTTGCTAAGCTACAAAGTTTGAAAGGAAAGCATGAGATGTTGAAGATGGGAGAAGATGAAAACATATCATCCTTTATAGCTAAGGTGAATGAACTTGTTATGAACATCAGATGTGTCGATAGAACTCTTGAAGAAGATGAAATTGTTACTAAAGTGTTGAGATATTTTCCTCCTACTTACAAATCTAAAGTTGTTGCTATTGATGAGATTCAGACTATGTCTACTGCAACAAGAGATATGTTGGTTGGTAAGCTTGCTTCTTTTGAGTTGAGTGAATTTGGAGAATCACATGGTAAATTTGAGACTACATTTAAAGCCACTGTATCTGGGAAGAAGAAGTATGATCTGGGAGAAAGTTCATCTAGGGTTTCTAGATATGAAAGAGAGATGAGAGAAATGGAAGAACAAGAAAGAGAGTTGGATGAGCTTGAAGCACTTATTGATAGGAGATTGCCTAAGGGAGCCAGTAAGTATGATGAGAAGTTGCCTTTGAAATTTTTCTCTTGTAATAAGATAGGACATTTTGTTGGAAATATGATGGATTTGGTTAAGTGTTTTCATTGATGTCAACACTATATCTCAGTTTGACCTATCTCAGTTAGACTTGGTGTTTGTCTTGGTTTTGGTTGTGATTCTAATCCACTATGATCAAATATTTGGATTCAGTGATGGATGGTTATTTAGGTTGGCTACATGCTTGCCATATTTAGTTGGTTCATGATTTGGTGCTCTGGAAGCTATTGCTTATGTTCTTGGTTGATATTTCTTGGTACCAGTTAGCTTTACCGGTTGGCGATACTTGATGATTTGGTTGTGATTTTGGTCTAGCTTATGGTAATAGTTTCTTAACATGCTGAAGGTGTTCTTGATCATTTTCTAATTTTTTATTGGCTTCGCATTAGCTAGCGTGCTAATTTGGTGGTCCTATTTGGATCCGGTTGATTATTCTATGTTATTGTGCTAAGGGTTTCTACTAGTTGATGAAATGCTTTGGAGATTGGTCTTAGCATGATTTCCAACAGATGTAATTGTTTAGTAATTTGAATTAGGTCCATGCTATGTAATTTAAATCATAATATTGGTCTAGTGATATTGCGTGATGTAATTTTTGTAATTATGGGTTTATAGGTTTAGGGTTTAGTCGATCTTATCATTAAGGTTGATGAATTGTATTTATAGTTAACTTATTCATGTAACCTCGGGATCGATGTTTATGTCTGCATTATCAGAGAAAGGTTTATGTGCGAATAGTGATATATCATTCAGTGGAAGGTTGTGAAGGATGTGGTGTTGTAGGGCATACATCTGTGCTTAATAGGAACTATATCAAGCATTAGGAGATGCTACTTCCACAGTTCATTCTTTCCAAATTGTAGTCAGATGTTTTTGTAAGTCATTGAGACTTCCCTTTTGTGATGAGCAGTGTGATCTAGGTGGTTGGCATGATTGCAAGTGCAATCCCCATTGTAATTATTTCACATACCGCTGCAGAAGTATTATCTGATTGTGGGTAGAGTTTCCCATCGTGGTTTTTCCCTTTACCAGGTTTTCCACGTCAAAATATTGGTGTTGTGTATTGTGCTTTCATACTTTATCTTTCATTGTGTTGGTTTCTTTGTGTTGCGGTATAAAGTTTATAATCTACATTAATTGTTGTACTTGTGAGAAAAATGATTCACCCCCCTCTCAGTTTTCTCCCAGTATCAGAATTGTCTAGCATAATTTGCTTCTAAGTGTCCTAAAAGAATGTCAAGATATGATAACCATGATAGATCTAATAAGCATGATAGATATAAGAAGCATGACAAGTATGATAAGCCCTATGAGCCTAACTAGAAGTATAGATATCAGAAGAGATGTTATTATGTTGTTGATGAAGGTGTGACAAATGAAGAATCTAAGAATGGGAATTTAGAAGATGAGTTTGTATTTATTGCTATCAAGGAAGATGATCTGGTAGCAATGAATTCTACAAGTTGCATTATTGAGGAGAAATCTTTGGCTGCTAAGATTGAAGAGAAAGATGAATGGGTAATTGACAATGGTTTTTCACATAATATGATAGGTGATAAATGTAAATGTGTGAATATGGAGAAGTATGATGGTGGTATCGTGAGATTTGGTGATGGTAAATCTTGTGTGATTTATGGTAGAGGTTATATTTCCTTTGATGTTAAGCATAATACTGATGATGTCTTATATGTTGAAGGATTAAAGCATAATCTTTTGAGTGTTGGAAAGATGGCTAATAAGGGATATGATTTGTGATTCAAGAATGGTAAATGCAAGATTCTAAATGCTTTTGGTATAGAGATTGCATCTATAACTAATACTAAAGGTAATATCTTTCACTTGAATGTCGGTGAGAAAAGTTGTTTGATTGCATAGATAGATGAAAGCTGGTTGTGGCATAGAAGGATGTGTCATGCTAATTTTGACTGCATGATTAAGATAAGTTCCATTCAAGCTGTTAGAGATTATCCTAAAATTGTGAAACCTTCTAATCCAATATGTAAAGAATGTCAGCTAGTAGAGCAAACAAGAATTTTATTCAAAAGTAAGCTATATACATCTAATGGTTTATTGGATCTTGTACATACTGATTTGTGTGGTCCTACAAGAGAGAGAAGCATGCAAGGTGATAGATATTTCATATTGTTGATTGATGACTATTCTAGAATGATGTGGGGTACCTTTCTAGGGGAGAAATCAAAAGCACTTGAGAAATTCAAGATATTCAAAGCTAAGGTGGAGACAAAGACAGGGTTGAAGCTGAAGTGTCTAAGATCTGATAGAGGAGGAGAATTAACATTCAGTGAGTTTGATTCATTTTGTGAAAGGAATGGAATTAGTAGGCATATATTTCCTCCTATAACCCCTTAGCAGAATGGAGTTGTTGAAAAAAGAACATAATTATTTTGGATGCTGATAGGACTATGCTACTTGAAGGAAATGTTGCACAAACCTTTTGGAGAGAATTTGTTAGCACTAATGTATACACATTCAACTGGGTGCATATAAAAGGTGATTCTGGTAAGACTCCTAATGAGTTATGGTTTGGTCATGTTCCTACAGTTAGATATTTCAGAGTTTTTGGAAGTAAATGTTATATCAAAAGAGATGAGGTTATAGGGAAGTTTGATGCAAGCTATGATGAAGGAATTGTTAGCACACTCAATGGGATAGGTCTTGTAAGTATTCAAAGAAGATTCAGTTTTCAGACTATTCCACTTCAAGCCACTACTCAAACCACACTTTTTGGCATGCCTGGTGGGACTATTAAGCTTTTAGTTCATAGATGGCCATTGGGGGTACAAACTCTTAGTCACTGGTCATATATTTGTTGATCTCGGTGTGGATCAGAAACTTGGCCTTTGGAGGCAATAAATCACATACCTGGTGACTCTCTACAACATCTACTGGTTAAAGTAGTTTTAGTGCTAAAGTACCTGAAGACTTGGTGTGTTCTTTAGTTTCAAGCCTTTGGAGGCAGTCACTCTTCAAGCACCTAACTTCAAGCCATTTTGGTGATCTTGGTATGTCACCCTTTTCTCTCTAGTAGGACAGATCTTTTATCCTTTTCATAGAATTTTATGTAACAAAGATCATTTTTTAATGCTTCAATATGAGCTCCTACCATGGGTGTAATTTCTATTCACCCCCCTTTTTTGAAAACACCAATCAACCTCCCCCATTCTATCAGCATGAAGAAACTAGGACTGCTTCTAGTTTTAGCCCAAATAATGGTTTTTCTCTAGCAACATATTGGAATTTCCCTAATGTTTACCCCCCCACCCATCCCTACTCAGCCCATTCAGTCTCAAAAGAGTGAGGCAAACCTTCTTGTAGAATCTACTATGGTTGAAATGGCAAATATGGTGCCAGACAACATGACAGAAGGCAACTTGATGAAATCAAGCAACAACTATGGGAGCATCAGCAAGAAGAGGCATTTTACCAACAATAACAACAACAACAAGAGATGCTTGCTTATCAATCTCAAATTCAGCAACAATAAGAGTTGGAGGATCAACAATAACAACATGAGGCTTTCCTTGCAGAACAACTTGCTTCTACAAGGCAAGAGGAAGCAATCAGGCAATTGACGGCGCTAGAGGTCAAAATCATGCTGGCAAAGGCCTTTGGTCCTTTTCCCCCTAAAAGAATATTCCCAAGTTTCAGACAAGGGATCCCTCCTAGATGTTGTAAGGAGCCGATCCTTGAGCATATCCACCCTTACACTGAGCCCCAAGTCTCATTGGAATGCTAGCTATGGATGTGCAGGAGCTTATCTTTCAGGCTCCTCTGTGGGCTAGCCCTGTTGAGATTGATATTTGTAAGGATGGAACTATTGTTTGGAGGGAAGATGGAACTCATCATCCCCAAATATATATCAAGCAATCTACTACTAATGAGGATGACATTGAGGAGTCTGAGATGTTGTAGGAGGATTCCATGGTGAAGCTTGAGGTGCTGGAGGAGCAAAAGGAAGACAACTTGCAACATTTGGACACCAAGAAAGAAGAATGCAAAAAGGAGGAAGCTTTGATCAGTTTTGGTCATCTTCCCTCCTTCATTAAAGATGAAGAAACTCTTCCTTCATCTAAGCCAATGGTGTATTCTCTACAGGAGGGGCCTACACTTGAAGAGGTTGGTCCTAGTGACTATGGGATATTGGGAGAAATTAGTTATTCTCCCACTCCCATTTTTTGAGTCCCTCACCTCTAATAACACCCAAGTCAATCCCTTGTATTTTAAGAGTGAGGAGGAGTTGAAAGAGCACTCTTTTTGGGATGACTTGGAAGACATTTTTTTAGGTTTGGACACTTTTATGCCTTGTCCTATGCAGGTCTAGGAGAAATCAAATGTAGACTTTCATCTTTTGGAAAGTCAAGATGATGACTTGCATGGGTTGGTTGTCCAAGGTGAACAAGAGAAGAAATCAAAGCTGACTGAGAGAGAAGGTTTTCTTTTCTCTAATTTTGATGATGAGGTTGAGGTAGAACATGTGGCAGAGGCCAAGGTTGATCTTGACCTTGATCTCCACATGTTCTCAAATATAATTGACACTTTTTGTGCCAACCTCAATGAATTTGAGCTCATCCCCTTAGGATGAGAGCAATCTGGTCAGTATGATCAGATTTTGATGGTGAAGATGGTTGAGCAAGAGTAGGCCAACAAAGAGAGCTCAACCTTTGGCATATCAAGGGGATACCCAATCAAATATCTCTCCATGATTGGAGCCAAGTAGAAGGTTGCAGAGGCACATACCCAAGTCCTAAGTGTATCTCAGACCAGCAATGTGTCTGATCAGCAAATTGGGGTATGTAGTTTTGTCTCTAGGTTGTAGGGTTTCTTGCAACTATTCATGATTCTGCCTTCACTTTTCTAGCTCTGTATTTTGTTCCAGAGCCATGTAAATCACCCGTCCTTGTTTAGAGAGGGTAGCTACTTCAACCAATCTGTGAATGGTTTTTTTTAACACCTTCAAGTTGATTGGCTAGATTAGAGTAGTGTAGGATTTCTTTTCCTCCAAGTGCTTCGGCACATTGTATTTAATTTATGTTCTTTTTCTTTCCAAGAAGTGCTCGAGCACAATCTGCTCTTTCGGTGTGGCAGAAAATTTTGATGTAATCCAGGTTGCAGGGGCATAGATTATATTTTTTTCAGGCCTTGACTCTACACCCAATGGACTTCATAAGGCCATTGATCAAATTACCAAGAAAGCTTGCCATCCCCATCGAGTCACCAGAAATGTAGGCAATTTTTGTGCCAACCTTAGCAGCACACTGGATAAGGATTTCAGTCGGCTAAGGGTTGATCCCTTATCCTATAGCATGCATCAATAAGGGGTTTCTTTTTTCCCTTGCATCCTTTTCAGGCTCCAATTCTAAATCTGAGTTGACCGGGTGGAGGGCGCCTAGTTGTTAGCGGGCTAGTTTCCCCCTTTTTCTCTTACTGGCTGATGACGGGTTTCTCTCAGCTAATAAGGAAATTCTTATCCCACGCGTTCTCGCAGGATAAGAAAATAAGGACAAAGAATGTTATCTCGCAGGGTAAAATGGAGACTCCAAAGCTGCCGTAAGATAAGGAACAACGAAGGTGGGTGGGATTTTTCTTACCCTGCAAGGTTAAAAAGCAGCAGTGGCACCATGCGGGATAAGGAATAGTGATGCAAAGAATATGTTTCCTTGCTATCCCACGGGGTAAAATGAAGCATCGCCAAGGCTCGCGCGATAAGGCATTTAAGGCAACATAGTGAAAGAAACAGGTTTTCCTTATCCCATGTGTTCCCGTAAGGATAAGGAAAAGGCCATGAGATAAGGAAATAAAGGATACCAACATGAGTCTTACCCCACAAGGTAAAATTGAGGTCATAAGAGACTCGCGGGATAAGAAACAAAGCATAATCAAAAAGACCCTTATCCCACAAAGGATAACAAAGACAAGAAAGATGTCACAAGATAAGCAAACAAGGCAAGCAGAAACAAGAAATGCTTATCCTGCAAGGATAAAGTAGAATAAAAGGGGGCTCGTGGGATAAGAGACATAAAGGCTGATAAAGGAAAGGCTTATCTCGCAAGATGAAGTCGGGTGAAGAGAGATGCAGTGGGATAAGAAAAAAAAGAAAAAACATCTAAGCTAGGCTTCTTATCCCGTGTGGTATGTAGGGTCATTTAGCAGTCAAATACAGTAAGGAAAACATGGACTCGGGGTGCCACGTTAGACATCTGCGGCCGTCAGATCTTTATAAACGCCTGATCTGACGACCATGTTTTAATATTCAATTGGACCTACTGGATTCCTACATGGAATGATCTCACACATCCATCTTCATGTGAATCTCTCAGATCGACAGTGGACATTTGAATTTGTGGTGGCCGTTGAATTTTGAATGCTCTGTGCAGAGTGGTTGTCGACCCGATGTTCAAGGACATTTTGGACCCAGTTAGCGCCCGATTTTAGACCCGATCTCACTCCAACCACCGGATTTTCTCACCATAACTCTAGACATGACTCTTGTAACCAATTTTAGATGCCACCCATGCCTCTTCAAGGCATTTTGAAGGACTTTTGGGCTCTACAGGTACATAGAGATGCATTCAGATGCAGGGTTTTACCTAATTTGTGGAGATTTTCTCTCTTCCAGAGGCAAAGGACACTCTCAGAGTTGTTTCAGCATGTTATCAGATTTGTTGATCTGATCTTCTCCCATCTTAGATATTTTTGTAACCCAACCCTAGTTAGGGTTAGGGTTTCTTTATTGTAGTCATCTGAGTTATGCCTGATCTATAAAGGCAAAATTGTAACATAATGGTTGGATCTTCTCCCTCTTTTTCTTCTGCAGAAGTCTTCATATTTCTTTGCACTTGTAAAAATTGCCTTGCCTTCTCATGAATAAAATTAGTCTATTTGCCTCATTTCATTTCACTCAATTTGTGTAATGCCTTACCTCTTTGTTTGAATATATTCTTGTTGGTTTTCCTAAGTTGTAGGTGTAGTGTTGATTCCTCTTTGGGTGACACCTATAAAATGGTTTTAGTTCCTCTTTCTATTTCCCAAATTCCAACCTCCACTCACATTTAGGTGACGAATTAGGATAGAAATCAATGCATTCCTGGGGTAGTTTTATTGATGTTATGTGCTCTCATAGGCAGGGGAGATCATCATTTTAGTTTGGGTGCAAACCCCCCTTTTCCCTTCTTTCATGCATTCCCTTCTCTCTCTCCCTTTTCCTGAGAATCAAATAGAATAGATTTACCAAATATTGGGTTGGTCCAACACTTTGCATTTCAGATTGAAGAGGAAGCCAACCTTCTCCAGAGACTCAACCTCACAACAACACAAGGTCCCACACTTGAGAGGTTGTTTCCATGTTTCACAAGGTTGATGACCAAGGGTTCTTGGGTCATTAAGGGTGCAAACTTTTGTGACAACATGAATCTTCTTGGGTTATTCTACTAAGAGAAAGGCCTACCAATGTTACAATAACAAGTTGAAGAATATAGTGGAAAGCACAAATGTGAAGATTGATGAATGTCATGGAAAGAAGATCAAATTGTGTGGATATAAGATTGATGATCATGATTTTATTTCAATGCATGTGCAGACTGAGATCTTAAAGCAAAATGATCTAGTAGAGACAATTAATCCAGATATTGTTGTTGTTGGTGAAAAAATTCAAGGACTTGAGAATCAGAACAATCAGAAGACTCCAAGGTATGTGAAATTGAATTATTCAAAAAATCAGATTATTGGTGACAAAAATAAAGGTGTGATGACTAGAAGGAGGATTGCTAGTGAAGAGATATGTTTGATTTCCAATATTGAACCTAAATATGTTACGAAAGCATGTAAAGATGAGCAGAATTGGATAAAAATTATGGAAGAACAGCTAAATCAGATTAAGAAGAATAACACATGGAAGCTTGTTCATAGACCTGAAGACAAGAATGTAATTGGTACTAAATGGGTGTTTCGGAATAAATTGAATGAGGTCGGTGAAGTGGTTAGAAACAAAGCAGGATTGGTATGTAAGGGATGTTCTCAAATGGAAGGAATTGATTATAAGGAGACATTTGCTCTGGTAGCTAAAATTGAAGTTATTAGATTACTTCTTGAATATGTTGCTTATAAGAACTTCAAGGTATATAATATGGATGTTAGGTCAACCTTTTTTGAATGGTGATTTGGAAGAGGAAGTCTACATTGAGCAATCAAATGGGTTTTCATTATCAAATGAAGGAGACATGGTATGCAAATTGAAGAAGGCACTGCATGGACTAAAGCAAGCCTGTATAGCCTACTATGCTAGATTGGATAGGTACTTGATGAAGTTGGGATTCTGTAGAGGTATTGTTGATACTAATTTATACTTTAACATTGATAATGATAATATTTTGATTATTGAAGGTTTTATTGATGACATTATTTTTGGAGGAGATTGTAATTTGAGTATGAAGTTTGTTGATCATATGCAAAAAGAGTTTGAGATGTCTATGCTGGGTGAGATGAAATTATTCTTAGGATTGTAGATTACACAGACTAATAAAGGAATTTTCATTTCCCAATCTAAGTATGTGAAAGAATTGCTGAAAATGTTTGGGTTGGATGACTCTAAACCTATTGGAACTCCTATGGTGACTGGATGCAAGTTGTCTAAGCATGATGAATCTCAGAAAGTTAATCAGAACTTGGATAGATATATGATTGGTGGACTTCTATACTTGAATCAGACTAGACTAGACATTATGCATGTTGTTTGTCTTTGTGCAAGCTCTCAAGCTGATCCTAAAGAGAGTCATGTTATTGTTGTGAAGAGGATTTTCAGATACTTAGACGGGATAGTTGACTATGGTTTATGGTACCTGAAGAATGATGATTTCATGTTATGTGCTTATATTGATGCTGACTGGGCGGGTGATGTTGACGACCAGAAGAGCACTACTGGTGGAGCTTTATTTTTTAGGAAGAAGTTGGTTTCATGGTCCAGTAAGAAGCAAGATGCTATATCTCTATCTACTATAGAAGTTGATTACATTGTTGTTGCAAGCAACTATACTCAGGTAGTTTGGATGAAGCAGATGTTGAAGGATATTAGAGTTGTGTATGATGAGACTATTGTTATATATTGTGACAATTCAAGTGCTATTAATATTTCAAAGAATCTTGTACTGCATTGTAAGATAAAGCATATATCAATTAAGTATCATTTCTTGAGGGGGAAAGTCAGTGATGAAGAAGTCAAATTGGAATATGTATCTACATAGGATCATATTGCAGATATTTTTACCAAGCCTTTGTCTATAGATGCATTTGTATATTTGAGAGAAAAGTTGGGGGACTCTGCCCCTCCTGATGAGAACTAGATGCATTGAGATGCATCAATCTAATGGACTTCAGAGTCTTATTTTCCTATCTGGGTTGATGAGTAGGCGTTGTTACCCAGCCGGAGTAGTCAGGTATGGTTCAGATGTTCAAATTTGTGAGTTTATTCTAAGAGGGAGAGAATAATAATTTGTATTTTATCTTTGGCATTATTGCCAAAGGGGGAGAGAAGCATGTGAAAAACTGCCTTATCTTTGAAGCATTGTGTGCATGAGGGGAGATTGTTCATGTTGATTTATTATTTTGCATTGAATTTTTTTCACATTCATATGTTGCCATCAATTCCAAAGGGGAAGATTGTTGGATATTGTTGCTACTAGGATATGTTGTTTTCGATGATGTCAACATATTTCTGTGTTTTGGTATTCCACTGATTGCAGAGAGTTAAGTTGGTATTTGATTCATTGTGCTCCAGTATGATTATATCTTTGGTTGCAGATTTGGGAGAGTGTTTGGGATGTTTGTGTGTATATTCAATTCAGATGGTTTGTAATTTGGTGCTCTGTAAGTTATCTTTTCAATCCCAGTTGTTGTTGTTGTTAGGTGTTCTTGAGTATCAGTGTGTTGTTGATCGATGGAGATTTGATTAAGTGGTGTTGGTGTAGCTATCGTGGATGGTTCTAACATTCTTGTTGATGTTTCCTAATCATTTCCTATTTGTTTTGGTGTCCGCATTTATCATTGTGTGTGTTATTGAAGATATTATGGGTCTGATGATGTTCTTCGTGTTATGCGACATTTTTCTGTGGTGTAGCATGTTGTGGATGATCTTGATGAGATTTTTGGTGGTGTTGTGTGTTCGAGGATTTGATTTGGGTCCATGCTATATCGTCTATGAAATTGTATTGGTCTGGTGCTTGATTTATGTATCACGTGATGTAATTTTGTAATTAGGCATTAAGGATTGAGTCGACCTTGTAGTCAAGGTTGATGATTTGTATAAATAGGTATTATTTGTAGATCGGTGGTGTATGTGGTTTTGTTTGTATTATCAGAGAGTGGTGTATGTGAGAATAAGGGAATTCATCTTTCGATATAGAGCAGAGAGTGTTGCAGGAAAGACAATTATGCTTAACTAGAACTGTCATCAGGCATTTGGAGATGCTATTCTTTCAGTTTATCTAAACCGGATTGTAGTCTGAATGTTATTGTAAGGTAGTGAACCTTCCCTGAGGGTTGTAGCCTTCCGAGTCAATATATTTTGAGCAATGAGCTCTAGGCAGTGTGCCTAAATGCATGTGCATTCCCCATTGTAATATTTACAAATACTACTATAGAGTATTATCTTATTGTGGGTAGGTTCCCACTGTGTTTTTTCCCTTAACCGGGTTTTCCACGTCAAAAATATTGGTGTTAAGTATGTTGTTGTTATTGTGTTTATCTTTATTCTTGTTGCAGTTGATTAGATTTGAAGTTGTGCTTAAATTGTTTAATCTAGTGAAAATTGATTCGCCCCCTCTCAATTTTGTTTCATTGTTGTTGCCAACAATGTGATGCCACTACTGTTGACCTTGCAACCCTTAAGGTAAAAGTCATTACCCTTGAAAAGAAGATGGTTCACCTCTCCAAGTTCAGCTCGAAGGTGATGGATGAGTCTACCACTATGAATATGTCCATTGCAAAAGAAGATGCTTGTGGAGGAGGCTAAAGATGAAATAAACTATAAGGATCTATTTATGTTCTTCACTAAGGATTGGGGTGGCCTTTTTGCATAGCCATTTATTTGATGATTTTTGGTGTTTTAATCATTTATGTTTCATATACTTTAAAGACTTTAATACTATTATTTTTATTATTCTAAATTGATATTGATTTTAAAGATTGAATTGTTAATGTGCTTTTAATGGCTTGGTGAAGCTACCTATGAGTTGTTTGTCTACAAGGTCAGCACCCTAGTTTTGTTGCTTATTAATATAAAAAAAAAAAAAAAATATTAAATTTTTATATATAAATATTAATGCAGTTAGTTATAATTTCACTACGACTAAGATAAACTACATATAGATGATAATACATATGTTCTCTTGAAAATTATTTCATTAATTTTAGTCTTTATAAAGTTTATGGTTTTATCGGGATTGATAATAATTGAATTGTATTGTTTAAAGTTTGTTGACACCCTCTTTGCATAGAAGCAATCACCATATTCTTTATAGTTCAAATTTTATTCCCACCCCCTCTACATAGATAGAAATCACTATGTTCCTTAATCATTTTTATTTTATAGATGCTTAGAACTACTATGAGATTAAGAGCCATTATTTAAATTAAGGTCAATTATATAAAAAGTTTTAATCTACCCTAATAAATATAGTGCATTTGATATATTAAATTGTGTTTTAATTTGATGAACAATAATAAATATTTTTTCCAAAATCTTATATTTGATACACATTTACAATTAACAATATAATTTTTATCTTCTTAATATATTATTTACAAATATTTAAACTAACTTAAATACTTAAATATATATTTTATTTAAACTAAACATACTACATTATAATGATAAAATTATTCATTATTATTATATATGGTGAAATTGGAAGACTAAATTATTGTAAAACCACACAAGATTCAACCACATAAACCCTAGTTCTTCAATGAAATATATCATACACCAATGAAGAAGCTAAAACATGCAAACAATAAATATGAAATTATACTTTCACATGCTTAGTAGGCTTTGATCTCCATTGTTCTCCTATCTTCATTGATCTTGTTTTGATATGTTTGTTGCTCTCAAATTTTGTATTGTGCACAACAGCTCAACAAAGAATGGATTGTGGTTGTGTAGTTCGGTAGAGTGTCGAATCTTGATCGATTGCTATTAGATTATGAAGGATAGGGAAAGGATCCTCTTTTATAGAAAGCACCCTAGAAATGGAGGACTAGGATTAAGAGGTGGAGGGATAAATGGCCGACTCAAATTAGAGGGTAGGTATAAATAATAGGAAAATATTAGATAGGTGGTTAGAGAAAAATTAAGATGAATGGCAAGTGTCATGGAGAAAAAAAGCTAATGAATTAATTAAATAAATAAAAATAATAGAAGAAGTGGGGCCAATTAAATAAATAAAATATTTATAAAATTTAAGGAAAGGATAATTTAAATAAATAAAAATATTTATTTAAATAGGAAAAGGCTAGAAGAGGATAAGTGAATTAATTAAATAAATAAAAATATTTATTTAACTAGGTAAGGACAATTTTAGATGTCTAATTTTGCCCCTCTTTGAGACAATGCAACTTGTCGTGTTGGCTCAAATGAAATAAGATTAATTGATACAACAATTGCCCTAGTATGAGAGTGGTATTTCCCCCTCAAGAGAATGGGTGACAAATTTCAAAAAACTATAGACAATCTCTTGATAGGAAAGAAAGGCTAGAAGGGATAAGGATAAGGAAACAAGTACAAGTAGGTGAAAAATCGGCTCAAAAAGGATTGTCAAGCAATCAAAAGGCATCGAGGGGGCGAACACAGCCAATTAGGGTTCCACAACCTATATATAGGAGCCATGGGGAAAAACATCCTCATTTTCATCCTAGGAATTCAAGAGAGATCAAATCACAGAGCATCCAAGGAACTTGAGTAGAGAAGACAACAGTTCTAGAGCTATGGTGGTCAGATTGCACAGGTTCGATTGCGTTTGATGCTTCGAGTGGCTTGTGTACATGGGTGAGCTAATATGTACCTCAAACTTGCTTGTCAATTTTTCATTTATGATGCATTATTAGGCTAGGAAGTCATACAAATCAAAAATGTGGTCATAGGTTTTTTAGGATTTTAGGATTTTAGCGTGTATAGGTTAGATTTAGGTGCGTATATGATGTGATGATGTGTATAGGTTATGAAACCATGCATACATTGAATAGTGGCACATATGTGTTTGAAAATGCATAAGATCAAGTGTAGTATCATAAATATGTGACCCTAGCAATTTTTGATTGCATTAGGGTCCTAACACACATGAGATCGAATCCTCTAGCTTGATTGGAGTCCAAAGATTGTTCAACAATCGGAATCAGCTTCTCCCTTGCAATCCGCACCACCCTGTTTGCAGTCTGCCCAGGAGAAAGGGGTAGGACAGGGGTGTGGTTCCACTATCCCCCCTTGGACAGGGGCGTGGTGCCCTTGTCCTCCCAAGATCGGGGTGTGGAACCCTTGTCCCTACCCTATTTTGGGGTAGGACCCTTCCTAGGGTTGCATGGAAGGTTGTGCAGTGAGCGGGAAAAATCCCTCGATGTCAGCCTATGATGAAAATCAAATTCAGTAACATGTATTTAAGGGGCATTTATCCTCTCATTTGCATAGGTTGAAAAAAGTTGGATAAGGTTCAATAAGGTGAAAATGGTGATCAAGCATTCAAACATTCTTTTCCAGTGTAGCATTTTCAAGTCTCCCTTCAAGGCTAGGTGTTGCATTCAAGTCAAGGATTCAGCTATTGAAGACGAGATTGATTCCAACATTCAATTCCACGCAAGAATTTCTATTAGCGTTTCTATCACAACCTCCCTTGAGGTGATTTACAATTCAGTCTTTCATTTACAACTACTTGCAAGTACTTTCTTTCATTACTTGGTTAATTCCAAAACTGGGGTTTGACCTAAAGGCAAACCCCCAATCCCAACCCATTTTCCTCTCTTTTTTGTGTGTAGGTTGCAGGTGCGCAGTTGTACTTTCAGATTCAGGGTCCATTTGCAGAGGTAGAAAAACCCTTTTCGTTTTGCAGATTTTTCGAAGGATAGTGTACATTCCTGCCACAGTTCAGGCAACTTTTCCTCAAATTCATAGGGCAACTTTGTCTCGACATATTACTACCATATCCAAGTACACAACTTTATCCCATACTTTGATCTCAAGTTATAATCAATTCTTTGTCACTTTTGCACTACATAATTCAATCAATTCCTTTTCATTTCAAATAAGGAAGAGGGGATCAACTTATCATTCCCATTTCATTCAGAATTCAATCTTCATATGTGAAGGTTGAATCTAGTGAATTATCCTCTCCTCTTCCAATGTAACTAGGTGAAAAGTGTTTGAAGGGAAATCCGTAGTGAAACTCTCATCTCTCCTTGGAGGGAAAGGGTATTTTCCCTCTTGATCTCTCACTCACATTTCACCACATTACAACAAGGTAAAACTATGTATGGGTAATCTCAATGCGTATGGGAGTACTCCTAGAGTGTATATGTCTAGCAAAATTTAGGGCAAAAATCGATTGTAATGTGATAAACATATGCGAAAAATTGGATAAACTATCAAAGTGATAAACTTTGGCAGATGCCCCAACAAGCTAAGGCAAATGATTTAATGAAATGTGATAAACATATACACTAATAGGAATAGCACCATGTGATAAACATAAGTACCACTAGGAGCATGCAATGTGATAAACATATACATTGATAGGGATATCACCATTTGATAAACACAAGCACTAAAAAGATAGGATAAGATAAGTAGCATCGTGTGATAAATATAAGTACTACTATGAGCAGATAACCAAGCGATACCATATGATAAACATAAGCACCACAAATTTAGGGTTAGGAAACTAGCACCATGTGATAAACATAAGTACTAATAGGATAGGATAATGGCCAGCTAAGTGGTACCATGTGATAGACATAAGCACCACAAAAATAATGCTAGATAAGTAGCACTATGTGATAAACATAAGTACGACTAGGATAGGATAATAATGTCAAGGGCTAATAATGTGAGACTGATGTAATTTTTCTTGGTATGCCTGCAAGAATACTTTCCTCTCTTGGAGTCTCGAGAGATATCTCCCATTACACAAAGACTTTGGCCACAATTGATAGAGGATGACCACAGGGCAATAGAGACAATGGGTTTGAGACACGTCATGTTCATGCCTGAGATTTGGGTGAACATGGGATTGCTGACCGCATTAGCAGAGCGATGGAATTCAAAGAGTTTCTCATTCCATTTTTTGATCGGCGAGATGTTGATTACATTGGAGGATGTTTACAAGATACTATGCATTCCCATCATTGGAGAGATGGTATTTTATGACCACAATGGGGATGAGGATGCTCTGGACCGACGGGGGGTAGACGAAGGCCAAGATGGTAGGCCACCTAGCCACCATGAGGGAGAGAGGGACAACTAGAATAGGTTGTCATATAGATATAGGGTAAGCAAGTGGAGAGAGAAGGTGCCCCACAATAGGCTAAGAGAGGGGAGGTAGTAGGAGGAGGGGATGAGGAAGGGGAGCTAGCTATGCTCTGAGAGCAAGTACAAACATAGGCCAAGGACATAAAGGCCTTGGAGGGATACGTGGCTATATTGAGGTGAGAGTTGTAGGAGGCTTGGGATGAGAGGTACATGGCTATAGAGAGGTACACCATTGTAGAGGAGACCATCCAAACCATAGGAGTTGCCTAGTAGGGAGATATAGCTACAGGTTATGCATTTCGCTTGAGAGCGAGTGATGAGATAAACTACTGGAGGAATCTATATGAGGTAGAAATTCCACCTCATCTAAGGGAAGGGAGCTATACAAAAGCATCCCAGAGCACATCCAGGAGACAAGGGAAAATGGCATCTAGTGGTGGGGTCATGGGACCACCACCACCAACAAGATCAACAAGGGGATCCAGGGGTTGGACCATTAGGGGCTTAGATTCCACCGAGGCCTATTGGCTTTCAGGGAGGCAGTTTATCATACCCTCTTGATTCCATATTGCATTAGTTTTTATATGATGATATAGACACCTTCGAGTGATTTTTGTAGCCATTTTTGAGATAATGACATCATTATACCATGACATTGATTTTTTTTGATATATATATGAGATATGACCTATTTTGGCAGCAACTATATGCTTATGATCTTATGTGATGCATTTATGATTATGATGTTTACTTGATACTGCTTATATGTCTAATGATATGATTGTACTAAATGCTTTATGATGTTTTATCATGATAATGCGATTAATCTATATGATTCTCTATATGATCTAATGATGCAGATATGATGTATTCTTATAGAGGCATAATGCAATTATGACCTATGTGATGATATTTATGTGATGCATTTTATTTATGATGACCCTATGATGTGATGTGATGCTTATGAGATGCATTTATGTTTCAATATGCTTATTTTATGTATGATGATGTGATGTATACAAACATGTTTATGTGTTTACTGACAGGTGGTATGTGCAAGATGTGTTATGATTATATGCAAACTAATCTATTGATATCCAAGATGGATGTAGTATGATTTTTGTTTATGATATATATGATGCATATGGATACTAGATGAAATGAATATGTTTTTGGTATGTCATTATACTCAATCATATGGTGCTAGACTAGATGGGCTCAGGTAAGAATAATGGAGGACACACAGGAAAGGGGGATGGAAGGTAGAAGATATGGAGGTGTTATGAGCTTATTATGCATTTATCATCATTGAGCTTATTATGGAAAATTTATTGTGACCATCTAGATATAGGTTCGACCTAGATAGTCATCATATCATTTGCATGGAGATCAGACAGTCACAAACAAGGAATGCCCCAGTTCACATTAGACTCACAATGTCCTCATATACTTGGATGAGCCATAGTATTACTAAGAGACAATCGACAAACAACAAATAGGTGATCATGCCCCATCTCGACCACTCTAGTCTTATACATCCTTGAGAAACATAAGTAACATGATAGAACAAAAGATCAAATTAAAAGAAAATCAAAGACTTGACACCAATAAAAATTAAAATCCTCAAGTTATAAGTGTATCTTGCCACATATGTTAACATGTTTGATTTGGTCACAATGTTATCATCCTAATAAAAGACATATAATGTTAAAAAACCCTATTGTGGTCAAAGTCTCCCAAAAGATTGATTTGTTGAAAGCGCACTATTGCTTGCATCTCATTTAAAATTGAATTACTCCATGAAACTGACTTTATTGTGGAGAAGAAAGAACACTTTATTATGAATTGACGATGTATGTGATCTTTTATTATGGATTGTGTGCAAAAAGAAGGAAGGAATGGAAATTTGATGCTCCTCAAAACATGTGATGCCAAGGATCCACTTCCATCACTAGGTTTAGGATCTTCCCCCAGTTATAGATAGGACTTGATTTATTATGGATGAAAGGAAGGGTGAGAGGGTTTATTATGGATGATGAACCAATCTTAGGTAGATCAATAACAAGTCATGATGGGGATGGAAAATTTTATTATGAAATGAGGGGTTGTGAGTGTTTGCAAAGTGAAAGGGCTAAATTGAGTCTTGAAGGAGGGAGGAGCAAAAGTCTCTACACATGGCATTAGTAACCTGGTTTTCACCATGATACTTACCTAAGACACCACCTAAGTGGTTTTCACTATTGGATTAGTTTATTTCTCTTTACTTTTTCCATTTTTTGATTTTTTTTGTGTCACAAGCCGCCTATTTGCTAGGTTTTTACTAAAGTGATGATTTTTATATTTTTATTTTAAATTTTTGTATTTTTTATTAGTATACTCTGAAAAGATATGTATAAAACTTGTGAAGGTGCATGTTGTTGATAGGATCATCCAATGGTTTTGCTTCTGGTGTTGATAATTAATATGCACCTAAGCCATAAACTATTGTGATGACATAAGATCCAAGCCAATTCAGTTCGAGCTTGCCCCTTTTCTCTCTGTCTTGCTAATTTTGGGGTTTTTTCTTAGGACCAAGTCACTCACCTCAAATGTGAAAGGTTTCACTCTATGATTTTAACTATGACTCATACGTTGTTGATATGATTTCAAGTGATTGAATGCAATTTGTCGATATCCATCTAACAATTCCAAATATTGCAAGCAAGATACCACGTAGTCTTCATCACTAATAAGGTCACGTAGAGAGATTCGTAAATATGGTAACTCAACCTCAATGGACAAGATGGATTCAACACCATAGAAAAGTAAAGAGGGAGTATCTCTAGTAGATGTATGGACACTTGTGCAATAGGCCCATAGTGCGGGATTAAGCTGGATGTGCTAGTTGCGAACATGATCATCGATTGTCTTTTTAAGGATTCTAAGAATAGTTTTGTTAGACACCTCATCTTGACCATTACCATGGGGATGGTATGGAGTGGAAAAGTAATGGTGGATGTGGAATTGTTCATAAATCTCACAAACAACCTAGTTTTTGAAGGGACATCCATTGTTTATGACTATGGAAATGGGAACATCGTATCAACAAATGATGTAATTGAGGATGAAGGTTGCAATCTGCTTAATGATGATTTGGATGAGAGGGATGATCTCAATCCACTTTGTGAAATACTTTATTTCTATGATAATAAATTTATGGCCTTTGGATGATGGAGAGTGAATCTTTCCCATGAGATCAAGTCCTCCCCATTGACAAAAGGGCCATGGAGTAGCAATCGGTTGAAGTTCCTATGCAGGTGCATGAATTAGGTCCCCATGAATCTGACACTGCTTGCATTTCTTGAAAAAATGGTAATGAGTCTTTCTCCATTATAGGCCAGTAATAACCAATCCTCATAAGTTTCTTGGCTAA
This sequence comes from Cryptomeria japonica, assembly GCF_030272615.1. Lineage (NCBI taxonomy): Eukaryota > Viridiplantae > Streptophyta > Pinopsida > Cupressales > Cupressaceae > Cryptomeria > Cryptomeria japonica. The sequence goes on from NC_081411.1 coordinate 454,438,426, forward strand.
GGTTGGATCACTAGAGTGAGCCCCACATATACCTTTGTGGACTTCACGTAACGTGATTTAAGCTTCCTCACTCTCTAAACATCTAAGAAGAGTGCAATAGAGACCTTGTTGGTAGAGTGTGTTGGCTATGATGACATAGCGAGAGGTTTGGCAGATGAAGGTATGACGTTGATTATTGGAAAGGCTAGGTGGAAGGGTGTTATCGTGAAGGTAGGTGAAAATAATGTTGTACAAAGGGGAATTGAGACCAATAACACATATTAGTTCTAATAGAGTGATCTCATATGCAAGGGCCAAAATATTATCCACCAAGAACTCACAATAGGTCTCATTCCACAGAATGTTGATCAAGGAGGCAATGGTACCCATAGCATATGCAGCTCAATTATTCTCTCTTGGCATTTTCTCAAAGACTATCTCTATGAAATATTTCTTGAAGTCGTCTACGATTTTATTTTAAGGCATTAGTTTTTCATCTTTGGTTTGATAATCATCATTTATTTGATGAATTACAAGTTGAGAGTCCCTAAAAACATGAATTTATTGGATCTTCCTCTAAACTGCAATCCGTAGACCTATTGTCAATGCCTCATATTCTACAATATTGTTAATGCAAGGAAGGATAGTTGATATGACTTAGGAATAGAATACCCTTGAGGTGTGACAAATAGTATGTCTAGTCCTGCTCCATTCCGAGTAAATGAGCCATCAAAATATAGTTGCCATAATTTAGATTTTATGACTATTAGGATAGATTCATCTGGAAATTCTGATACAAGCATAGAATCCTCGATCATTGGTGCATCTGTGAGTTGATCTACAATGAATTGTCCTTTGATAGCTTTTCTATCTATGTATTCAATGTCAAATTCACTTAACATCATGACCCACTTGGCTAGCCTACCTATGAGAGCTTCTTTTTTTAGTAGATAATTTAGTGGATCAATTCTTGCTACAAGGTTTGTTTTGTGAATTAACATATAATGACAAGACATGCATGCTCAATTGGAGTATAATTAAGCTCATATCCTACCAATGTGTGATTGATGTAGTAGATAGCTTTTTATTTTCCTTCATGGTCTTGTTATGCTAAAAGTGCCCTCAGTGCTGTCATTGTTGCTGATATGTAGAGTAACAATGGTTTTCCTTGAATTGGTGGCATAAGAACTGGCAGATTCAAGAGATAATCCTTAAGAAGTTGAAAATCTTGTTGGCACTTGTCATCCTACTTGAACTTGATGTTCTTTTGAAGTCAATGTTGAAATGGATGACACTTATCTGTGAGTTGCACTATGAGCTTGCAAATTGATTGGATTTTTCCTTGCAATGATTTGAGTTGACTGATATTCTTAGGAGGAGGAATCTCTAAAATTTCTCTAACTTTTGCTAGATCTACCTCAATACCTTGTTGTGAAATGATGTACCCTAGGAGTTTCCTGGAGGTCACTCCAAAGATATTTCTTAGGATTCAATCTAACTTTATACTTCTCCAAGTAATAAAAAACCATTGCTAAACATTTAAATGTTATTCTCTATTAACTAATTTTCCTAAAACATCATCTACATAATCCTCCATGGTAATATGGATGATGTTGTGAAAGATTGTTGTCATAGCTCTCAGATATGTGGCACATGCATTCTTCAATCCAAAGGGCATGACGTTCCAACAAAAGATATCCCACAAACATATGAATGCTATCAGATTGTGTTGATATTAGAGTGTTATCTTAATCTGATTATATCTAGAGAATCCATCCATGAGTGATAACATTGTGTGGTCAGCTCTGAGATTGACAATCAAATCAAACATTTGGTAATGGGAAGTCATCCTTGGGAAAATCCATGTTTATGTCTCTGAAATCGGTACGTATTCTTATGTTACCATCTAGTTTGCTAATAGGTACAAGATTATAAATCTATTCAGAATAGTTGATTGGCCTAATGAAGCCAACATCCAACAAATTTTTAAGCTGAACTTTCACTAGTAATTCCACCTTTGGATGCATCTAATGCAATTTATATTTGATTGGTTTGGTACCTGGAGTAACTATCAAGTGATGCATAAGAAAAACAAGATCAAGTCCAAGCATATGTGCATATGATCGTGAAAATTTATCTGTCTCTTTGTGAAGAACTTTGTGAACTTTGGCTACTCAATTTCTATCAATGATTGTGCAAGGAAAATGTTGTGTTGTACTTCTTCTATGCCAATGTTGGTTTTTATGGTTTCTTCGATCAACATAGATGACTTCTCCTAATATGATGTCATGGGGATAGTGTTAAACCTTCCATCCTCTAGCACCTTAGAGAGGTTTTCATTTTTGGATGTTTACTTTCTTTTTACTTCTTTGGGGTCAGAAAGCGTTGCAGTGTGGTTTTCACTAAAAGACATATTATTCTTTTTTATTTTAATATTTTTGTGACTAGATGGTTTGGCAACCTCTCCAAAGTATGCCACACTATTGATTTCAATGATGTATCTTTCTTTAAGGTCTCCAAGATGGAGATCATCTCATATGCCAAGGTAATCAATGAAGGCCTCATCATTTTGGAATGTGTCAAGTTGTGGAGGTCCTTGTTGTTAGGATAACCGATGGACAACTAAGAGGGGGGGGTGAATCAATTGTAAACAGATTATATTAATCAAACCACTTTATAACCTTTAATTGAAGCACATAAACATTGAATACCGAAATAGCGTAAACAGATACTGGTAAGAAATAAAACTTAAGAATGAGATAGATAACTAACACAATGCAATCATACCACATAATACCATGATTTATACATGGAAAACCCAATAAAGGGAAAAACCATGGTGGGAAGCCTACCCACAATCAGATGATACTTCTGTAGAAAGTATGTGATACAATAAGGGGCTTGCATATGTAGGAAGGAACACTGCCTAGAGCATATTGCTCATTACAAAGGAGTCTCACTGACTATAGAGAGGTTATAACTACCTCAAGATAATTGGACAACAATCCAAAAGAATGAACTACCAAAGATAGCATCTACCACACCTGATTACAGTCCTAGTTAAGCTCAATATCGAAGGCCTTTGACCTCTTACATAAACCCAATTTGATCACCTATGATCAACCAGATCTTCTTCGCATATGATATTTCATTCCATGACCACGAACATATTTCACCACGATCTACAATGAGATCTTACATAAATTTATACAAACCCTAAGGCCTAAACCAATTAGGTTGGTCGCCTAAAAGATATTACAATAATATCATTACATACATCCATATTAGAATGATATGCCATGTCGGCTTAAGACCAAAACAACATTAACCAATCCATAAAATATCTCGGTAATGTGTAAAGAACACGTTATCATGATACCGGTCCATAACCTAGATAGGTACCAGACCTAATATGGGTCCACCATGCCAAAGCGATGTCTCCAATCAGTCAAGGTACGATCAAGGATCACCTTTGCATCCTGAATTCCATCTAGAAACCGCACCAACACCACTTATGCATCCTGTCAAAGATTCTCAATAAAATCTTTGTCGGTAAAACCTTAAACCCTTACCGGTAATACTAGTTTTTCTACCGGTAACCAAAACCTGTCTGTCAATAACCAACCATAATAGCTAGTGTTGACATCAATGACAAAACATCAATGCAACACATAATCAATTCCTCCATATTGCCAACAATCTCCCCCTTTGGCATTGATGTAAACACTAGATGTGAAAAAGAAAACATCTAAGTGCCAAGAAGTGCCAAAAAATTTTATAGAAGATATAACAATGAAAAACTGAAAACATCCCAACAACTCCATCTGAGGAGTGCAGTCCAATCTGAAACTAATCTGAATATCTCTCCTATAAACATTATTTTTCACATATAACTCTCCCTCTTTGACATCAATGCCAAAGATATGACATAGATATCAAAATTTTGTGAAGCTCAAAGCTAACTACTCCCCTTGAGTAGTAGCACCACTACATCAACCCAGAGCAAAGGATAAAGCTGATGATGCATACCAGACTGATGGTCTACTCCATTAATTAAGTTTCTACCAGAGGGGTAGATACCCCTAACTTGTCTCTCAAATACTCAAATGATTCCTTAGACAATAGTTTAGTGAATATATCTGTAATCTGTTCTTTAGTGTTCACATAAACCAATTTGACTTCCTTTTCTTCCACCTTGTCCTTCAGAAAGTTATATTTTATTGAAATGTGTTTAGTCTTAGAGTGAAATACCAGATTCTTAGATATGTCAATAGCTACAGATTTATCATAGTAGATAAATACCGGTTCACTATAATTTACCTTGATATCCTTCAACATTTTCTTCATCCACAAGACTTGAGTGCAATTAGTTGTTGCTGCAACATATTTGGCTTCTGCAGTAGATAAATAAATGCATGACTATTTTTTGTTGATCCATGAAACCAATTTTTTTCCAAGAAAGAAAGCTCCACCAGAAGTGCTCTTCCTATCATTAGTATCTCCTGCCCAATCTGAATCTATATATGCACATAAAGTGAAGTTATCATCTCTAGAATACCATAAACCATATTCTGTTGTTCCTTTCAAAGACTGGAATATCCTCTTTACTGCACATTCATGATTCTCTTAAGGATTACTTTGATCTTGAAATAATACTTAGTACATTCATATTATCTGATCTAGTCTAAGTTAGATATAACAAGCCACCAATCATAGACTTATACCTTGTCAAATTTACCGGTGCAGATGTGTCTTTGATAGATAATTTCTCACTTGTCACCATAGGAGTACTTACTGGTTTGGAATTATCCATACCAAACTTCTTCAACAATTCCCTTAGATACTTAGTTTGACAAATAAAAATTCCTTTGTCAATTTGAGTAATCTGCAAACCTAAGAAAAATCTCATCTCACCAATCATGGACATTTCAAATACATTCTTCATATTATTAGAAGATTTCCATGCACAATTTGTCTTCACCTCCAAAAATGATATCATCAACAAATACTTCAATAATCAGAATATCACCATCAGTGATCTTGTAATATAAATTACTGTCAACATTGCCTTTATCAAAACCAAGCTTCAAAAGATATTTATCCAACCTTGCATACCAAGCTCTAGGAGCTTGTTTCAATCCATATAATGATTTCCTTAACCTGCAAATGATATCTTTGTCATTTGTCAGTGAAAATCCATTAGGTTGCTCAATGTACACCTCTTCCTTAAGTTCACCATTCAAAAATGCACATTTAACATCCATTTGATAGACCTTATAGTTCTTATAAGCTGCATAGGCAAGAAATAGTCTAACACCTTCAATTCTAGCTACAAGTGCAAATGTCTCACCATAATCAATTTCTTCCATTTGATAATATCATTTACAAACTAATCTAGCCTTGTTTCTTACAACTTGACCATCCTCATTTAGTTTATTTCTAAAACCCCATTTAGTTCCAATAACATTCTTAGTTTTAGGCCAGGGAACTAAAGTCCAAGTGTTATTCTTCTCTATCTGATCTAATTCATCTTCCATAGCCTTTAATCAATATTTATCTTTACAAGCTTCAATAACAGATGTTGGTTCAATTTGAGAAATAAGACATACCTCTTCATTTTTCAGTCTTCTTCTTGTTATATCTCCCTTGTTCCTATCTCCAATGATTTGATCTTCATAATGATTTAATCTTACATACCTTGGTGTCTTCTGAACTCTAGGTTCACTATTCTAATCATCAGTCACACACTAGTACATTTGGGCCTAATTTCTGATGGCTAGTTGTTGAAATTCTGATGACACCACGTCGGACTTCCGACCAATTTAATCATTGAAAACTCATCATCACTCTTCCCAACAATGCCATTTATGTTGGCAGTCCGACGACATTATGAACTATTCTGACGGTGGCTATATTTGCTCCCCCAGCCAAAAATTTCAATGGATTATGGTCGGAACTCCAATGGCTGCTATGTTTTCTCCACATTAGACTATCTGACAAGGAAGTGACGTTGGATATACAACATCCTTGTCGGATGTGTCTTTAGTTGTTGTCTGAATTATGACGGTATCAGATGTTGTGGGTTAGACGGCTTTATCATTGGTGCATGAAAGCATTGAACGAGTTCTACTTTTAAAAATTGCATAAAACATTTTTAATTTATTTGATTTAGTATTATTTGCAAAAAAAGGTTATCAATGATGTTTCCTTTCTCCAAGAATTGTCTAGGATCTTTCTGTCAGATAATATGTAGCATCCAATGACTAAATCTTTTCTTTACAAATGCTTATTTTATTTAATTATCATCTGAGCATGAATTATAAATTATATTTGTGTGGAAGCAGAAGATACAAGTTGAAGACTCGTATGCAAGTAAATTTTGTAAAAGAAAGCAAGTAGGCATTATCTTGAATGACATGGAAACAAGCTCATCGGCTGCCTAGAAGAGAGCAATTGGAGAAAAGAAGAGGAAAGTGTTAAAGGGTGATAAATACATAGAGAGTATGCAATACAAACAAACAATGTCTGGAGTGTGTGATGCGACGTCTCTAATTTATGTCTGAAGGGACTAACTAGTTTTGGAGTTCCTCGGAAACCTATTGGGCCAGGCTTGGAGGAAATCAATGTGTTCATGCAAGGCACACCTTTTTTCTATTATGAGAATGATGCTTTTGCATCGAAGGATATTTGGAAGGAAATATTTGAAAATTTCTATAGTGTGGAACCATAGTTGGTGGACTTGAAGTACTTTTCAGCTTCCAGAAGACCAAGAGGCTATGTACACAATCTCCAAATAGAAGGGCAATTTCAATCATTATCTCTCCCCCCAATGACTATTCAAGAAGCACTTCCTTAGACAAAGGACTATTGGCCTCCATGGGATCAAAGAAAAAAATCAAAGCATAGACTCTAGATGATGTGGTGGTGTCCTTCATGAAGAACTCTGCACTATAATTGAAAATTCACGAGGGAAACTGCAAGTTAGTGAACAGAAATAAATTATTGAAAAGTGTGAAGAATGGATCTTGGTTTGGGTGGGGCCAGGTCAGGTGGCTCCTCTAGAGGTTGATGAGATAGAAATCATATAAGGATTTCAAAAAGATGACACTCATGGAACTTCGTGTGTGACTAATCGATTGCGTTGTTTGGGTAATGGATTCCAAATAGATACAGTTGCATACCATTTATCTATCTTGAAAGCCTTTTATCCTGATGTCATTAAATTAAAGTTCTTTCTCTATTTTTTGATGATCTATGGAGTAGAGGTTGCTTTGCATCAACCTGGGATACATTTAACTTGTGTTGTATCTACGGAAATATGTATCCTAGGTCGATGAAATGCAACCTCTGCTCCACCAATACCATATAGAAGAAAAGTACTTTAATTTAATGTCATCAGGATAACATGCTTTCAAGACATATAAATGGTATGCAACTGTATCTATTTGGAATGCATTACCCAAACAGCGCAATCGATCAGTCGCACACGAAGTTCCACGAATGTGATCTTTTTCAAATCCTAATATAATTTTTATCTCGTCAACCTTTAGAGGAGCCACCTGACCTGGCCCCACCCAAACTAAGTTCCATTCTTCGTACTTTTCAAGAATTTATTTATGTTCACTATCTTGCAGTTTCCCTCGTGAATTTTCAATTATAGTGTAGAGTTCTTCATGAAGGACACCACCACATTGTCTAGAGTCTATGCAATTCATTTTTTTTCTTTGATCCCATGGAGGCCATCCTTTGTCTAAGGAAGTGCTTCCTCAATAGTCATGGGGGGGAGGTAATGCTTGAAATCACCCTTCTATTGGGAGATTGTGTACATAACCTCTTGGTCTTCTAGAAGCCGAAAATTACTTTGAATCCACCAACTCTGGTTCCACACTATAGAAATTTTTGGATATTGTCTTCCAAATATCCTTCGGTGCAAAAGCATCTGCCATGCCCAAAAATTAGGGAAAAAACGGAATGATTTTTTTTTTTAAAAAACAACTAGTTAATTAACAAGTTCGCTATCACGACATGTGTTAACATGTTGGCCATAATGAGAATCGAACTAACTCTGATACTAACTAAGTATCGAAACTTAATTAAAATTCATTTGCAGAAAACTAAATGTTTTTAACTTATTTTCTCATCAAATATAGTCGTTAGCTTAATTTATTAACTCGTTTAAATTGATCTCCAATAAAGCCATATTGTCTAAATTTCATTTTAAATCATTAATTAATCTTAATGGATTAAAGTGTCAAATTAATTTCTCAATAACATTATTCGATGAGGAAAATTATCTTTCCAAAATCAAATTTAGTTTTCAAGGAATTAATTTTCCCTTTTTTATTTAATCAAGGTTTCACAAATAGTTAATTCTAAAAATAATTAATTGGAATTAAAACTCCCACGTCTATCTAAATTGAAACCCTAACTAATTTTAAATATAAAATTTTCCACAACTTTAAAAATAAATCTCATGAAAACCCTAATTTATAATTCATTATAAAATTACTTCTTTGACTCCTTTTTTTTTTTTTAAATCCCTTAAACTTATTTATCTTTCCCTCTACCCTAGCTCTAACCGAGCTAGGGTTTTCTCTTTTTAAATTTATTATTTTTTTTAAACCCTACATTACCACGCAGGGCAGCCATGGCGGCGGATGGGTTGAGCGAACGCAAGAGGAGGCGAAAGCATGGAGGAGGCGGAAGGTGGAGGTCAGCGCCGCCGAATTCTCCACTGTACAAGGCACAGTGGGCTCGGCCACTGGCCACTGTGTAACACACAGTGCGCACGGCCGCCGGCCACTATGCAGTGCACAGTGAGCTCGGCCCGCTAGCCACTGTGCAATACATAGTGGACTCGGCCGCCGGCCACTGTGCCATGCACAGTGCGCTCGGCCGCCGACCACTGTGCATTGCATAGTGTGCTCGGCCCCCGGCCGAAACCCTCCACTTAAACATTTTTTTTTCGTTTTAAATTTTTATTTTTTTTAAATATGTATATATTATATATATAAATATCTATATATATATTTGTTATTATGAATATTAAAAAAAAATAGTGAAAGAAGTTTATTTATATTTTCAATTACAGAGATGAATAATGTTTTTTTTGTCCATTTGCTTTATGAATATAGGATTTAGATGGAATTTCTATATTTATAACACTCTGATTTTTTTTACTGAATATTATCAAAGACAAAAATATGATATTGCTGAAGTCTAAGGTAAATAAATATAATAAGATAACAACAAAGTAATAGTTATAGATTTATTTCCTGCAATAAAATAACCATAGAAATCAATAATTTAATAGCAACTTAACAATCTAAAGTTTAATAAACTCAAGTTAAGGGATTACAAGAGAGGGATGCTTTAGATTTTATTCCAAAAATTAATTGTGAAATTTCACTTCTTGCAACTAATATTTACTAGGGTTCATAAAACTTAGATCTTACAATAGGAAAAATAAACTGCAATTTACACCTTTAAAACAACATGCATACATTCATTAAAATGTTAACAATACATACTACTCATATTTTTCTGCAAGTAGAATGAAGGTAAAATAAATTAAAAACTAATTTTTCCATATTACAAAAAGAAAACTATTGCATGCAAATCAAAAGTAGCTTTTTTTTTCTCTTAAAACAGGAATAGAAATAAAACAAGCTTTTTACAACTCTAAGATATTCTGCAAAATTTACAGGATGTTTCTTTTTTTTTTTCCAACTACAATCCCAACTCTCATGTCTATATTTCAAATTTACAACTTGCCTCTCTTTTCAACAAATGAGGGCGTATTTCTTTTAACAAAACTAATAACTGCAAATAAATTTAAATTTCTTCAACAATAATCTTCTGCAACTTTTCTCTTGTCCTATTCTTTTCTCTTGACTTTCCTGCATAATAAATCACAAATATGACCACGGAGTGCTCACCTCCCAGCCTAGGCTAACTGGTAGCCACCCCCAAGCTCAGAGAACCAAGCCCTAGACGGGTAACAAATATGAAAACACATAGAAAACAAAAATACACACACAGAGATTCAGACACACTCCCAACTTGGCTACACAGCACCACACTTTGGTGATGACCTTTTTAAGGGTGGTAGTGGACCAATACCCTGAGGAGAACTGCAAGTATGGAAAAACAAGTAGCCACCTCATGGCACAATAAATACATCAAAAATCTCAACCCCTTATTCCTTATGCCCCCCAAAGGCATTCTAGCCTTATATCCCTCCTTATGACCCCCATTGCACAAACAGGCCATGCAGCAAGGGTCACACAAAGATCCCTTGTGATCACTCTCAAATGAGAGTCTCTCACTCGAGGGTTGTCACTACTACCACCCACAAGATCCTCCTCTCTCCCAAGAGTAAGAGGTCTTGAGAAAACTCCCAAATCACAGCAAAACATAATGCAAAAATTCCAAATGAAATTCTAAAAACAAGACATTCAAGAAACACAGATTTCTTACACCAATCATACTCTCAAACACCTACAAGAAATAGACATTTTAAAGAATAATGAACCAACCTTAATCTGCCCAATGGTAGTATAATATTTGAGGAAGAACTGCCAAACCCACGGATCTTCTTCTTCTACCCTTAGTCAAATTTTCTATTCCAAACTATTCTTTTCTTTTCAAAAGTTCTCTTGTCTCCAAAAATGGAGAGTGGGTGATTACCCTCCAAATTTTCCAATTCTTGCTTAAGAAGCTCATTCTCTGAGTTCTCACAAGTTTCTAAAAACCAAAAAGGAAAGTAAAGCAGAATGCAAAAAGACTCCCATTCGAATAGGAAAAATCTCAATTAGATTTAAACTTCTAATTTTCAATTTTCGCACAACTCAAAAAAGCCAATTTTTAAAGTGTCAAAAAGGTCACTTAAAAGTAGAAACTTGCCTAAAAATACCCCTAACCCCTAGGTATACCTTATGGGCTTTAGGAAACCCTATTAAACTACCCCTAGGTGTTCATTTAACCCATTTTAAACCCCTCTGAAGTTTATTTTCGGGTCAAACATATGTTGACCACTCCAAAGATTTCTTTCCAAAGGTATTTATGACAACACGTTATATTATTTAAGAAAAACTATAGTTAAACACTTTCCCACCAAGAGACAAAAATAAAACATTTAAATTTAAATCCACACATGTGTCAAGTGACACAAATAAAACACTTTTACAAATTAAAACATGAAATCGTCTCTTGTGGGTTTTACACATTAAATTTAAATAACACTTAACACCCATGCAGCATATACTGTTACGAATAAAATACAACACAAATGGGGTGTTGTCTCTCCAAATAGACAACCCCTGGCTTACGAACATACATAAGTCTAGGTTTGGTTCTCCGTAATTTTCCATGGTCACATGGTAAATTTCCTGTGCATCTCAATTTACACATTAGTACTTTCAAATATCCACATATAATATAATTCAAAGGAATAACAATACACATCATCACTTGCATACAATTTTCATCTGCACAGATTAAATACATCTTTTATCAAGCAATTTCACATAAGCAATTTCATCCCAATTCACATAAACTTAACCATACATCATAGTTCTATTATCATAGTAAAGTCCTGCAAATATAATTACAACATCTATCATTGCAATCTCATCCTATCTAACAATCATGTAGTGTTCTATCTCATAAAGCATATATGTAAATCATCAAAACATAGCAATGTTATCCAAATCCTGAAATCATATAAGTTCTAAGTCTCAAAATGCATCAAAATAAAGTATCCATAATAGTCTAAATATAAAATCCACTGAATGTCAGACTGAGTCAAGGTGAGGCCTCACACCCTCCCCCTCTAGGCATGAACTTCCTCTTGGAGTTCATCAAAGAGGTGGGGGTACTCTGATCTCATACGTGTTGTGTCCTCCCATGAAGCCGTAACTTCATCATAACAATCCCACTGGACCCTAACCTAGTCCAGCTCTCGACCTCGAAGGGCCAACATCCGGCGTGCCAAAATGCGAATGGGCTCCAAAGCTAGCTGCCCGTCTGACTCCACCTGCAAGGCATCCCAATCTAAAATGTGAGACTCATCATAGATATATTTTCTCAAAACTAATACATGAAACACATTATGGATGCGTGACAGGCTAGGTGGCAATGCTAAACGGTAGGCAGCTGGGCCTATCCTCTCAAGAATCTCAAAAGGTCCTACAAAGTGAGGTGCGAGCTTAGAACCCTTTCCGTAACGGATTGGACTCTCAAGAAAACTCTGTCTCCAACCAAGTAGTTACAATCTATCCTCTTTGCATCAGCATATTTCTTCTGTCTATCCTGAGCCTCTCTGAGACGCTGCCTAATCAAATCCACCTGCTGTTCCATATCCTGAACTATCTCAGGACTAATAGCAACTCTATCCTCTATGCGATCCCAACTCAAGGGCATCCTGCAAGGCCTACCATATAATGCTTCTTCTCTACATCCTTCAAAACTTTGGCTTCCAATTTGAAAACATGTTCCTTAAATCAATTAAGAATCAATTGTATTTTCTCTGCACTTGACAAAGACTCATCCAAAAATACTTCTAGAAGTCCTTCATGAAGGACTTTCACTGCATCATTAATAAGTTATGAGCCCTATATTTGAGACTTAATAAAATTCTTGTGAGTAAAATTATGAAGTTTATCACCGAAACAAACCATATGCAAGGGAGACAATCACTTAAGGTCCATCTGATCTTGAGACATTGATGCCCACTTTAGCATGTCCCATCCTAAATATCCCCTAGGCCTGTTTTTCTTCATGCCCACTTTGATTCTATTCACATCATCTTAAAATCTATAGTTTCAACTCCTCCCTCAACCTCTGTTCAATTTTAAGAAAGATTCATCAAGGTATCATGTTCAATTTTAAGAATTTTTAGATTAGATCTATCCTTTCCCTCAAAAAGAAAAAATTATACTTCAAGGTTAATTCACAACCCGAGGTTTGACCTAGGAAAGCCCCCATCAACAAACCTATTTTCATCATTTTGTGTGTAGGAAATTGATTCGGGAGTTACATGTGAATAATTTGGCAAAGTAAATTATGACAATCAAACTCAAATTTTGATGGCATGAAAAGCAGACGAGTAGGCTAGTTCACACCTCCTAGTCCCAAGAATGTTTGACAACCTTTTGATAGTAGATTTTGTGTACCATCCTAATCCAAAAAGCATTCATTTTGTCTACATCTAATAGGTGGAGGATCTGGTTGATCCACACCTCCTAGTCCCAACAATTCTACTTGAGCACTCTATCATAGGAGAAGAGATATGACTTCTAGGTCTACTAAGGAGATGCTTACTATTAGTCATATGATAAGAGAAAAGAGAAGAAACATAAATACTACTAGCTAACAAGTTGTGTAATGTTGGGTGATTCATGCTACATCATGGATTTCATTGGCTAGCAAGTTGTGTTATGCTAGGTGATCCATGATAGAGAAGATTAACAAACAAAATCATTTGTTCGCAAGCAATCCAAAAACTCTACTACAAAATGGTTGTTGTAGTGACACAAAACACAAACAACAATAATAACTAACACTTGCAAAGGTGATGATCACACTATCATTAATCCATGCTATTCCAAGTAACGAAACTCAAAAAAAAAATAACCATGCCCTAGGGGGCGCTATGTAACACAACACTTCTAGTTTGAGGATATAAAATAAATGAATTAACACGAGAAAAAAGGAGAGCTCATATGCCTCCCCTTAATATGTCAACATACCTCTAGGTTGATATCTTAAGGTAGATAGCGATCAAGGATAAGAACCTTCAACACCAAGAAGATACCCTTAATAAACATACATGCATTCCAAGCTAGGAAGAAAGATCCTTGTACATGCCTCATTGCTATAATAAAGGAAGAGATAGTTGTAAAAGAGATATTTTTCAACAAGTGTAAAGGGATCATTTTAAAGAGGGAGGAAGAGATCTTTTCCTAAAGATGTCTACCTCCCAAAATAGAGGAGATATTTAATAAAGATATCATTCTTTAAATTAAGAAATGGGCAGGAGACTAAGAATACAAACCTTCCATATTGCACACTTCAAGGTACATTCAAACCTATTTGACCTAGGAAATCCCCCATCAACAAACCTATTTTCGTCATTTTGTGTGTAGGAAATTGATTCAGGAGTTACGTGTGAAGAATTTGGCAAAATAAATGATGACAATCAAACTCAAATTTTGATGGCATGAAAAGCAGAAGAGTAGGCCAGTTCACACCTCCTAGTCCCAAGAATTTTTGACAACCTTTTGATAGTAGATTTTGTGTACCATCCTAATCCAAAAAGCATTCATTTTGTCTACATCCGATAGTCATTGCTAAAATCAGTTTAAAGTGTATTCATTTAGGGACCTTTCATAAAATATTCTCAACTTACACATCATAAAAGGATCTTAAAATATTCATTGTTTATAATGATAAGAATTTGGTTGTTCCATACACCTTCCTTTACTATTTAAAAATATCATCGACCAAAATATTGTGCAGAAGTAGTATGGAGTGCATTTCATCTATTTTATGCCAAAATATTTCATCATACCACTTTCTTTTCAAAGGCACCCAATATTTGATGTGTAGTTACTTCCAAAATCTCTAAAATAACCCTACTTCTTGGTGTTGGAATCAGTTCTAAGATTTTATAACAAGGGTTTCTATATTTTAAATGTCTGTATTAAAATGTCCATAACACCCCCAGCATTCAATTGTTGTGCGGGTATATAAGAAATATATGCATATCAAACCTTGTTCCTAAAATCTTTATTTTTTGAAATCATGGAAACATTACATAATTTAAATGAAGGCAACCAAAAGAATGCAGAGAGATAAAAAAAACTCTATAGAGCAACTATTTTACATACCTCAAATACAAAATTGTAGGGTGGAACAATTAAAAATGGCAAATCAAGGAAAGAATGAAAGATCCACACCAAATTCTTATACAATGTAGTCCAATTGAAGGATTTTCATTCAACACAAGATAGTGAAGGGGTAATTATGATGATTTATTTGAATGTTCATAAGTTAAAGGTAGTCACTAATATGTAAAGAGTGAATAAATTGAAGAGCCCAATGAATTGCCAGCCTAGCATGAGGATGTATGATGTTAACAGTAGAAAAATGATATTATGATGGTGGCAAAATTACAAAAAGTTTTGATCATATTTTTATTGAGCATGAAAGAAACCACCTTGAGCTCATGAATGATAGGCATAGTTTTGTAGAGTATCAACCCTTGTTGAACAAGGGTGTCACATTTTTGAGGCTCGATCAGTGCAAGGAGACATTTTGTGTATATGAAGTGGTTTCAATTAGCCATTTTGTGTATAAGTAGAGAGGAGAGGTTGATGTCTTTGTTTATTTGCCTACAAAACAATGAAAGAGGTCCTAATCAAGGAACACACAGGTCCAAGCAAGGAGAGAATTTGGATTGAGGACAATTCTATGCAAGAAAAGATATCAAGTTATAAAAGATCAAAATCAACAAAGGTAAAGTGGATCCTTAAAAAAGAGGAACAATTGACAACTATTATTCTTGCTCCATAATGTAGAGACAAGAATAACTAGGCTAGTACGTTGCCTCCCAAGTATGATTGCACATGAAATCGTAGTACCATGAATGACAATGAGCCCCTAATAGGTAATTAAGCTACCGATGTCATATAGTAAGATAAAAACATAATAGGTTTTAAATGTCATTTAGAAGGGATATAATGAGTGTATAACTCATTGTCACCCATTATTTAAATGTTACTAGAACTATAATAACTTGTTGAATTTTAATCTCCAAATCATGACATTCATTAGTGTAATAGTTGATGATGCTTGAAAAAAGGATTGTCCAAATTTTTTTTATGGTTTTTTTTTTCAAATTTTCAAGGGGAGAGTAATAAAGTTGGCTTTAAGAAACTCATACAAAATTATCTCTTGTTGTGATTAAAAGTTGTTGGAAAAGTCATAGATATATTAGACAATTGGGTTTTGGGATGTCAACAAAGGAGGAGGATAGAAACCTAAATCTTCTTCAGAAAAATGTAATGTATATTTCTCATGAACCTCCACACTTAATTGCACACATCCTAAATCATGTCCATTGCATCCATGTGTATAATTAAATGTGGTATTTAAATCATGTCTAGAGGAGTGTGTTCATTCATATTTTCAAAGTTTAAATATCCCCAACCATCATCAAGACATGTGTTGGAAGAAGAGGTTGGAATAGATTTAGAAGAAGCTTGAATAATTGACACATACAACTCCCTTGAGACTTCATATTTGGACAGAGGGACCTTATATCAAATTAAGGAAGGCATGAAAGTGATATATGTATTAGTGTAATTATTATACTTTTTGAATAGTTATCCTTAGTATAATATTGGAAATAGTATCTTATACTAATTAGGGAGTCATAATTAGGATATTATTTTCCCATTTTTAGTTGTTGATCTCATTATTTAAGACACAAATGATTTTCATCAGTTCTTTTCTTTATGTGGAATATGTATCTAATGTAATTATTTATATTTTTAATAAGAAAATAAATTTATTGTAGTAATCATGTGGTTTTTAAATTTTATCTCTTCTCTAAGAGAAAGTATTGAAGATCATAACTCTAACATGGCTTTATTTTGGATGAGTAATGTCGATGTTTACATCGCTAGACTTGGGCATAGCTTAATCAGGTTCTTCATACCTCTTCTTTCATTGTAATTTTGAGATATATGCTTCAGTTAGTGACTGTCTAATGTCTTCAGAAAATTAGTAGCATATCTCTTGGTAGTCAGCCTATGTAAAGATCCTATGATTGCATTGGAACTGGTTTATAATAAGATTTGAATGGGCTTGTAGCTGTAATATGTTTTTAGAGGTTGCATGACATGTTTGATGAAATGTCAATAATTTAATGAAGTCTGATTTTGATACATTATTGTGACAGTCCATGTAATTTTACATTAGCTGCCTATAATATGTATTTATGACTATCAATGAGGCATTTGTTTGATTTAGATATGAAATAAGAGGAATTTGAGGTTGCATCATCATATGCCCATTTTTTGAGGACTCTTGTAGATTTGACAGCGAATATTCCTTATTTTTCAGTCATCATTGGACAAGGGATATTACACAATCATACTAAATAGATTTCAAACCCCATAATTTGTATAGAGAACAACAAATTTGGACTCAATAGCTTCTAGAGTAATTTTTGAGGTTAAATGAATCTATGAACAATAGTTTAAACATGAATAGTGTTTATTTACACTGAATATTATTTGATGTTGTAATTAATATCTTAGGTATGGACAATGTTTTCAAGTATGAATAGGTTTTTTTGGTAATGAAGGGATTGTATAGGGGCTATGAATAATGGTTTAAGCCTTGTGTAGTTTTTCAGGCTTTTTTTGCTTGCCTAAAGGAATATTTTCATGAAAATAGACATCAGTTGGGAATACGATATCCAAATTTTAAAAAATAAATAGCCATTGGAATGTTGATTCTATGATATAAAACATCTTTAAAACATGTACCCTGGCAATTGCAGCTACAACATGTGACAAAATTCCTCTATTATTTATCCTATGATAGATGTTTGTACCTTGTTCCAAAACTTCCAATTTCTATGAGGCAGTCTATCAAACAGTCAACGTGCCATTTCAAAGCTCCCATTTTCATACATGCTGGGGGATGTTGACAGAGCTTTACACTTGCGCCTAGGCCAACGGAGAATCAAAAACATCACTATCTGTAGGTGCAAAATAGATGGGTGACCGATACTAATGAATGAAAGAAGGGGAATAAATCCTATTGGTCTTTAGCCCCCAGGAGCATGCCCTATTCCATGAGCCGACATTACTCCCATTTTTGCAAACCCTATTCCATGAGCCAAGAATGCTTGGAGCTAGCATTAATCAGTCAAAACGGTTCACATGCCTCATCCAAAACCTAGAATATGCTTACTCTGGGTGGAAATACGCTGCTGGGGCGGCAATGTGAGAATGGGAAGAGGCCACGAAAATGATTTGAAATGTCTTGGTCTTTTTTTTTTTTAAGTAATGCCCGCGGTCAATGGAATTTCGACAGACGTGGGCACTTTTTGTAAAAAAGCACAAATTTCATTGCTAATTCCTTCTCTGTCGAAAACAAATATTGAATTATTGTCAGAATTCCGACGAATGCGGGCAATTTTTCAAAAACAAATCAAATTTATTCACAATATACCATCTCCGTCGGAAACCTCCATTGGAATTTTAGGCCAAATGTATTAGTGACAGTTGAATTTTTTATTGTACTGGAGTAACTATCTCAGTGTCTTGTACCGGTTGAGGCATTTCCGGTTCAATTATGACCATTTCCATTGCCAGTTCCCTATCATATGATATAGATTGATCTTTGTATTTCTCATCCACTTTCACATTTGGGCTCTCCATAATTTTCTGCAATCTTTTGTTATAACATCTATATGCTTTTCTCTTAATTGAATATCTAAGAAATATTCCTTCATCACATCTAGGATCAAACTACCCAATTGAATCATCCCTTTTGATATAACATTTACTTCCAAAAATTCTGAAATATTTAACAGTAGGTGTATGTCCAAACCATAATTCATAAGGAGTCTTACTGGTTTCACCTTTGATATGAACTCTGTTGAATGTGTATACTGTTGTACTCATTGCTTCTCTCTAGTAGATGTGAGGCAATTTGGCTTCCATCATCAAGGATCTTACTGCATCCAAAATGGATCTATTCTTCCTTTCCACTATAACATTTTGTTGAGGAGTTCGGGGTGCAGATAACTATCTCCTAATTCCATTTGTCTCATAATAACTGTTAAATTCATGAGAAGTGAACTCACCGCCTTCATATGATCTCAGACATTTGATTTTCAATCCAATTTCTGTTTCCACCTTTTCTTTAAAGATCTTGAATTTCTCAAAAGCTTCAGACTTCTCCCTTAGAAAAGTCACCCACATATTTCTAGAATAATCATCAATTATTAGCATGAAGTATCTATCACCTTGAAAGCTTCTAGTCCTTGTTGGACCACATAGGTCAGTATGAATCAAATCAAGCACATCATTAAATTTATCATGTATTCTCTTAAAAGAAGTTCTAAGTTTCTTTCCCAATTGACATTCCTTAAATATCGGATTATGAGGCTTTATAATCTTAGGTATATCTCTAAATGCCTTTATTGAATTGATCTTAACAATACAATCAAAATTAACATGACACAACCTCTTATGCCATAACCAACTCTCATCAATATGAGCAATCACACGTGTCTTATTACCAGTATTCAAGAGAAAGATATTACCTCCAGTCTGAGTACCGGTTGCAATCTCCAAACCAGTTTTGTTAATGGTTTTGCATTTTCTATCTTTAAACTGAAGTTGGAATCCCTTGTCCACCAATTGACCAACACTTAAAAGATTATTCTTTAAACCTTCTACATAATAGACATTATCAGTATTATTCTTTCCATCTAAAGAAATAATACCTCTACCTTTGATCATACATTCTTTGTCATCCCCAAATCTGACTTGACCGCC
Organism: Cryptomeria japonica; assembly: GCF_030272615.1. NCBI lineage: Eukaryota > Viridiplantae > Streptophyta > Pinopsida > Cupressales > Cupressaceae > Cryptomeria > Cryptomeria japonica. The sequence goes on from NC_081411.1 coordinate 454,457,988, forward strand.
ATTGTATTCTTGCAGGGACAAAAAATTTCTTTTATCTTTAGTCGTATGATGTGAGCATCCACTATCAATTACCCATTCATCCTTGTCTTCAACTTTTGCTGCCAGAGCCTTTTCTTCATTCTTGATAGTTGGTTCTAGTTCATCTTCCTTTAAGGCATAGAACACCCATTCCTTTCCATTGTTGGATCCACTGGCAGAGTCTGCTACTGGTTCATCCTTTGAATCATCACTTACTCCTTCCTCATCCGCTATGTAGCATTGTTTATTTTTCTTGAATCTATATCTGTTCTGATTAGGCTTAAATGATTTATTAACTCTTTCTTCAAATCTTGCATTTCTTTCAGGACATCTAGACGCAAAATGACCAATCTTATTACATGCAAAACATTTAAAAGGTGGTTTTACTTCATACTTACTTCTTGTCAGTCCTTTAGGTACTCTTCTAGCAAATAAGGCTTCAAGCTGCTCAAATTCTTCATCATCTTTCCTCATATCTTCCAATTCTTTTGCATTTAAGTCTTTCCAATTAGTTTTGTTGATAGATGATGATGCATGAAAAGCAGGTTCAGATTTTGCAGCTCCAGAGGGTCCAAATTCTTCAAGCTCAAAGCAGATAATTTCCCAATCAGAATGTCTTTGTTAACTAAAGTGTTTTCCATTGTTCTCAATTCATTAATTACAGTCGCCTTCATCTTGTAAGCCAATGGAAGGGTTCTCAAGACTTTGGAAACTATTTAATCTTCACTCAGAGATCCTCCACAACATTGAATTCCCATGACAATCTCATTTACTCTTTCCATAAATGTAGCAATTCTTTTATCTTCCATCTTCAAGTTCTCATATCTTACCAGGTAACCATCAAGTTTAGCAATTTTGACAGTAGGATAACCTTCATTCAGAGTTTGAAATTTATCCCACATAACCTTTGCAGATGATTTATCAGTCAATCCCATGATTTTCTGATCAGTGAGTGTACACAAGAGGGCTTCTCTTGCTCTACAATCATTTTCAGTATTCTTGTCCAAGTCTGGAGGAACAAGATTTCCAGATGCCAGATCATAAGGTGTATATCCTTTCTCAGTGATCTCCCACATATCCTTTCCAAGATATCTAAGATAAGTCTCCATTCAGATTTTCTATATACCATAATTTGTTCCATCAAGCTTAGGGATTTCTCTTCTAAAAATAGTTGCTGGTGGATTTGAAGTATTAGTTACCATAGGATCTACCTCAAGTGGTTAAGCTTCTTCAAAAGAGGACCAAAGCTCTGATACCAATTGTTAGGATAACTGGTGGACAAATGAGAGGGGGGGGGTGAATTAGTTGTCAATAGATTATTTTATACAAACCACTTTATAACCTTTAACCAGAGCACATAAACATTGAATATCGGAATAGCAGAAATAGATACCGGTAAGCAATAAAACTTAAGAATGAAATAGAGAATTAACACATTGCAACCATACCACATAACACCATGATTTGTATGTGGAAACCCCGATAAAGGGAAAAACCACAATGGAAAGCCTACCCACAGTCAGATGATACTTTTGTAGAAGTATGTGATACAATAAGGGGCCTGCACATGTAGGGAGGCACACTACCTAGAGCATACTGCTCATTACAAAGGAGTCTCACTGACTACAGAGAGGTTATAACCAGCTCAAGATAATTGGACAATAATCCAAAAGAATGAACTGCCAGAGATAGCATCTACCATGTCTAATTATAGTCCCGGTTAAGCTCAATACCAGAGGCCTTTGACCTCTTACATAAACCCAATTCAATCACCTATGATCGACCAAATCTCCTTCACGTATGATATTTCATTCCATGAATACAAACATATTTCACCACGATCTACAATGAGATCTTACATCAATTTATACAAACCCTGAGGCCTAAACCAATTAAGTCAGCCACCTAAAAGATATTACAATAATATCATTACATTCATCCATATTACAATGATATTCCATGTCGGATTAAGACCAAAACAACATTAACCAATCCATAAAATATCTCAATAACGTGTAGAGAACATGTTATCATGCTCTCGATCCATAACCTAGATAGGTACCAGACCTAATCTGGGTCCACCATGCCAAAGAGATGCCTCCAATCAGTCGAGGAATGATCAAGGATCACCTTCTACATCCTGAATTCCATCTAGAAACCACACCAACACCACTTATGCATTCTATCAAATATTCTCAGTAAAAGCTCTGCCTGTAAAACCATAAACCCTTACTGGTAACACTAGTTCTTCTACCGGTAATGAGCCATAACAACTAGTGTTGACATCAATGACAAAAAATCAATGCAACACATAATCAATTCCTCCATATTGCCAACACATGTTGGTCCCAATCAATGAGTTGAGGGTGAACAAGGGGAAGGCCATTGGTATGTTTGAAATTAGTAGGTGTAAGGGTAAAGATACAAGAATCTTTGGGTATGTAAATGAAGTCATTAGGGTCATCACTGGTACTCTCCCCATCAGTATCGATCATAAGAGAATCTAAATTGACATCACTAGAAGGACACTTAGCAATGGGAGTTCTCATTTTTCACAATTTTCATCTAGAGCCTCAAAACCTAGAGGGTTTGGGATCCCAAAAAGTATTTATCCATGCTTCACCACTATCTTTATTATCTTGGGGTGTAGAACTAGATAATGCTTGAACAAATTTGAATAGTTCTCTAATTTTCTTCATTGGTGGGTTCACTAGGTTCTCTGAAAGTTTCTGTAATCTCATAATCACTGGATGATTTGTTGGAACCCCATTCCCATTCATTTGAATTGTAGAATAGTGTCTTTATTTTTGTTGGTCATTGGTAGAAGCGAGATAAGTGATTTATAATGTTTCTTGAGAATCAAGACAACATAATCTTAATGGTGCAAAACCAATTCCCTTAATTCTCAAATTCTTAAGTACTAACTCTAGTTGTTATGATTCCACAATACCTTTCTTTTGTAGGCCAAGGCAACCTTTTCCATTATATCCCATCTTTGGTAAAAGCCAGAAGCCTTTTACATAGTTTTTCAATTGGTATTGTGATATGATCTTGATTTGGTTGTGTTATAGTATTCGGATATTTACTTGATTAATTAAACAATATTTGTTTAATTCTTTAAGTTCCCATTTATCTCTTTTACACTTAAGCTAACTTTAGGTGCATATAATTAATTATTTTAATTAATTATTATGTGCAAACATAGGTTTTCCCTTTTAGGGTTTCTTGACCTATTAAAGGTTGAGTTCTTTCTTTTCACTATATGAAGAAGGATTATTATTGACAATACATTTTGGAGCATATTTTTCCTATGTATTTGTTCCTTCTGTGATTTGCTTCATTGCTTCTCCTTGTAACAGGTTTTTTAGGTTGCAAAGATTATTTGGGCTCCTATGGTGTTGTATTTTCTCAACTCCTATATGGTATTAGAGCATGAGATATGCAGCTGCTTGTTCTTGTTTTGAGAATTTTTGACTTTGGAAGCAGATCTGGGGTTTCAAAAAAAAATTTATGCACCTAGGGTTTGACCTTTTTTCTAAGCACTTTGGGTCTAAACAGACCTCACAATCATTCTCAGAAGGCCTAAAAACCCCTATGGTCATATAAAATTTGACCTATTTTGGTTCCTGAGCCTCTGGGAGCATTTTTTCTCCAGATCCAGGTTGTACGGCCCTGGCACGCAAATCGAGAAAAATTTGAAAAAAAAAATTTGCCTTTTTACGGCATGCAGGCCGAAATTTTCTTTTAAAAAAAAATTCTTTCAAAAAAAGCAAAAAAAAAAGGGTTTTTTGTTTCTTTTTAAGAAAAAAAAATTTGGGGGGTTAAGGTTTGTGGGTACCGCAGGGTACCGGACTGACAGGCCTATCGGACCTGTCAGTCTGACCTCTGCAGCCCTCGCCGGTGGCCCGTTCGGCCCCCACTGGCCTCCCTGCGACCCCCGCTGACCGCCCACCAGGCTCCTCCGATGACCCTACACCGCCTGCGGCCCCCCGCTCCCGAGCTGCCGCCTCCCGGCCACCGCCTGCAGCCCCCGCCACCAGCCCTCACTGGCCTCCTTTGTCATCGAAATCCACCCCGGCCACTACCTTCAGCTCCCAGCCCAGCTTCCTCCACCACCCAGCCCACTCCATCGCCCGGCCACCTGGCTCTGCCGCCCGACCCTGGCCTACTCCACCCAGCCACCGGGGATGCTCCGCCCAGCCACAGAGCCACCACCGGAGCACCGTTCCCTGGCCACCTCCACCCAAACAAGCCACCAGACTCCCTTTTTTGGCTTTTTCAGGGGGGGTTTGGATTTTTGGCTCTATCTTGGGCATATGGAGTCATTTTTTCAAAAACAAATAGGCGTCGGAAATCTGGTTCCGAGGCCGACCTCATGGTGTTGGTAATTTTTTTCAATTTTGCTGTTTGACTATGTTTTTTTCTAGTCAAAGTGAGGTCTAGTTTTTGCGCTCCAGGAGCCATAGAATGAGCATCTGACCTCCATTTTTTGAAAACTTTATATTTTCGGAAAGCGTGTGTTGTGTACTTTCTAGCCATCTGAGTTTTATTTCCAGATTTTGCTCCATGCATATTTTATTTAGTTTTTTTCTTTTCAGCACTCTGGTGGATATCGTGGTTGTTTCAGGTCCTGGGATCTCTTCTCTGAGTAGGATGTCTCTTTTTTAGTTCACATTTCTTTTTTCCAGTCTTCTTATCATTGTAGCTTGTATTTATGCAAACGCACTGAGATGAAGTGCCATCATGCATTGTTTACTTGGAATCTTGCATATCTTGTGTCTTGTTGTACATGCACTATTGATCAAGTGTCATGAGGGGGTTGATGTTTGCCTGTTGTTTGCCATCTTCCTTTGTCCAGTGAGTGTTCCTTCCATGACATTCGCCTCATGATGATGTGTCTCAGCACCTTTGATGTTCTTGGTTCTTCGTCATGTAGTTGTTTTTGGCTGTCCTTTTCTATGTTCCTATCCCTCTCCCACTTCCACATTATGGGGAGGTTTATCCTGTTGGTTCTACTGCTTCCATGGTTCAATTGATCAGCTCTTCAGGCTTTGGTTTCTTATGCCATCTGTATCTTCGATTTCAGTTGTTTTTGCCTTGTTTGCCTCCTGATTCGAGTAGTGTCATTTGAGGGCACTCATACAGATTATAGTCTTCTCTACCTAGTCATGTTCTATTTCAGTGGAGGTTCTTCAGATCAGCAGTTTCTCAGAGACAGAGTTTGCAGGTTCTTCATGCTTCAGTGATATTCTTTTTCATCTCTTTTTGGAGTAGAGTTTTGTTCCCATGTGGTTTTCTCTATTTCTCCAGTTCATAGAGATTTCATTGTATTTGGGTACCTAATCAGGCCTTGTTGTCGGGACCCATCTTTATTGCTTTCATTAGCTATTCTAGGTTTTAGCTTCTCCCTAAGTCTAGCTTAAGGGGGGGTGTTAGAGTATTCGGGTATTTACTTGATTAATTAAACAATATTTGTTTAATTCTTTAAGTTCCCATTTATCTCTTTTACACTTAAGCTAACTTTAGGTGCATATAATTAATTATTATGTGCAAACCTAGGTTTTCCCTTTTAGGGTTTCTTGACCTATTAAAGGTTGAGTTCTTTCTTTTCATTGTATGAAGAAGGATTATTATTGACAATACATTTTGGAGCATATTTTTCCTATGTATTCGTTCCTTCTATGATTTGCTTCATTGCTTCTCCTTGTAACAATTTTTTCAGCTTGTAGAGATTATTTGGGCTCCTGTGGTGTTGTATTTTCTCAACTCCTATAGGTTGTTCTTCTGGTTCTTTGTAAAGAATCTTGTAGTTATATTCTTCTTCCATTTCACCCCATCTTTTGAAGTGGTAGGATCCCATTTTATGATGATTGTTGATATTTTCTTTGAAGGATGTGGTCTTCCATAAGTCTTGGGAGAGTCCATCAATTTCCTTAGATACATGGTTTGATTCAAGTTATATTCTCTCATGCCTTTGTCCTTAAATTTCCCTTTGAGTTATACTTACTTTGAAGTGGAAGCTTCCAAAGATGCTAGAACAATGCATGGCGAAGATGGAGAAACTTCCTGATTTATTGGGACTATCGTGCTAGGTCTTGGTTGAAGATTGTTGCAATAAGTGTATGGATTTGGATCACCTTTGACCTAGATGACATAGTCAATTTCTCGTACGAGTTTTTGCCTATACTCGCATGATAGTTTTTGCCTATACTCGCACGGCAGTTTAAGATTCTCTAGATGACAATCTGATGAGGATTATGTTTACTCATACGACAATGTATTGAAGGTCAGACGATAATTCTCTAGATTGACAATTCTGAAGACCGGGATGACAATTCTAAGAAGATCAGATGGTAAACTGACATACCAATAAGACTCGTATGAGAACAGGTATATAGCCAGATGATAATTCAGTAGACTTGTATGATAAAAGACTAGACAGGGACAAGATTTTGACATGAACAGAGTTTTGATCACTGATAGAGATGAGATTCTGACAAGGACAAAAATTTGATCACTAAGTTTTTGACTTTTTTATTATTTTCTCCGATTTCAGTATTTCAGTTTCAGTTTCAGGGATGAAAACACAGTAAACATGCAAGATGTATAATGAGTTCAAGAACAAAATGCTAACCCTACGGAAGTTGGCTTAGAGAAGAAAACCTTTGCTTGTAGACGCAGGTACACACCCAATAGCTAATCAGAATAAGACCGTTGAGTCTCACACAATGAATTCTCAATATCGTATTAGCTGACTCCAAATGCTAATGGGGGCATGAAATGGAAAGTATCTTGGGAGAGTTACTATCTCTCTTGCACAAAGATTATCCCCCTTTCAGAGGTGAATCAGGTAGCCTCTATCTTATAGTTCTTAGCCAGGAATTTCATTCGAAATTACCCCTTGAAGTTACGCAAGCATGATTGAGGCCTATAGCTCGATAAGGTACCAAAACAAGTTGTAGTCACGTATACATGATTGAGACCGCAAGGCCCTACAAAATGCCCGATATAAGAGATCTCAAAGTGAAAACTCAAATAATCCCGTCCTCTAAGACTTTAATCACCAGAGGCCTATTTATTATAGTGAGTTGGAATTCTCAGGTCCAACTATACTCACATGGGTCGTTCTCACAGGGTGATTACTTTTTCCCATTGTGGCAGGCCCGCTAAAGGTACACAAATCTCAAAACTTAGAAAAAGCTTCAAGGGTCTATATTTTTGATTATCTATGCAGACAAAAGCATACTCTCCTACCTCTTAGATTTTTCTTAAAACACAAAAGACAGATTTGTTCATTTAAAAGATAGAAATTTAAGTGCCTAAAAATGAATTTAAAGAATACACGATATTCACTTGAATCTCCTCAGGCAACCTACAAAAATAATGAATTAGTAATCATATTGTTTTTGTCCGACGGGCATGTTCTTCGACAAACATTTTGTAAAAACTGGTTAGGCTATCAAAATCTCTCAGGCAGATAGTAAACAAGCCAGGGTTAGCATTAGTACCATAAAAATTTAATAAGAAAAACCCTAAAATTGGAGTATGTTTTAATACCAAAAACCATAAAATCGTATGAGTATTCTCACCCAGTCGTAGGATAACTCATGACGGACCGTACGAGACCTGTAGATTATCGTTCGGGCCCTTGTAAAAACTCATACGAGTTTTTGCAGTAACTGTTAGGAAAAAAATCTGAAAAATAAAAATGAGCTGATCTGTAAGGCCGAAATATGAAGTCTTCTGCCCCACGGTGGGAACCAAAAATGTGTGTGAAAAGTGGATAAAGTCTGTAAGCTATAAGAGACAACACTTCAATTAAGTCATTGCATGCATGGTTAGATAGAAATAATCATGAATATGAAAACCATAACAAATCGACCTATTGCCTTCTAAAAGATGTGAGTATAGACTTGCTCTCAGATTTGTCTAAGCAATACTAGTGAGTAGACTACACCAAGATGAAGGATTTAATCTATATGAGCACAAGATTAAGCTAAATGGATGCAAGATTAAGCTAGATGGATGAATATTAAGTTAGATGAATGGAGATTAAGGTAGATGAATGAAGATGAATGAAGATTAATCTAGATGAATACAAGTAATAATGATGAAACTAAGTATGCAAAAAGATAAACTAAGATGCAATAATCTCAAAGCATAATATCCTCAATGACTCCAGTGCAAAAACTGCATAATAACAATAAATCTCCAGGTTGTCTTGAATGAGAGATGAAGGCTGAACTTATAGAGACTCAAAAGAGAGACCAACAGTCAAGATCGATTAATAATGAGCGACTGAGATTCCTCAAAAAAAACACAATCCAGGTTAATTGAAATAATTGAGAGATTAGATTAATTTTATCTTGAGATAGATTCCAATTATGGCTTGATTGAATGCATTCAGATTATAAGTCTAAGTCTGCATTGGAGATAAAATTTAGTTGATTCCATGCACTTGAGATAAAAATAGGTGATTCCATGCACTTTTCTTTAATTTGCTCAAGATTTTTATTTAGAAAAAGCCTTTTCAATGTAACTGAACCTCTTTCCTCAAGAAAATCTTTGAGTTTTATTTTTAGAGAAGATGATTAATTCAATTTAATTGTTTTTCTGATTTCTCAAGTTATCTCAATTTTAGAAAAAGAAATATCTTAAGTTTGAATTCTTCTCTCAATTTAATTCTTTTCTTTTGCAGATTAATTCCTCTTTTTGTAAACTAATTCCTTTTTTTATGATTAAATGGCAAATTTATTTATTAATTAAATATGATAGGATATTTAATTAAATAAATAGGATAATTGATCAAAATGATTTACATAGAATGATTTAATTAATTAAATAAATATTTAATTAATATAGAGTGATTAATTTACCATGTAACATTAATGATTGAAGAATTAATTAATTAGGTGCACAAGGCTGGTTTAATTTCCTTTTGGTTAGGACCTTGGTGATGTTGTAGATTAGGGGCCCATGGTTCAGGTGACCATTTTTAGGGTATTAGAATTATAACCTCGAGAATAGGAGTGTGAACCCTGATCAGTGAATGTCGACTAGTATAATTATAAAGAATCATTAAAGTGAATGAGCAATTTCCTCATCCTCCTAGATGAATGGAGGAAAGCAAAAAACTTAGAATGTTACTCAGAGGTATATCCTGAAGGAGGTAGCCACTGGTGAGAAATACAAAGCCAGGGCTCCTCAAAACAACTATTAGAAATAACAAGGTGTTAAGAAGAAGAAATCGGTTGAAGCAGAAGTAAGTAAATATGACCATCATTTGATATAGAACAAGATTTATCACAAGTTAAAATGTCAGTACCTCTGCGAGAAATGATGAAAGTTGATGAATATAAATTTTTTTCTATGAAATTAATTTCAAGTATATTAAATAAATATGGGGTTCTTATGGGTAATATTAAAAACAAAGAAAAGGATGATGAGAAAGGAACTAAAATAAAAGGGGAAGCAATGAAGACTCTTGAAGTTTATTTAGAGAGTACTATGACAAAGAACCACTCTTAGGTGGATCCTTTCTATACCACCTGCTGATTAACAATAAATTGGTTAGAAATTGTATGACAAAATTTGGAGCGGTGATAATCATTATGCCCATGGCTATGATGAAAGAAATGGGTATATGGGTGGACTCTACATATTGAAAATGTTATGCAATGGATAAAAAATCTATCCTTGTTATTGGGGTTATGTGGGATGTAGAGCTCAAATTGGCATCATACCCTGAGGCTAGTATCATGGTGGTAGACACTCCTTATTATGGCATGCTTTTGTCAATATAGTGGATTGCTATAGTAAGGGGAAATGTTCAATTGGATCTTTCATATGTGACTTGCCAGTAAATGGGAAAGAGGTTAAGTTGTATAGAGAGACAAGAGTTGAACATGTGATAGAATGCATTGACCCAAATTAGATGAATTTTTTTTGTGATGTGGATTTGGGAAATTTTAAGATTGAGCCTTCACAACCACAACTTCAAAATAGTCACCCAATTGATAATGAAGTTCAAAGAGATGAGGAAGGTATCTGGAAAATGTATTTTGATGGAGCTTGCAATCAAGAATGTAATGGAGCTCGAGTGGTTTTCATTGCACCTAGTGGTAAAATGTTCAATTACTCTTTCTTTCTTTCATTCAAATGTACAAATAATGCAGCCCTATTTTTGGGGTTACATTTGGCTATCAAGCATGGGATCAAATCGTTGAATACATTTGGAGATTCTAAGTTGATTGTCTCACAAGTCATGTCCAAATACTCTTCCAAGAATAAAAAATTAAATCAATACAGGCATGTCGTATGGTATTTGATGGATATCTTTGATACCTTCTCTATTGACTAGGTTGAAAGATCAAAAAACATAATGGCTGATTTCCTAAAAAATATTGCTTTGAGACAAAATGATTTGACTCTTTCTGGTATAATAGAAGTAGAAATCAAAACTAGGGATTCAATATGTGATAATTTATACCATTGGTAGGTTTCTAATGATGATGACAACTTGCTAAAATTCTTGCATTGCGTAGATCAATATGAATCATAGGAGATAGACTGTAGTTTGTTGGTCCAAGTTGTTGGTGGCAAGGAAATAGTATTTGGAAATTAAGTGGTATAATTAAAAACCAATAAGATACCAAAAGGCTTAGTAGCCTCAGAACGGGTCTATTGGATATTGATGCGAAGTTTGCTAGAATGATGTGTTGTCATTGATGTCAACATATACCTTTGTATGTTTCAGTGTTGGAGTCAGATTAAATGAGTTGGTTTGGCTAGTGTGTTGCAGATGAGTTGTCATGGATTAAAGGGTTTTGAGATAAGTATCTCTAGTTGATTTAGTTAAAGTTTCAAATATTTGCATGGAGATTTGATCTAGTTATGAGATTCGATATTGCGGTTGGTTTTTCAGTTGTTTGGTGTTAATCAATGTTCTGCATTTTTCTCCACATTGCTCCGTGTTGAAATATCTTGGTTTTTAGATTTGGCAGAGTATTCATACGTGTCCTCAATTTAGATGGTTCATGGTTTGGAGGTCCTCTAGTGAATCTTTCAATTTGATAGTTAGTTCAATAAGTGTTCATGAGGTTCAGTATAATGATGATGAAGATTATAGTAAGTGGTGATGTTGCAGTTGTTGTTGTGGTAATTCATGATACTTGTGGATGTTTCTAGATCGTGTCCTATCTATGTTAGTGGTCCACGTTGATCATTGTGCTTGTTATTGATTATTTTCCTTATCCTATGGTGCTCTTCATGTTCTTCGCCAACATGATGATTGTAGCATGTTGTGGATGTTCGAGGCATAATTCTTGGAGGTGTTTTTGTTTGAGGTGTTGATTTAGGTCCATACTATGTCTTATCTGACATTGTTTTGGTCCGCATGTAATATTGTAGCATGTGTGGTAATTTGTAATGTGTGTTGAGTCGACCTTGAAATATAGGTTGATGATTTGTATAAATATATGTAATAATCATATGAGAGATGTATCTGCGAGTGTATCTAAATGTGTGTGATCGGATAAGTGTGCAAATAATGTTTTGATCTTTTGGAAGTGTGAAGAAGTGTGATAGAGAAGATCAGTTTGTGTGATTAATCAAAACTATAACCAAGCACGAGGAGATGTTATTTAATCAGTTCATGATCTTCTAGATGTAATCCAAATGTTTTTGTAAGACAGTGAATCTTCCCAAGGGTTGTAGCCCTTCTTGTTATATGTTTTGAGAAGTGAGCTCTAGGCAGTGTACTTGAATGCATGTGCATTCCCCATTATAATACTTCATATTCTAATAGGGTATCATCATATTGTGGGTAGGTTCCCATTGTGGTTCTTCCCTTAACTAGGTTTTCCACATCAAAAATATTGGTGTTATGTGTGTTATTGATGTGGTATTGATTTATGCTTTCATAGTTAATTATCACATCTAAAATTGTGTTTGAGTTGAATAAAGTTTGTGAGCAAACTAATTCACCCCCACTCTCGGTTTGCTACAATGTTAAAAAGGGTCTTTGATGGAAGTGACAGATTGAATACCATGGTAACTCCTGCAAATAATGAGGACTTGGAAGAAATAAACTTGGGGACTACTAATGCTCCAAAAAAGGTATACATTGGTAAGAGGATCAACTTGGAGATTAGACAAGTGCTTATAGACCTATTAAGGATATACACACATGTATTTTCTGGTCTTTTGATGATCTTAAAGTTTACATGGAAGACTTGTTTTAGCATGAAATTCCATCGAAACCTAATGCAAAACCTTTTAGGAAATAGTGTAGACCCATAAATCCTATACTAGCTCCAAAAATGCAAGAAGAGTTGCAAAAGATTAGGGTAATGCCCCTCCCAGGCTTGCATTTTGATTTACATATTGATAGACTTATTTAGACATATGGTTGATGCTTAGATGATTACTTATGACTCTATTGATATCTTAGAGGGTATCGATAATGCTAGTTACTCTATGTGCATTTATATTATGACTCATCATGTTTGGAGGTTTATATGACTTATGATGTTATGATGGTACTAACCCTATTTAATGATCATGATTTAATGTGATTCTTTGATGTTATATTATGTGACTGCCTTCATGAGTAGAGATGATGTCATATCACTCATAGCAAGCATGGTGTGATGTTGTGATTCTCTATCACCTGTCTGATTATTATGATGTATATGTATTGTATACATTGTGTTGAGTGGTGGATGCAGGTTTGTAGGTACCACACATCGACTCCACCTGGTTTGACAGGTTTGAGCATGTCTTTATCTCAATGGAAAGTTTTTGGAGGTGGCATGTGATTCCCTTGCACACTCTAGGCCGAAGTTGTCACCTTATTACTCGAGTCATGTTAGTATTGTCTTGTGGCACACTATGGTTGTTAGGACCATTGTTATGTTGTCTTGTGAGTATGATTATTTAATTAAATTAATAATTGATTCTATTGCATAGTTTATTAAGTGGATAGATTGAGATATTAATATTATCTGATTATTTATCTATTTATTGGGTTCTGAAGTTTATCTTATTTTATTTTAGTTTATGATTTAGTGTTTAAATGATTATTTAATTTATTGTTGAGATTTCATAATTATTTGACTTATTGATTTATTTGATCTATCATTTATTTATTGTTTAATTGATTTAATTTATTTAACATTTGATTTATTATTTATCAAGAGCTTAATTATTATTTTTATTTATTGTCAATTAGCTTTTATTTTATATTTTAATTGAATTTTATTAATTGTTAATTGTTGGATTTTATATTTATTTAATTTATTTTATTTTAATGATGTCATTTTGGATTTTATATTGTTATTATTTATTTATGGCTATTTATTTAATTATTGGTATTTAGTTAATTAATTAAACAAGGCATTAATATTTTATTAATGGATAAATATTATAATCCATGGTTATTTATTTAATTTATGTTGTGGTTTATTATTTATTGGGAGAATAAATAATATTATCATTTGTGAATAATATTTTATTTTGGGGTGTGCAACTATTATTTAATTAATTGTTTTTCCACCCCTCTTTGGTTAATTTGATTTATTATATTTTCTACCTACCCTTTCACCCTATTGGTTGTTTTTATAAGAATAAGTAAATAATATTGGTAAATGATATTTACCTTGTAATCGTGCATAATAGGTATGAAATATAGTTTTATGGATTATTTTGATTGGCTGACGGTTTTCAATAGTTTGAATGACTTTTTTTATTTATTTTGGCTGCATGTGCATTGTGTCAGGTTACCATTTTTCGGGAATTTCTTCTGAAAATTGATTTCTTGATTGGAGATTGTTATTTGCTGGATATTGGCTTGGATTGGCTTTGTGGATTGCTCTTCATCAACTTCATGTTTTCATTACTTCAATTTTACCAGGTCAGAGATCTATTACCTTCTATCGTTTTCAATTTAAAAGATTGTTTTCTTCATGTCTGCGAAAAGATTGTTTGCGGGAGCAATTTGAGAAATTATCATATAGTTGATAAATATAAATTTACATATGAGACCTTGGGATAAATGTATTTTATTTAGTTTTCATCTTTATGGGGAGATGGGTTGATTTTTGTGTTTGCCCTAAATTTTATTTTCATTTTGAAACTTTCAGGGCATATGCCTAAGCAAACAAATGTGTTATTTTGTTTAACAAATGTGTGAAAAAAATTAACAAATGCTCTAAAAGAATCAACAAATGCTCTAAAAGAATTATCAAATGCTCTGAAAGAATTAACATATGCTCTAAAAGAATTAACAGATGCTCTAAAAGATTTAACGAATGCTCTAAAAGATTTAGCAAATGTGCTAAAAAATTTATCATATGTGCTAAAAGATTGGTCAAATGCGTGATTTTGTCTTTTTGGTAGGTTTTTGATAATTTCGTCAGTTATGATCAATTTTTATGATTTTGTCTTTTTACTAAAGACATGTTGAGATGTCCTTGAGGTTCTTGGTTTTGTGTATTGCTCATATTTGAATTGTTTCATTCTTTTTGGGCTTCGGTAAGAGGGAAACTGCCTTACCGCTGAGGATTGTGAGTATATGTTGTTATAACTCCAGCAAGAGGGAGAATACCGTGTTGTTGAGGAAGGTTAATTCCAACTTTACTGAGAGGATTTGTTGTGCCTCGCTATGGAGGATAATTTTATGTGTTGGATTCATGTATTTCCCTTATCTTGTGTGTATTTGAGATTATTGAGGCTCACTTTATTGTTCTGATTTGGCATTTTGAGCTTATGGCATGACTTTTGTTAAGTGGCTCTTGGTTTCCATGTTGATGTTTACCCTTGAAGATTCAGTTGTATCAAATTTATGATAATTTTTGGATGTTTTCCATGTTGAGCTTCATGTTGTAAGGTGATGTATCTTGTTATGTATTTACCCTATGGTTTTGGTCCATGGTAGGGAGAGTGGGCTCTTGCATGTATGGACCAGGGTCTTCAGCATTAGGCCTCTAGGAGGGGGTCTAGACTTGATGGACTCACATGAAGAGTTTTCTTGTAATTGCAAGTGATAATCTTAATAATTGATTAGTGGGTTTGGGTATTTAGGAATTCACTAAACAAGACAATAATTGGTTTTGTAGCCCCACCTCATAGCCCTTGAGGGATACTCGGGATGAGCTTGGGAAAATCGTTGGAGCGGTAAACCAATCTCCCTTGAATGGCTCCAAGGTTGAGATGGTTCCACATGTCTATTAGGGTGAGGCTTGGCCCCTTCTATTATGAGGATAGCATGTGATGACACTCTTTCCCTACATGTGTCCATTATCCACATGTCTTGATTTGTTATTTATGCCTCTGGGAGTTTGGTTGCTTTGATTTAGCCATGTGATGTGATTGGATATTGGAGTCTTGTGATGTCATGTTGTATTCCTTGGTTGTTAGGTGTCAACTTAGGTCTTGAGTGTGATTTGTAACCTTATGTCATCTTCTATCATGGGGGGTGGTTCCTATTCGGTTCCACATGGTCGGATGGTTGATGCCTTCTTCCATTGGGGTATTCTTCTTGTATGCTAGCTTGCATGGATTGGATTCTTGGATCTTAATTATGTGGATTCTTTGGAGAAAAATATATGTAATTAGAATTGATATCATGTGGTATGAAAGATGTAAATTGAAAGGAGAGTAAGTATTCAGTATACTGAGAACATGTATAATAGGACTTGTATTGGGATGATTTCAGGATGGAATGTATTGTATGGGATTGTTCTAAATGGATATTCAAATTTTATATTATTCTTGATTAGGAAGGAATAAAATGATTGAGATCTAGGAATTCAATGTCTTGTGATATGACTCTTCAATATGCGGTTGTCCTATTGTGCCAATTTCTATGTATTAGAGATATTATTGTATTACAATGACTTGTAAATGTGGAATATGAATATGTACTTAGGTAACTTGTACTATTAAGCATTAGGATGGGATGTAGAAAAATAGACTAAGTGCTTGTTCCATGTGCTCTTAAAATAAGATGATGTGTTATTTAGACTTGATGATGTATAACTATGCTCTTAAAATAAGATGATGTGTTATTATATGGTTCATGTTGTAGAAATGATCATAATGTTAGGAATGAGATCCTATGTTGAATTAGGGAATTAAAATTTTAGATTGTGTTTGTGTTGTAGCATCATATGACCGTTGGATTTCATTATAATCTTGCATATGAATATGGATAGTATTCTTGATGAGTTGAGTAATGATTGTGCCTAAGGAAATAATTTAATTCCATATGTAGAAGGATAAATGCATTTAGATTCATGGTGTGTTAAGTGTTTAATGAATAAATATGGGTATTAGGAATATTTGGTTGGTATTATATAATGAACCTAAAGAGCATGTAATGTGATAGAGTTATACATATGAGTTAATGATTTATCATAGTTGCATGGGAAGTATATGTTTAGGTGGATAATAGTATATGATATTCTAGATGGTTATGTGATATGTTTGAATTATGTCAAGTAGTGATGTTGAGATACCCTAGGGGATGGATATGTTTTGCATGAGTTTATTAGAGACATGTAATGATTAAATAGTTATTCTGCTTGTGTAATATGACACTGTGGTTATGTTCATGCTAGTTTACATATTCATGTAAAAATTCAATGATGTATTGATGTATGAAGGTAGTAATGTTGCATTAATTAATGTTAGTGATAACATGAAATTCATGGTTGTCTTAAAATAAAAATTATCCCTTTTTGTTAGAAGATTATGGTTTATTTCTCTAGGGTATTTTGGTAGGCATTACATCAGGGAAGGTGGTATAATCAAACCTATCAAAAATTCATCATGGGTTTCTAATTTGGTGCCCGTGAGGAAGAAAAATGGTGATATAAGATTGTATGAAGACTTTAGGAATTTGAATATATCATCATTAAAAGACAACTATCCATTCCCAACATGGAGGCTTTGTTGTAAAGGGTTATTGGATGTGAGATGTTATCCATGATGGATGGATTCTCAATGTATAATCAGGTCAAGGTCAAAGAATCTGAACAATACAAGACTACATTCAAAAATCCCTAGGGGACCTATGTTTATGTCAATATGGCATTTGGCCTTACCAATGCCTGTGCAACATTTCAAAGGGCGATGGATGTAGCTTTTGTAGATCTGATAAATATTATAATGGTGATCTATTAGGATGATTTGAAACCATATTCAAAGAAAGAAGAAGATCATTGCATGCATTTAGAAAAGATACTCATCCAGGAATTGGAGTATGGTATTTCATTGAATCTTAAGAAATGCCATTTTACAATCACTAAAGGAAAATTATTAGGCAATATAGTTTCTAAAGAGGGAACCAGAATTGACCCAGAAAGAGTTGAGGCTATACATAAAATCCCTATTCCCAAGATAGTAAAATATATTTAGTCTTTCTTTGGTTAGATATATTTTATCAGAAGATTTATTTCTAACTTTACTGAGATTGTCAAGCCTATTTCAAAAATGTTGAAAAAGAGGGCAAAGCTTGATTGGATTGGTTGAAGCCTTGGATGCATTCATAGCTATCAAGAGAGCCATCAAAGAGGCCCCTTTGTTGAAATCACTAGACTTCAATAAGCCCTTCCAAATCTTCTCATTTGAATCTTTTCATACCATTGTTGTTATTCTATATAAAAACAATGATGGATATGAGAAACCAATTTAATTTTTTAGCAAGTCACTCTAAGGGGCCGAACTAAAATATGACAGATCATTGAAAAGTAAGCTTATGCATTGGTAAAATCTATTAAAAACTTTAGGCCATACTCGATGGGAGCATAGGTAATTGCATATGTCCCAAATTTAGTTGTAAAGGATGTATTTTCTCAATCAGAAGTTACAGGCCAAAGATCCAGATGGATAAACAAAATTCAATAATTCAACATTGATATTCAAATCACTAAGTTGGTACGAGGACATGGTTTGGCAAAGTTGATGGCTAAGTCAAATTTTGAAGTAGCCTAGGTAAATAATATTAGCATGGAAAAGGATATTGTTTGTAGCATTGAAAACACCTCCTATTATACCAATGTAGTTTGCTTTCTTAATAAAATGAAGTGCTCGAACGATATGACTGATAATCAGAAGAGAATGTTGAAACTCCAAGCATCCAAGTATGTTCTCATAAATGGTGATTTGTTCTTGACGAATAAAGATTGTGTTTTATTATTATGTTTGGATGAAGGACAATCTAGTGCCATCTTGAAATAATTACATGGAGTCCGCAGAGGACATTTCTTAGCTAAGACCACATCACACAAAATATTAAAGGTTGAGTATTATTGCCAAAAGTATTTGATAATTGTCATCAATATGTCAGGAAATTTGAAGCATGCCAAAACATTTCTAGCAAATTGAAGTATTAGGGTGCATTACTTTTGAGACTTGTGCAGGTTGAAGCACCATTCCACCAATGGGGAATTGACTTCATAAAATAGATACTTGATAAATCTAGTGGAGGACATAAATGGATTGTGTTAGCCACAGATTATTTTACAAAATGGATTGAAGTAGTTCCTACAAAACATGCCATTAGTAAGGTGGTAATAAAATTCTTGATGGAAAATATCATCACACGTTTTGGGATACCTGTTAGGCTGGTCATGGACAATGGGATGTGCTTAAGATTAGAGGAGTTTAAGGAATTTTGTGAATCATATGGCATAACAATTTCATATTCCTCACTTTATCATCCTCAAGGTAATGGATAGGTTGAGTCAAGCAATAAGAGTAGATTTAAGATAATCAAAAGGATGCTTGAAATAAAAAAAGGCCTAGGATTCAAAGTTGAAGTTGGCAATTTGGGCTAATAGGATAACAGTTAAAAAGGCCACCAGGAAATCTCCTTTTGAGCTAGTATATGGGACCCAAGATAGAATGCCAATGCAAAATTTATTACCTTTATATAAGTTAATCTTGTATGAGGATTTGGATGTTCCTAAACCTATGGAGGAAAGAATGGAACAATTGGCAGAATTGGAAGAAGCTAGGACTAAAGCACAAAAATAAAATACCAAGATGCAACAACAAGTGAAATATCTACATGATAAAAGGGCCAAAGAAAAAAAGTTCATAATCAATATTCTCATTGTTATGTGGAATGCTAGCAGATAGGATAAGGGAAAGCATGGAAAATTTGAAGCTTTATGGTTGGGTCCTTTTGTAATCATAGATAAATGTGGTGAAGATTCATATTATTTGGAGAACATGGTGGGTGAAAACTAGGAATTAGTGCATGGACAATTTCTGAAACACTTCTTTTGTTGAAAGAAATTTCTTTTTCATGCATAGTAGATTAGGTTTTCCTTCTTTTCTTTTCCTTTTGTCATATTTTTGTTTGCTTCTCAGAGTTGTTTTAGATTCTTGCAATGACAAGATTAGTCATGTTGGGAAAATGGTGTCTCAACCTTGCATTTACATAAGGTTACTATTTATAGTAAATTTTCATTTGAGCACAAAATGGTTTGAAATTTTCCCCAAAACTTTGGATTTGGTAGATAAGCATGCCAGTAAATTTTTATTGCAATATCATAACTATAATTGAAGATGTTTATAAAGTTTTCATTTTTGAAGGTTGTGATGAAAGGTTTAAATTTTAATTATGAGTTTAGAGGCTCCAAAACACCCTAAAAAGTGGGTGTAATTGACATAGTATATTACGAGGTGATAGATCACTTCACAACTTTCCAGCTCTTCAAACAGTTCATCAATCAAACACCCAGTTCACAAGTTATCCTCTGAAAGTTTGGTCTCCTGAAATAGAAAATATAAAATGCATCAAACACATAAATAATATGTAGAAGGGTGGAACACGTGTTGATATGTGTTTTGATACATCATAGGGAATCTAGATTGGAGATAATATCGGTTCCACTTTATTGCATGGTTTTAGCCCATGGTTTTGAAATATTGTTTCATGGTTTCATGTATTGTATATCCTATATATGAGGTGTGCGAGATAGAGGTTGTGTGTAAGAGTCTTATGGCTATTGAGTTACCTTTGAATCTTTGGTTGGTGGTACTCCTATGTGTTAGGATTCCCAAAGATATTGAGAGGGGGGGGTGAATCACTATCTGACCGGTAATAATATTTTCTTAACTTATAACATGAAAAGCATATTAAAACTGTGTGCCGGTAAACTAGAAATAATGCAACAAATAAGAATAACAACCACAACATGAAAAGAACACCATAATACAATATTTTAGCGAGGAAACCGAGTGTGGGAAAAACCTCGGTGGGATTTATGACCCACAATATTCACTTACTGGCCAATAAGAGAATATTACTGCTACAATAGGGGCCTGCACATGCAGGAAGGCCAAGTGCCTAGAGCTCACTGCTCAATTAAAAAGGAAGTCACACTAACTTACAAAATTGGATTATACAAATCCAATATCTTGTACTGCTTCAGATTAGCATCTGCTATGCCAGATTTAGTACCGGTTTAAGCTCTGCTACATGCATAAACCCTTAACCACTATTTCGCATATTAGGTCTGCTACCTTCTATTCATATTTCGCATCATATCATATCATATCTTATCGGATCTACAATTATCTACAATGATCTCATACATATATGAGTCATAGTACAATCTGCCATGTCGGCTTACAAAAGATTTTACAATTAATTACAAAATACATTAATACAAAATTGTTGTCGGCCAGGGTGTCGGTAATCTTCCTTTTTGGTGTCGGTGTTCTATATGCCGGTGTAGAGTCTATCGGTGCCAGTGCTGGTGTCTTCCTGTCGATATCACATGATTGTAAGGTTTTCATCAATGACAATACCTTCAATCACCTACAATATCTCATTGGAGTGTGCATTTTCCAACAATCTCCCCCTTTGGCATTGATGGCAACACTCATGAGAAAAATTCAAGAATGTATCCAAAAATTGAAGTCCAAAAATCTTGCCAAAAACTATACCAAAAAATTGTACCAAATGTGTGCTCCCCCTGAGTAGATGATCTCTACTTTTTTATTTTTCTCATCTCTACTACTCCCCCTTTGACATCAATGACAAAGGTTGTCATTCGCTATCAGTGGAGTCCTGCCTAGATTCTTGTAACTGGTGGGTTACGATCTGGAATATATCTATCAAAATTAGTTTTAGGTTGTCACTGAATCTTGTGCTTTCCTATAATGCCTCTTGGGTTCTCTAAACTGTACTGGTGAGTGTGTGCATTTTCTCTTCCAGTGTCTTAAGTCCGAGAACCAGAGCCTCAGAAATTCTTTTCTCAAAGAAATGAGGTAGTCTAGTTTTGGACCAAGTTTACATTTCAAGCTCTTTGCCTTATCCTTAACTTTTTCTTTGTCCTTCTCTAACTTCTCAATTTTCTCTTCTAGATCTCCAATTTTCTTTTCTATCTCCAAAAATGAATCGGATGTACCTATCAAATTGTCAGCAGCATTGTTTATTTCAGTTTGAGTTTTGCTGATCTTTGAATTTATATCTTGTGTTAAGATGTTTGTTTTGCAAGTATCCCTGTACATTTTCTTAAAATCCAAAATTGTTTTTCCTAGATCCGGTAACAAGGTGTCCATTTTCTCCTTGTTCTTCTTCACAATTTCCTCAAAGAATTTCTCGTTTTCCTTAATCAATCTCTCTTTAAATGTATCCTCATTTATTTGATCAACTGTCGAAATGTTTCTGGTGATGAACTTAGACAATGTGCCTAGTTGACCTAAGGAATCTTTATTATCCACTATGCATTTAGGTGCTACCAGTTTAAGAATAGGGATTGTATCATCTATGGCCTTATAGGCTTGTGCATTGCACTTTGTGATCTTCTTTATTCAATCCAATAAGACCTATGTTACATTTGTAGGTCAGAATTCTGCTATGGAAGTACTAGATGTCTGTCCAACTGTTCTTACAATATCCATACTACCAGTTGTAGTAATCACCTTCCTTGATTCAACCTCTGGTAGGTCAGTCTATGTTTGCATTTCTACAAACAAAGGTTTGGGATTTTTAGTTTTGGCCCGTGGCACTGTTCCTGTCTGAACTTATGTCTCAACTTGCTTCTGTTCCCAGTTTTTCAATCTATATCTCATAAGGTTTCTCAGAGCTCTCAACAACCAGTTTCTCAATCTGTGTCTCTGTATGCACTTCTAGTTTCTTTGTTTGTACCTCTGCACTATCCATTGTCGGTTCTCCTGATTGTTTTTCAATTTTATCTACCAGTTTCTCTAATGGTTTACCAGTGGTGTCTGCTATCGGTTGCTCTGTTTGAGTAGGTTTTTCTATCTTTATATTTATAGTTTCATTTACCTCAACCTCTCCATCTGCAATCGGTGACTCAGTAGTCACATCTTTCTTTTTGTCCTCAGTGGTTTCTTTGTCAACCACAACATTTACTTCTTGAGTATCTATGTTTACAGTGTACAGAATTTTAGATTCAAGATTAGTATCCTCTAGTGGAGTCTCCATACTCTCAGTGGTCAGTTGACTGTCTGTAGTATCTACCGGTGGAGTATCTGAAGGAGGTGGGGTTAAGTTATCAGTTATTTTTAGGACTGGAGGTCAACCTACCTTACCTTTCCCCTTATCTTTGTCCTTTTGGTATACTCTGATAGTTTTAGGTCTTAGTAACTCTTCTTGTTTCTCTTTTTTTACAAAGAATATATCCCATGCATCTATTGTTTCCTCAGAGACTTCATTCACTCTACCTGCCATCAGTGCTACATGTTCGTGAGCAGTTGAAAATACTATCCGGTTTGCTTCACTGATTAATTTGTCTATCTCATTAGGTGAGTTAACTGGATGCACTGCAAGTAATTTTTCAATTTTAATTTTCTTATCCAGCTCAACAATGGCTAACCTTCTAGCTTGTAGTCTCCTATACAAATCATTTGGTATCTCATCAACAATTTCCATCAAAAATTTCTTATATATATCCAAGTGTAAGATTACACTATTCTCTATGCTTTCCTTGTCGTCAATAGATAGTGTGTTATATATTTTGCTGATGTTTTTCAACTTACCATCCTCTGTTATTTCACTTAAGAGTTTATCCAGTGGAGCAATATCTTGTTTTACCTTCCTTTTCTTCTTAGGAGTCAACTTCTTTTTCACTAGAGGCCTCACTGCCTATTGCTTTTGCCTTGTTTTCTTGGGTGTAGGTAAGGGTACCGATGAGGATTTTCTTTTCCTTTCTACCCTTTTAAATATTGTTGGCATATCACTCTCAGAGGAGGTTCCAACCGGTGAAAGATGAGTTTACGGTTGAAGTCCTTCCAACTCACTTTCCTTTATATCAGTTTGTTTCAAAACATCTTCTTTAATTGCTTTTGCCTATCGGGTTCCTTTCCTTACTGTTTCTTCAACCTTCTTAACCCTTTTCCTATATTGAATTCCACTTTCTATTGTTTCAGCATTTCCAAAGACTTTCTCAGTGGGTTCCTTTGGTGCTTTAAGGAGGGATTTTGCATAAGTTTCAATAATGTTTTCATCTGTCTCATAGCCCATTTCAGTTACCCAGATAGTTCTAGGGACAACTGCCTCCATCCAAATTTCATCTTTCTTGATTACAAAACAAATTTCTTTTTGATATTTGTCCACAATAGTCTGTGATAGTCTTATTCTTGTTTTCATTTGAGCTTTCAATGCTTGAAAATGTTCATTTAAGTTTTTCTCCCTGTTTTCTCCCATGTTACTCAATAGATCCAATAGTTGCTTTCCTACCGGTATGTCAAAGTCAAAATCTCTTCTACCAATACCGGGTACTTGTTTAGTAATGTACAGCATTAGACAAACAAGCAAATTTCCAAATCTAAAGGTGCCTTTCTTAGCTCCTTTAATCTTTTTTAGATTGTCTATCAATTCATCTTTGAGCCATTCGCACACATCTATTCTAGCATTTTCATTAACCATGTCATATGCACTTTTGATACATAGGCTCGAAACTGAGTTCAACCTATTTGCATATGTAGCCTTGTAGCCTAAAATCATACTAAAAAATCTAACATTGATGTCCTTTACATCATTTACCCTTAGAGACCTTTTGTCAAAAGTTGCACCGGTTAAATGCATCACTGTGTCATTTGAGACTCTTTTGGTTCTGACAGGTCTAGTACTGGTGGAAGGTAACCCTATTACTGCCTTAACAACTTCCTTGGTGATTTTATGGATTGAATCCAACCAGAAGAATTCACCATGAACTCTTCTTAGCACAATTCTTATAATATCCTCAGGAAAATCAAGAATGCTAAGAATATCCACAAAGCCTAGGGTTTCTACTATCTTGTGTTTCGGCTTGACATTTCCAAATTCATCACAAATCACACTGCTATACATGTTTTTGATCTCATCATCACCTAATTCCTCTATATGACAATGTATGTATATCCTAAGGTCTTCAACATATACTACTCCCTTAGGAATTTGAGAGAATGCACCTATGCTATCATATTTCTTCGCTATTTCAGGAACTAGTTTGAAAACGGGTCTAGGGCACTTAACAACCTCAATCACAGTAGGGTTTACAATAAATTTAGGAGTGGATGAAGAAGCCATAGTTATAAATACCTCAATCTGCCTTAAGGATGAATACTTGGATGAATTGATTCACTTCTTTGCTAAGGATGCCTTCGCTCGGGAATTTTTGCACTCTCAAAGATTTGAATGCTTGGTGAATGAAAAAGGAGCCAAAACACTTGCTTTATAATGTTATTTTCTCCAACTACCACATTTAATGCTTTGTCGGTTAAGTCACAACTTAACTCATCTGCCGGTATAGAAGTAATTCAACTTCTCACCATCAATCGAGGGAATAATAGCATGTTTTTCATTTTGTTGGTAAACCCCCAAAAGATTTTCCTTCAGTTAGATGAAGAGTCTCCTGCCAGTGGAGTGATACTATGTTCTTCCGGTGGAGGGGTATTCCCATCGACATTTTAATCTGACTTTCTGATCCATTGTTTTGAGAATTCTTGCTTTACCTCTTCAACCTTTTCTTTACCTTTCAAACTAGAACCTTTGTTATTTGTCGGTGGGGACTTGCTTCTACAAAATTTTGCAATATGTCCAATTTTGTTAAAAGCATAACAAGTCACATTGTTTTTCTGAATAGCTTTCCCATATCCTATGTCGGTATGTGTTCTGCATTGATTAGATAGATGTCCAAATCTTCCTCAAACATAACATCTTACATTCATTTTGTAATTTTTTGAGTTATGACCAACTTTGTTGCATTTAGAACATTGACCGGTGGGTGTATAAGTGTTATGATAATTTCTAGATCTACACTGATTTTCTCTATGACCATACTTGTTATAGTTAAAGCATTTCCCATTAAATTTGTATGCATTAGGTTGTCTTACCGGTTTATTATGATCATGATTGTCTGCAATACCAGAGCTTTCATCAACTTCAAAGCCAAGGCCATTTGTATCACCATTAGGTTTTTGATTCTTTAGCATGTCAACAAGTTCTTCTGAACTTTTCTTGAATTTCTCTTTGTGTTGATTTGCAGCAGTCAGTTCATTCTCCAACATTCCTTTCTGTCTCATGAGTTCAGTTCTATCATTTTGTGTGTGCATCAAATTTGTCTTCAACATATCATTTTCATGACTGAGTCTTATGTTTTCATTTCCGGCATCATTTAGTCTTCTAGCCAAGTCATCTTCATTCTTCTTTCTGTCTTCAATTTCTTTACAAAATCTCATAGTCATATCTTGCATCTCATTCTTCATTATACAGTTATCTTGTCTCAGTTGGTTTACCAAATCATTAAGAGTTTCCTTTTCATCTTCCTCTTTCTGCATCTTCTCACAAAGTTCTCTTCTTTTATTTCTTGCTATAGTGTAATTTTCTTGAAGTGCTTGAATGATATCCTGAGCAGCTTTTAGATCATCCTCAAGTTTGATATTCTTTGCTTTTTCTGCATCATTGTCTAAAAGAGTTGTTTCCAATTGCTTTCTCAAATTTTCCATCTCTACCAATGACAAGATCTTCCTCAAGTTGTTAGGCTTTTGAAAATAGAGGACTAGGATCTAATACCAATTTTTAGAATTCCCAAAGATACTAAGAGGGGGGGGTGAATCAGTATCTGACTGGTAATATTATTTTCTTAACTTATAATATGAAAAGAATATTAAAATTGTGTACCGATAAACTAGAAATAATGCAGCAAATAAGAATAACAACCACAACATGAAAAGCACACCATAACACAATATTTTAACAAGGAAACCCAATGTGGGAAAAACCTCGGTGGGATTTGTGACCCACAATATTCACTTACTGGCCAATAAGAGAATATTGCTGCTACAATAGGGGCATGCACATGCAGGAAGGCCAAGTGCCTAGAGCTCACTACTCAATTACAAAGGAAGTCACACTGACTTACAAAATTGGATTATACAAATCCAATGTCTTGTACTACTTCAGATTAGCATCTACTATGCCAGATTGAGTACCGGTTTAAGCTCTACTGCATACATAAACCCTTAACCACTATTTCGCATATTAGGTTTGCTACCTTCTATTCATATTTCACATCATATCATATCATATCATATCTGATCTGATCTACAATGATGTACAATGATCTGATACATATATGAGTCATATTACAATCCACCATGTCGGCTTACAAAAGATTTTACAATTAATTACAAAATACATTAATACAAAATTGATGTCGGCCAGGGTGTCGGTAATCTTCCTTTTCGGTGTCAGTGTTTTGTATGTCGGTGTAGAGTCTATCGGTGCCAGTGTTGGTGTCTGCCTGCCAATATCACATGATTGTAAGGTTGCCATCAATGACAATACCTTCAATCACCTACAATATCTCATTGGAGTGTGCATTTGCCAACACTGTGAAGAGCTTGCTCAACAACTATATTGTAATTTGTTATTGATTTTTGAATAATATATTGGGCGGCTTTTGGAGTGTGGGGTTTTTTCCCGAAAGGGTTTTTCCCACATAAATCATTGTGTTGTGGTATACATGTTATTATGTATATTTCTATTAAGTTTTTTAACTGTTGTAATGATCTATTATCCTCCTCTCAAGGTTAGTGTAGGAAGTTGTTCCACTACTTAACTTTCTTACTATTCATTCATCCCTAGATGTAGCGACTATTAGAAGCCCCAAAAAAATTCTTGAAAAATCATGAATTTTAAGTCTAAACATTTTCCCATGCACATTTGAAAAATATTCAATCTCCTCTGTGAACCTTTCCTGACTCAAGTTTCCCACTATTATTCCATGTGAGTTTCCTAATCCCTTTTTAGGCACGACCAGCTCATCATTCTAGCTTAATATAGCCCCATCACCAGTTATCGTAGTCCTATAGGTTTCATATTTGAGAGTAGCTTAGAGGCTACAGGACAATGGTAAGAAAAAGGATATTGATATAGTATACCCCAATCCTGCAAGTCCTCAACCCTATTTCATTAACATTTGGAAAAGTGGTGGTAAAAGGAACAACTTATTGGTTTAGTGTGCTATCACAAACCTCAATTCATCACTCTTTGTGTGTACTGCGGGACAATGGTAAAGGATGGAAGAAATGTAAGTGTTACCACATTCCCATAAAATAAGTATATTACATGGTTATGGTCTTTGTAATGGAGTGATAAGTGAAGTAAGTTACCACTAAACTATAGGTTGTTAGTAGAAGGGAAGAACCAATGTTGTGATACAACAATAAAACTATTGATACCATAATACTGCAAGAGGTGCTAACATGATCCTAAAGTGACCTTATGGTAAGGTGGTTAACTATTACTATACTCCTACAAAAATTGAAAGTGGGGCTTGAGGAAGGTTTGTGATATAGCGGTAAGAGGAGAAATAAAGATAGCTAATTAGGGATGATGTAAGCACCTCATAGCTGTTCTTTTGAAAAGCGTAAAAATTTATAAGATGGTAAACTGACACAAATGGATTAAATGCTAAAATGAAACATAGACACCAATTAAATTCAGAATTCTCACTTGTAAAATTCATTCTAGACCCGTGGAGTTGATAGTTGGAGCTTTGTGATGACGAAGGAGAGCATAGAATTAGTTGCAAAATCAACAAGTACTATAATTCCCTCAAAACCTTGCAAGTAGCCAGTAAATTTAAAAGGTAGCCCAGTTGAGTTTTAGCTGAATTAAAGCTAGAGTAGAATGCCTCGAAATGCAAAGAGTTCTAAACAAAAGAGGGGATATTCAAACTCTATTGAAAAAAAGAGGTCATTGGAATAGTAACTATAAGATATCTTACCTTAATCAAAAGAAGCAAGGTCTAGGAATATTTTCAAAGATAGTATACAAGTTTGCAAGGATGCCTTAATTCCCATAGCCGGTTGGGATTTGTTTTGGTATTTTTATGATAAAAGAAATGGTAAGGTCCCAGTATCAAACCCGTGGAATTTTGACTTGGCCAAATTAATTGTGCCAAATGTATTTGTAGATGTTGATTTGATTCAAGTATTGGCTGAACACTATCACCCTGTTACTAGCATTGTGAGAATGCCCAGTGGAAATCCCTTGTTAGTAATAACTAGTTCAACCATTGTGGATTATTTGATATTGAATAAATAGGCCCTGACTAAAGTTAAATTGACTAAGCTTGAGGAGGATTATATTAGGTTGAGGAAAACCTATAGGAAGGATGAATTCCCACTGTACAAAAAATGAGGCTTTAATAACAAAACTATAAAAGTCATAGGGAATGAGCCATTTGTCGTGGATGGATTTCAAGTTTATTTCCAAAGGACATATTTTGCCATATGTTAGTTGCTTTAATGTACATGGCTATGAGAATCCAAAATTCAGAATTAAACCTAGAATTTGAATTTGCCCTGGAGGTTGAAAGGAGGGTTCATGTGTAGCTTGTTGCATTGAAGGAAAAGAAGGGGTCTTGTAAGTTCCATCATTACTCATTGTTGTGTTATTTGATATTTTATCAAAATAGATAATCATTGGAAAATAAATTAAAATTTGGAATTGTTGATAATATGTTAAACAAGATGCTAGTGTAGTTGTGGTGATATATATATATGGGATAAGAGATGATGTGTTTGTTGTTTCAGTGTTGCACTATTCGAATCACTAGGTAGATAGATTGCCACCTCAAATAGTGGAGTTCATAAGGCCCTTGGCTATGAAGCTTGAAGTGGGGCATACTCATAACTTTGGTGATTGGTTCTACATGGCTTATCACACTTTGATAAGGGTATATAGATGTCCACAATCTCCTCATCAATTTATAGTGTTTTCCTTTAACAAAATTGTATTCTTAGAGTTGATGTGGCAAATAATGTGGATGGAAAAGGAGATAATGGAGAGACATAAAAAGGGGACCTTTCAACCCCATGTTGCTAAATATGTGAGACTCTCCATTGGATCAAATGTTCTTGAAGAACTGTAGGGCTACATAAAAACAAATTATGTGAGACTCTCCATTGGATCAAATTGGGCCAAGAAACATTATGTGACCATGAGGGTCACATAAATAATGTCAAGAGAAAATTATTAGCTAGCATAGGGTGTTGGCAATATTGCATTATAACAGACAATGAAAGATTGTTGGCATTTCATAAGGATATTGAGAAGGTTGTTGATGATTATGGATATAACTGATTAAAGATGTTTTACTATCTTGATATTATTATTTTGTCATTGATGTCAAGAAATTGATTTTCTAATTCAGTATGATGTTGCCATATCTTGAGAAGTATGATATGAAGATTATAAAGATGTCAGTAAGAGACAAAGGAAAGAATATGATGAATAAGGAGATGAATAAGGTATTCAATGGGCAACTACTACTGAGTCGGACAATGATGAGATCATGATGTTTTAGATTGTTTTAAACATCATACATATGTTGTAAATTGTAAAGGTTAAAACTATACTATGTTATCAAGCAAAGAACCTAGTCGGTAAACCCTAAGGTTATCACTATCGGTTAATGAAGGCGGAATGTCTACTGAGTGAAGTTTAGTATTCACTGAGTTGTTACCGAGTTGTAACCGAGCTATAACAGAATGCATTAAATGTTTACATGTGGTATTTAATGAAGGAAGCTTATGAGCTAGAGTGGATTAAATGATTGGTAAGTCGTGGAAGAAGTTTGTTAACGAATCTAAGTCAAAGGAAAGTCGGCATGAAGATCTACAGCTCAGATTGAACCGCAATACTCTAGCACAAAGGCATAGAGGATTATGGCTTAGTATATCAAAAAGGAAATGATTTTGATTTAAAATTTTATACTGATGTTGATTGGGCAGGCAACATTGATGATAGAAAAAGCACAAGTGGAGGAGCTTGCTTTGTAGGAGAAAGACTAGTGAGTTGGCTTAGTAAGAAACAAGGATGTGTTTCACAGTCAACAGCAGAAGCTAAATACGTTGCTGCAGCATTGAATTGTACAAACATTGCATGGATAAAATAATTTTTGGAAGGTATAAATGAGAAAGTTACCGAGCCAGTAACTATATTCTGTGACAATACTAGTGCCATTAATATTTCAAAGAATCTTGTTATGCACTCTAAGACAAAGCACATATCTATCAAATATCATTATCTTAGAGAAGAAGCTCAAGAGAAGAAAGTGGTGTTGGAGTATGTTAGTACAAAGGAGCAAATAGCAGATATCTTCACCAAGCCACTACCAAAGGACACTTTTGAATATCTCAGAAGTAAGTTACGGGTCCTACCCCTATCTTCTACTCACTAACCGAGTTCAGTGAAAGCATCAATCCGATGACTCTAATGAATATCTTTTGGGAGTTGATGCTGAGTTATACACTTTAGGATGTTTTCTAAAAGTGTACTGGAATTAATACAAGAAATATTACAGGGAACAGGAATTGAAGACAAATGCTCTGACCGAGACTCAATTAATACACAACAAGCAGGAAATCACTTCTTACAGACAAAAATTATGTTTTAAGTTCTTTACTTTTTGACATTGTTGTCAAAGGGGGAGAAGACCTACAAAGGGGGAGAAGACTACTATAAAGGAGAGATGATTGAGAGAAGATCTATCAGGGGAGAAGACTAAGAGAAAACTAAGCAGACTACAGATTAGAAAGAAGACTGAAAACAGGAGAAGTCTAATGTATGGGGGAGAGCATTTCAGTATTTCAAAATCACAGCAATCTGAATCTTTTAAGGTCAAATCAATTGGTTTTTCCATCAATGCCAAAGGGGGAGATTGTTGGAAATATTGCATTATAACAGACAATGAAAGATTGTTGGCATTTCATAAGGATATTGAGAAGGTTGTTGATGATTATGGATATAACTGATTAAAGATGTTTTACTATCTTGATATTATTATTTTGTCATTGATGTCAAGAAATTGATTTTCTAATTTAGTATGATGTTGCCATATCTTGAGAAGTATGATATGAAGATTATAAAGATGTCGGTAGGAGACACAAGAAAGAATATGATGAATAAGGAGATGAATAAGGTATTCAATGGGCAACTACTACCGAGTCAAACAATGATGAGATCATGATGTTTTAGATTGTTTTAAACATCATACATATGTTGTAAATTGTAAAGGTTAAAACTATACTATGTTATCAAGCAAAGAACCTAGTCGGTAAACCCTAAGGAACCTAGTCAGTAAACCCTAAGGTTATCGCTATCGGTTAATGAAGGCGGAATGTCTATCGAGTGAAGTTTAGTATTCACCGAGTTGTTACCGAGTTGTAACCGAGCTATAACATAATGCATTAAATGTTTACATGCGGTATTTAATGAAGGAAGCTAATGAGCTAGAGTGGATTAAATGATTGGTAAGTCATGGAAGAAGTTCGTTAATGAATCTAAGGTAAAGGAAAGTCGGCATGAAGATCTACAGCTCAGATTGAACCGCAATACTCTGGCACAAGTTCCAAGACTATTACACAAGTTCCAAGGTGGGCTAAAACATTTTCAAATCGAAAGATGCATTGAACCTAGACAATATTGAAGATCTGATGGCTATGATTGATCATGGGAAATGTGATCAAGGAGATTAAGCGGTTACCTAATTGTTTATAAATAGGAAACTATTGATAAACAATGTATGCGAGCAAGTGTATGCACAGGGATGCTACATAGTGATTACTGAGCACAGAAGCTTGAAGACCTATTAGAATAACAGAGTATAGAAGCCCAGCAGATAGACAAGATTAGCTCTATGTCTAGATTGTATTGAACAAATAAGAATCTACTTTAGTATTTTAGATGTGAAGTTGCAGATAGATTTTTATTACTGTTATTTTGTGAAAGTGACAGAAAATCTCTTAACCGAGTGGACTTAACAGTCTTATATGTAAACCCTCTAGCAAGGTGACATTTTGATTGAGTGTTTGAAATCCTTTAACAAGGTCACTTCTAACAAAGTGAAGATCCTAACAGATCTGAGGGAAATCCCTTAACCGGGTCACATCTAGCAATGTGTTTGTAATCTTTAACATGATTTGCTTTTAACCGAGCATACTCTAGAAGAGTATATTTCTTAGTGGGTCCAAAATCCCACAGTGGTTTTTCCCTATTTGGGTTTCCACGTTAAATCTGGTGTTATGAGGTTTATATTGTTCATAAGCTTTTGAGTTTGCATGTTTAATAGTTTTGGTTATATTACTGAAATATATGTTACCGAGGTTCAATCTGATGTTTTTATGGATAATTAAGTTTGTATGATTCACCCCCCCCTCTCATCTTGTTGGCTATTGGATCTGTACTTATATTAAGTATCAGAACTATCATAGGGGTCACCCATAAAGTTCTCTTGGATGAAGATATAATTAGAAATTGTGTCACTTTAGATGAAATTTTTCAAACAAGAAGAAAATGAAATATTTTGATAAAGATATAAGAAAGAGAAAAGAAAAAAAGGTCCAAGTTTCCTTGGATTTTTCATATAAGAGAAAGACATCCTTAAAAGGATTGATTTTTACATAATAATTTTGAAAAATTTATGGAAAATCAATTGGTGGTGACATCTCACCCAAAGCAACAAAATTGCCCACAAAGTAACCCAAAGGGGTTGTTATTTGTGATGTTCCCGATATTAAATTTGTTCATGAATCTTCACCCAATCCGCTTGATAGCTCTGAAAATTGATTGCATGAAATTTTCAATTTTTGAGCTCAAATATTTATTTCTGGATTTTATTTGTATCCTCTGTGAACGATCCAAGGCCTAGGGTTTAGGGTTTATCAAAGTTTCTTACATTTTGTGAATAAAACCCTAGAAATGGTATATTATGTTGTTACTTTTTCCCACTTAAGGCCGAGGGTACCCTTTCCATGAGCGGGACCATCCTACTCCCAAAACATTAAGTGATTATCAACCGGTTTATGAAAAATGATTTTTCGTAAGTCGCAAAAAATTTTGTTATAACCAGTCTCCTTTTAAATATCCCCACCCATGATTTCCCTAAGCCCAAAAGTCCTAAAGTATTTCAACTGATTGCTAAAGATAAGATGGATCCAATGGTTTGCGCTTCCTTGTGATCAAAGATGCAAGGGTTTTAAAGATCGTGGCTCTGCGAGATTGTGCCACGTGTTATCAGCAGAAACCAACAGGGTTAGTAGTGTAACCAGTCAAAAGCATTGTGTTATCAGTTCACGGGCAGTAAAGGTTGATCTACTAATAGTCCCATCAATTTGCACATGCTCAGAATGACCAAAGATGTTTTACCCTGAGGTAAAAGGTGCTCGACTTTAAAATCTTGGAAAAGTTAATGGGCAGTATGCAAAGTGGTAAAGATTGAACAAATTAGACGGCCCTCGTATTCTCGCAATGGAAGTTGCAAGGAGATTATGGACCATGGAATCACGAGATGATGTTGTGTGTCACAAGTTGGCCAGGAAAACCTGTAGTGGGTTTGTTGATGGAGTTTGACAAAAAGATGATGTGGTGTTGATTAGTCATGATTTTGTGGGTCCATTGATACAGATGGAAAGTCAAAGTTTGAAGTCGACAAATAATGATAGTTAGATTTTCCAAGCTGGATGAGATCTGCAGTTGAGTTTCAAATGAGAAGTTAGTAGGGATTTTGAAGGCATCGGTTGTAGCCTGCGAGAAAGGCATAATGAATGGGATTCAGACTTGTCGATTCAGGATTGATTAGACAGTAAAAGATGATGGCCCATAGATGTGAAAGGATTTGCATAAGTTTCTAGTTCAAGTGTGATGGATCATGAGTTCTCTGATGAATTCAGAGATTTGTCTGTTGGCAGAGATCCTAAAGAAGAAGAATGTACACCCATGGAAGAATAAAATTAGGATAAAATCACTCACATCAAATGAACCTTGACAAAAGAATACAATGGATGTGATATGCATGAATTTAGTGTCCATGGCTAGCAGAGTAAATTGAGAAAATTAGAGTCATGATGTTTCAAGAATAGGCACTACTTGATGAAGTATTATTCAACTATAAATACAACATGGTGGTAATCAAATTGGTAGAAGAGTATGAAGTCTTTTCATTTTCTAAATGCAGTTTTTCCTTCTGCAGAAGAAATGACGGCTGAGCAAGCTTGTAGATGGAGTTGCAATATACTCTATGATACTGGATGGATTTTTCCTCTCATGTGTGAGTATGTCTATTTCCATAGGGGATGTGAAAGTGGGGAGGATTTCCAGAGGGGGCATGAAAGCCTTTTCTTATGAATAAAGGCCACACATGGCACATCCTCTGTGTCTACTCAATCACTGGGTGGCAGGGGGTCCTGAGAGAGATCCCGCAAAGGAATAAAAAAGGAACATGTCAGGGTAAGGAGTGGCAGCAATCCATCCATGTAATTGCATTGAAGTTGTGACCCTTGCCCAGCATATTATGTTTATCCTCTAACTCCCCCTCCCACTATCTTTGATCCTGGGCATGAAGGTTGAAGCTCTTCCTCTAGTTTAGAGGTGACTTTTCTTCTTGCCAGGACCTTGTTTCCTTTCCTCGGAAGGGAAACACTCAATAAGACAAAACTGCAACATCTCACACTCCATCAGAAGGTGTCAAGGTGATAATGGCATGGCTCAAATGGTTTTTCCCCTAACAATTTTTCAGTTAAGAATGATGATTCACAGGTGCCAGCGCATGGACATGCAAACTTTTTTGTAACAAAGTTGTATACGGCCTTTTATTGCTAATTGTTAAGAATGAATTTTTTGTTAACATGTGTCTTTTGGCCGGAAGCTTGTTGCCCCCTTTATTCTATAAAAAGGGAAATCATGGCTAGAAGAAGGGCTCAGATTTTGTTGGAAATATCTCGTAGGTTCATTTTTCCTGTTCCTTGGGTTTTCCTAGTCTATTTCCAGGAGTGAGTAAAAAAGTGAAGCAAACAAACTGTAAGATCTTTTACAGAAAAAAAAAATAAGTGTTTTAGTATCAAATTTTGTACACGTTCTTGGAGGAGTTATGCATAAATTTTATCTTGTAACAGAGGTAGATTTTTTACTTATAGAAAATATAATTCCGACCTGTGTCTCTCCATTGCATAATTCAATCAATTTTAAGTGAAATGAATCAAGGGTTTATTTCATTTAGTGCATTGTTATGATGTATGTAACTTTCCATTTATGCTTGGTCCCAAGGGGTCAATTAAATTGCTTAAATAGATTTGCAAAATGATAGGACTTATGCGAGGATTCCAGATAAGTAGTTTTGGATCAGGGTTGCAAATGGGATGTATTGTAAGGTAGTATCATCTCAGATCTTATGTTATCAGATCAATTTCTGTCGCACTTTCAGGCTTATGTTTCACATCTTTCAGATGCCCAATGGAATAAGGCACTAATCAGTGGTTGTAACTAGTTTTATTTACCAGCCTTGTTTTGCTTTCAATTGCTGAATCTCTACAAATATTAGAATATCATAATATCTTTTATGTTTTATGTATTTTCTAAAAGTTGTCCCACCCTCTCTCATACTACAACTTAAGATTGAGGATCACTGAAGGATTTTCCATCCTTGAGAATTCTCCCTTTCTGTTGATTCTTTTCATGAGATAATATGCTTTGTTTTCAATAAATTCCTGAGTACCATTGAAGAGAGTAGGAGATCTTACTAAAGGGATCACCCTCCCTAGTTTTGTAGAGCCTAAAGTGTCGAAGGACTTTCTGTCCTTGTTATTATTGGTCCAAGCCTGACAGATATTGATAGTTGGAGGTGGCTCTCTATAGATATTTAGAGGAAATCGGTTTGGTCTCTGCCCTTTAGCGGTGTAAACCCATCTTCCATTTTGGGAACCAACAAAAAATGGCGACTCTGCTAGGGAAAATATGAATTATAAAGAATCTCTGGTTAGGAAAGATTTACCAAATATATAGTGGATAATTTTGCCCACAGAGTGAAAAAGATTCTTAATTTGTCCCTTGTCAGTTTGAGTCAATTCTCATAAATGTCGCTGAGAAATTTGTTGTAGTTCTTTTTCTATAAAGAGTCTGGTCCAGATCTGTCCATTTTTCAAGTATATATGTAATACCTCACAATTGTGAGTGGCGACTCTAAGACTCTGAGATATATGCACCAGTGTGTGTCTGCTTGAAGAAGAACCAAGAAATTTGCAGAAAAGATGAAGCAGATTTGAGCTCTTATGATGAAGTACCCTGACAAGTTGAGGATAGAATCAGTAATGCCATTTGATGATAAGGAAGTGTTGTAGTGTTGTGTTGAAATAAATCTAACCTACGAAGGAATTCTAGTTGTTGGAGTATTTGTCCTCTACAAGGAGGTGGCGACTCTGTCAAAAGATTAGTGTCAAATATTTGTAGGATTGAAGGTGATTTTGCAAGTCCCTGGTTAAAGAAGACAACAGTACCTTCAACATTTCCAGGTATTTATATTTTCATGAGTCAAATGTATTTTCATGAAAATTGTGTAAAAAAAAATGTTCCCTAAAGAGTGAAAGAAGCACTAAGGAAGGGAATGTTAGTGATTATTTTACATGCTCTTGTGATTTAGTTTCCATTTTTTGTATAAGACTAGATGGAGTATGCTTTGGGCTTTACAATTTAATAGTTCAAGATTTGTAAAAAATGAAAGAAATAGGGAAATGAATGAAAATAGGTATCATGTGCCTGTGATTCCCTATAAAATGTCAAATACAAATATGCAACCTATGTCGAGTCATCATAGAGATTTCTTTAGGGAAAGATATCAGCCATTGAATTTTGATGGTATCCAAGGTTTCCTAGATCCTATTCCTATAGGGGTTAGGGAACAATTACCAGGATTCAGTGGGAAAAGGTCAAAATCAACATGATAGCATTTGCCAGAGTTTTCTAAGTTAATGGAAGATCTTAAAATAAATTAGGAAGATGTTTTCATGAAGTTGTTGGTTCGGTCTTTGAAAGAAAATTCCAGAGACAAGTTCTCCTTCATGTCAGTATGTTCAATCTCATCATGGTATGAGTTGAAGGTAGCATTCATGGAATAGTTTGGTGAAATAATTAACCCAAGATCAATTATGAAAATATTCATGGACATCCAAAAAGAAGGAGAGGAGTTAGTACCTACTTTTAATCTCAGGTTTAATAGGGCATTGGATGACATTCTTAGCAGTTATAGACCAAATGATGCAGTATGCTTAGTTGTTTATTTGCCTACATTTGAAGAGGAAGAGAGTTATTTGCTAATAGATAAGGATCCTAAAACTTTGCACCAGGCTTATAGGATAGCAATGGATATTGAGAACAACTTAAGGTATGGAATCCCTAAGGGTTTTTTATCTGCAAGGGTATGTTATCCTAAGATGTTAGGGTTTAAAGCAAAGCATGAATCTGAACCTAAAGAACCATGTCAATACCCTTATGTCCCCATAGATGACATTATCCCTATTATTGATCATGATTTGAACAATAATATGAGTGAAGAGAATTTGTTCCAAATAATGATTATTCCTCATATTGATAAAGAAGAGGTTAATGAGAAATTATCTGACATATTTGATGAAGAGATAGATATGGTGTCAATCACTTTACTAAAATACAACAGTAGTAGTTGCTCTAGGAAGAGAACCTCGCGGGAGATTTGTTTACAGTCTTGTGTTTCAGATAGATCCGACAGTGAGTATGAAGAATTGGAAAGTTTTATGTTTGAAATGGATGCAAGTCTGGAGGATTGTGAGGATATGAATTAAGATGATAAGATCCCACCAATTTTAGTCAATAAAATTATTGGGATAGAAAGATGCATGATGTGTACAATTGAAGAAGTTGTCCTAATACAAGCCATTTCTAGCATTGAGGACCAGATTGTTATAAATTGTTCTCATCTCTAAAATGTCCTAGAGCTGACCTCTATGTTTGAGGGAAATCCAGTTCAAAAGAGTCAGAATGATCACAACAGTTGTGATGGGACTTATGTATATCTTAACATGGAACATTCATACTATGGAAATCATAATATTGGGTGTTTCTCCAGTTCAAATTCTGATTCTTGGATTCTTGATGAACCTGAAGATAAGATGAAAAGAAATTTTAGTGAAAATATCAATGCATCATTTGATGAAGATGCAGACGAAGATCAATTGGTGCTCTATTATAATATTTTTGAGAAGGGTTTTCATATTATTCTTAACCCTTTGTATGAAGAAACAACTGAGAATATGGATATTATTGTATCAACTTCTAAAATAGAATATTATAAAGATAAAGGTGTAATACCTGATTTAAAGATAGGTAACAGTGATCAGTTTTCCCCTATTGTTGATATCATTGATATTAAATTGGATACAGAACAAGAAAATGAAATATATGAAGAGGTCATCTCTGATCCTTTTCCTCCCCTTGATAACAATGTACTTGTTATGATTAGTAAGAAGGTGGATTTTTCAGAGAGTCCCTATTTCAATAGGCAGGTTGATATTGCAAGAGATGCATGTTTTCTCAGTTATGTGCTAGAATATGAGATTTTCCTTTTTCAATAGGATAATGTTTTTGCAGATTAGGATATCGGTTGCAGTCAGGATGTGTGCTATGTTCAATACAGTGCATATATGTCACAAAATAGAAATTGTTCTATATCATCGTACAAGTTTTAGATTTTTAGCAATAACTGCAATGATAAAATTAAGCATAGTGGATAGATAAAAGTAGCCAGCAAGTTTGAAAAATGGTTTTCCACTTATGTTATTAAATTATATTTGATGCTTTCAGAAGAAAATTATGTTTATGATAGAGGAAAGCATTCGTTAACATTGGCAGATGGCTTTGGGCCATCATATGTGGTTTTATCCTGAAGGCAACAAATAATTTTGGGTAGAGTAAGTTTTTCTGACTCTATGCCCAATAGATCTATAAATAATTTCCCTCTAAAATTTCCTGTTCATGGACAATTTTTCAGGTTCTAATTTTCTTAAAGTAGTTGTTATCCATGAGCATTAGTCAGGTTTTCTTTGGTAGTGTAGTTTCCTTTCTGTTGAAGTTACCCTGTCTAGGTAATTTCTTTTTGGTCTGCCCTGCAGTTGGTCTGCTTAACCCAAAGATCTTAGTTTCTCCTCTCATTCCTATGAAATGAACGTCCCTAGATAGAGCCACTGATAGCTCTAAAAATTGATTGCATTAAATTTTCAATTTTGGAGCTCAAATATTTATTTTTGGGCTTTATTTGTATCCTATGTGAATTATCCAAGGCCTAGGGTTTAGGATTTATCAAAGTTTCTTACATTTTGTGATGAAAACCCTAGAAATGATATATTATGTTGTTAATTTTTCCCACTTAAGGCCGAAGGTACCCTTTCCATGAGCGGGGCCATCCTATTCCCTAAACATTAAGTGATGATCAACCGATTTATGAAAAATGATTTTTCTTAAGTCGTAAAAAATTTCCTTATAATTGGTCTCCTTTTAAATATCCCCTCCCATGATTTCCCTAAGCCCAAAAGTCCTAAATTATTTTGACCAATTTCTAAATATAGGATGGATCCAATGGTTCACAATTCCCCATGATCAAATCTACGAGGGTTTTAAAGACCGCGGCTCTACCAGATTGTGTCGCGTGTTATCGGTGGAAACCGGCAGGGTTAGCAGTGTAACCGATCAAAAGCATTGTGTTACCAGTTCATAGGCAGTAAATTTCGATCTACTAATAGTCCCATCAATTTGCACATGCTCAGAATGAATAGAGTTGTTTTATCCTGAGGTAAAAGTTGCTCAAATTTTAAATCCTGGAAGAGTTAACGAGCAGTATGCAAAGCGGTAAAGATTGAACAGATTAGACGACCCTCATATTCCCACGATGGAAGTTGCAAGGAGATTACGGACCATGGCATCACGAGATGATGTCGTGTCCCGGGTTGGCCAAGAAGACCTACTATGGGGTTGTTGATGGAGTTTGATAGAAAGATGATGCGGTGCTGATTAGTCATGATTTTGTGGCATCGTTGATACAGATTGAAAGTCAAAGTGCTAAGTCTACAAATAATGACCATTAGATTTGCCAAGTTCGATGAGATCTACGGTTGAGTTTCAAATGAGAAGTTAGGAGGGATTTTGAAAGCATCAGTCATAGCCTACGCGAAAGGCAGAATGAATGGGATTCAGACTTGTTGATTCAAGATTGATTAGACAGTCAAAGATGATGGCCCAAAGATGTGAAAGGATTTGGATAAGTTTCTAGTTCAAGTGTGATGGATCATGATTTCTCATATGAATTCAGATATTTGTTTGTTGGAAGAGATCCTAAAGCAAAAGAATGTACACCCATGGAAGAATAAAATCAGAATAAAATCCCTTGCATTAGATGAACCTTGACAGAAGAATACAGTGGATGTGATATGCATGAATTCTAGTGTCCATAGCTGGCAGAGTAAATTGACAAAACCAGAGTGATGATGTTTCAAGAATAGGCACTACTTGATGAAAAATTGTTCAACTATAAATACAGTAAGGTGGTGATCAAATTGGTAGAAGAGTATGAAGCCTTTTCATTTTCTAAATGCAGTTTTTCCTTTTGCAGAAGAAATGATGTTTGAGAAAGATTGTAGATGGAGTTGCAATATACTCTGTGATACTAGATGGATTTTTCCTCTCATGTGTGAGTATGTCTATTGCCATAGGGGATGTGAAAGTGGGGAGGATTTCTAGAGGGGGCATGAAATCCTTTTCTTATGAAGAAAGGCCACACATGGCACAACCTCTTTGTCTACTCAGTCACTAGGTGGCAGGGGGTTCTAAGAGAGAGCCCACAAAGGAATGAAAAAGGAACATGTATGGGTAGGGAGTGGCAGCAATCCATCCACGTAGCTGCATGGAAGTTGTGACCCCTCCCTAGCATATTATGTTTACCCTCTAACTCCCCCTCCCACTGCCTCTGATCCTGGGCATGAAGGTTGAAGCTCTTCCTCTAGTTTAGAGGTGAATTTTCTTCTTGTCAGGACCCCGTTTCCTTTCCTCAGAAGGGAAACACTCAATAGGACAAAACCACAACATCTCACACTCCATCAGAAGGTGTCAGGGAGATAACGACATGGCTCAAATGGTTTTTCCCCTAAAAATTTTGAGTTAAGAACAATGATTCACAAGTGCCAACGCATGGACATGCGAACTTTTTTGTAACAAAATTATATACGGCCTTTTAGAGCTAATTGTTAAGAATGAATCTGTTGTTAACATGTGTCTTCTAGCCAGAAGCTTGTTGCTCCCTTTATTCTATAAAAATGAAAATCATCGCACGAAGAATGGTTCAGATTTTCTTGGAAATATCTCGTAGGTTAAGTTTTCTTGTTCCTTGGGTTTTCCTAGTCTGTTTCCAGGAGTGAGTCAAAAAGTGAAGCAAACAACCTGTAAGATATTTTATAGAGAAAAATAAAGAAGTGTTTTAGTGTCAAATTTTGTATAGGTTCTTGGAGGAGTTATGCATAAATTTTATCTTGTAACAGAGGTAGCTTTTTACTTATAGAAAATATAATTCTGACATGTTTCTCTCCATTGCATGATTCAATAAGTTTTTAAGTGAAACAAATCAAGGGTTTATTTCATTTATTGCATTGTTATGATGTATGTAACTTTCTATTTATGCATGGGCCCAAGGGGTTAATTAAATTGTTTAAATAGAGTTGTCGAATGATAGGACTTATGCAAGGATTTCAGATGAGTAGTTTTGGGTCAGGGTTGCAAATGGGATGTATTGTAAGGAAGTATCATCTTAGATCTTATGTTATCAGATCAATTTCTATCACACTTTCAGGTTTATGTTTCACATCTTTCAAATGCCCAATGTAATAAGGCACTAATCAGTGCTTGTAATTGGTTTTATTTACCAGCCTTGTTTTGCTTTGAATTGATGAATCTCTACAAATATCAGAATATCTTTTATGTTCTATTTATTTTCTGAAATTCATCCCACCCTGTCTCATACTCCAGCATAAGGTTGAGTATCACTTAAATATTTTCCATCCTTGAGAATTCTCCCTTTCTATTGATTCTTTTCATGAGATAATATGCTTTGTTTTCAGTAAATTCATGAGTATCATTGAAGAGAGCAGGAGATCTTACTAAAGGGATCACCCTCCCTGGTTTTGTAGAGCCTAAAGTGTAGAAGGACTTTATGTCCTTGTTATTGTTGGTCCAATCTTGATAGATATTGATAGTGGGAGGTGGCTCTCAATAGAGATTTGGAGGAAATCAACTTGGTCTCTGCCTTGTAGCAGTGTAAACCCGTCATCTATTTAGGGAAAGTCAAAGTACCAAGTCTACAAATAATAACCATTAGATTTGCCAAGATGGATGAGATCTACA
This sequence comes from Cryptomeria japonica, assembly GCF_030272615.1. NCBI lineage: Eukaryota > Viridiplantae > Streptophyta > Pinopsida > Cupressales > Cupressaceae > Cryptomeria > Cryptomeria japonica. The sequence goes on from NC_081411.1 coordinate 454,500,730, forward strand.
ATTGACTTTCAAATGAGAAGTTGGGAGGGATTTTGAAAGCATCGGTCATAGCCTGCATGAAAGGCAGAATGAATGGGATTCGGACTTGTCGATTCAAGATTGATTAGACAGTCAAAGATGATGGCCCAAAGATGTGAAAGGATTTAGATAAGTTTCTAGTTCAAGTGTGATGGATCATGATTTCTCTGATGAATTAAGAGATTTGTCTATTGGAATGGATCCTAAAGCAGAAGAATGTACACCCATGGAAGAATAAAATCAAGATAAAATCACTCGCATTAGATGAACCTTGTCAGAAGAATACAGTGGATGTGATATGCATGAATTCTAGTGTCCATAGCTGGCAGAGTAAATTGACAAAACCAGAGTGATGATGTTTCAAGAATAGGCACTACTTGATGAAGTATTGTTCAACTATAAATATAGTAAGGTAGTGATTGAATTGGTAGAAGAGTATGAAGCCTTTTCATTTTCTAAATGCAGTTTTTCCTTCTGTAGATGAAATGATGTTTGAGCAAGCTTGTAGATGGAGTTGCGATATACTCTCTAATACTGGATGGATTTTTCCTCTCATGTGTGAGTATGTCTATTTCCATAGGGGATGTGAAATTGGGGAGGATTTATAGAGGGGGCATGAAATCCTTTTCTTATGAAGAAAGGCCACGCATGGCACAACCTCTTTGTCTACTCAGTTACTAGGTGGCAGGGGGTTCTGAGAGAGAGCCCACAAAGGAATGAAAAAGGAACATGTATGGGTAGGGAGTGGCAGCAATCAATACACATAGCCACATGGAATCTGCAACCCCTCCCTAGCATATTATGTTTACCCTCTAACTCCCCCTCCCATTGCCTTTGATCCTAGGCATGAAGGTTGAAGCTCTTCCTCTGTTTTAGAGGCAACTTTTCTTCTTGCCAGGACCCCATTTCCTTTCCTTAAAAGGGAAACACTCAATAAAAAAAAAGTGCAACATCTCACACTCCATCAGAAGGTGTCAGGGTGATAATGACATGGCTCAAATGGTTTATCCCCTACCAATTTTGAGTTAAGAACAATGATTCACAAGTACCAGTGCATGGACATGCGAACATTTTTGTAACAGAATTGTATATAGCCTTTTAGGGCTAATTGTTAAGAATGAATCTCCTGTTAACATGTGTCTTGTAGCCGAAAGCTTGTTGCTCCCTTTATTCTATAAAAATGGAAATCATGGCAAGAAGAAGGGTTCAGTTTTTTTGTTCCTTGAGTTTTCCTGGTCTGTTTCCAGGAGTGAGTCAAAAAGTGAAGCAAAGAAATTGTAAGATCTTTTACAGAGAAAAATAAAGAAGTGTTTTAGTGTCAAATTTTGTACAGGTTCTTGAAGGAGTTATGCATAAATTTTATCTTGTAACAGAGGTAGCTTTTTACTTATAGAAAATATAATTCCGATATGTTTCTCTCTATTGCATGATTCAATAACTTTTTTAAGTGAAACAAATCAAGGGTTTATTTCATTTAGTGCATTGTTATGATGTATGTAACTTTCTATTTATGCATGGGCCCAAGGGGTTAATTAAATTGCTTAAATAGAATTGTCGAATGATAGGACTTATGCAAGGATTTTAGATAAGTAGTTTTGGGTCAGGGTTGCAAATGGGATGTATTGTAAGGAAGTATCATCTTAGATCTTATGTTATTAGATCAATTTCTATCACACTTTTAGGTTTATGTTTCACGTCTTTCAAATGCCCAATGTAATAAGGCACTAATCAGTGCCTGTAATTGGTTTTATTTTCCAGCCTTGTATTGCTTTGAATTGATGAATCTCTACAAACATCAGAATATCTTTTATGTTCTATGTATTTTCTGAAAGTCGTTACACCCTCTCTCATACTCCAGCTTAAGGTTGAGGATCATTGAAATATTTTCCATCCTTGAGCATTCTCCCTTTCTGTTGATTCTTTTCATGAGATAATATACTTTGTTTTTAGTAAATTCCTGACTATCATTGAAGAGAGCAGGAGATCTTACTAAAGGCACCACCCTCCCTGGTTTTGTAGAGCCTAAAGTGCAGAAGGACTTTTTCTCCTTATTATTGTTGGTCCAAGCCAGACAGATATTGATAGTTGGAGGTGGCTCTCCATAGAGATTTGGAGGAAATCAACTTATTCTCTACCTTGTAGCAGTGTAAACCCATCATCCATTTTTAGAAAGTCAAAGTGCCAAGTCTAAAAATAATGACCGTTAGATTTGCCAAGTTGGATGAGATCTGTGGTTGAGTTTCAAATGAGAAGTTAGGAGGGATTTTGAAAGCATCGGTCATAGCTCACATGAAAGGCAGAATGAATGGGATTCGGACTTGTCGATTCAAGATTGATTAGACAGCCAAAGATGATGGCCCAAAGATGTGAAAGCATTTGGATAAGTTTCTAGTTCAAGTGTGATGGATCATGATTTCTCTGATGAATTCAGAGATTTGTCTCTTGGAAGAGATCCTAAAGTAGAAGAATGTACACCCATGGAAGAATAAAATTAGGATAAAATCACTCGCATCAGATGAACCTTGATAGAAGATTACAGTGGATGTGATATGCATGAATTCTAGTGTCCATAGCTGGCAGAGAAAATTTGAGAAAACCAGAGTGATGATGTTTCAAGAATAGGCACTACTTGATGAAGTATTGTTCAACTATAAATATAGTATGGTGTTGATCAAATTAGTAGAAGAGTATGAAGCCTTTATATTTTCTAAATGCAGTTTTTACTTCTGCAGAAGAAATGATGTTTGAGCAAGCTTGTAGATGGAGTTGCAATATACTCTATCATACTGGAAGGATTTTTTCTCTCGTGTGTGAGTATGTCTGTTGCCATAGGGGATGTGAAAGTGGGGAGTATTTCTAGAGGGGGCATGAAATCCTTTTCTTATGAAGAAAGGCCACGCATGGAACAACCTCTTTGTCTACTCAGTCACTAGGTGGCAGGGGGTTCTGAGAGAGAGCCCACAAAGAAATGAAAAAGGAACATGTCTGGGTAGGGAGTGTCAGCAATCCATCCATGTAGTTGCATGGAAGTTACGACCCCTCCCTAGCATATTATGTTTACCCTCTAACTCCCCCTCCCACTACCTCTGATCCTGGGCATGAAGGTTGAAGCTCTTCCTCTAGTTTAGAGGCAACTTTTCTTCTTGCCAGGACCCCATTTACTTTCCTCACAAGGGAAACACTCAATAGGACAAAAGCGCAACATCTCACACTCCATCAGAAGGTGTTAGGTCAATAATGACATGGCTCAAATAGTTTTCCCCTACCAAATTTGAGTTAAGAACAATGATTCACAAGTGCCAGCACATGGACATGCAAACTTTTTTGTAACAGAATTGTATACGGCCTTTTAGGGCTAATTGTTAAGAATGAATTTGTTGTTAACATGTGTCTTCTAGTTGGAAGCTTGTTGCTCCCTTTATTCTATAAAAATGGAAATCATGGCAAGAAAAAGGGTTCAGATTTTGTTGAAAATATCTCGTAGGTTCAGTTTTCTTGTTCCTTGGGTTTTCCTAGTCTATTTCCAGGAGTGAGTCAAAAAGTGAAGCAAACAAACTGTAAGATCTTTTACAAAGAAAAATAAAGAAGTATTTTGGTGTCAAATTTTGTACAGATTCTTGAAGGAGTTATGCATAAATTTTATCTTGTAACTAAGGTAGCTTTTCACTTTTAGAAAATTTAATTCTGACATGTTTCTCTCGATTGCATGATTCAATAGGTTTTTAAGGGAAACGAATCAAGGGTTTATTTCATTTAGTGCATTGTTATGATGTATGTAACTTTCTATTTATGCATGGGCCCAAGGGGTTAATTAAATTGTTTAAATAGAGTTGTTGAATGATAGGACTTATGCAAGGATTTCAGATAAGTAGTTTTGGGTTAGGGTTGCAAATGGGATGTATTGTAAGGCAATATCATCTCAGATATTATGTTATCAAATCAATTTCTGTCGCACTTTCAGGTTTATGTTTCACGTCTTTCAGATGCCCAATGGAATAAGGTACTAATCAGTGATTGTAATTGGTTTTATTTACCAGCCTTGTTTTGCTTTGAAAATATGAATCTCTACAAATATCATAATATCTTTTATGTTCTATGTATTTTCTGAAAGTCGTCTCACCCTCTCTCATACTCCAGCTTAAGGTTGAGGATCACTGAAAGATTTTCCATCCTTGAGCATTCTCCATTTTTGTTGATTCTTTTCATGACATAATATGCTTTGTTTTCAGTAAATTCCTGAGTATCATTGAAGAGAGCAGGAGATCTTACTGAAGGGATCACCCTCCTTGGTTTTGTAGAGCCTAAAGTGCAGAAGGAATTTTTTTTCTTGTTACTGTTGGTCCAAGCCTGACAAATATTGATAGTTGGAGGTGTCTCTCCATAAATATTTGGAGGAAATCAACTTGTTCTCTACCTTGTAGTAGTGTAAACCTGTCATCCATTTTGGGAACCAACACCACCTCCTCCCAAAAGGTAGAAGAAAGGTGATCATGTGCCTTTTGTCTCTTATGATGACTTAGAAGAAGTTGGTGATACAAATTGGGTTGTTAGTTCTTTAAGAGCTTTGAAACATGATGAGGGAGTTGATCAACCCTAATGATAACCCCCTAGGTATAAGGAAGAAGTAGATGGGCATGGGGCTAGGACCGTGGGGTATGCATTGCTAGAAAATCATGAAGATGAGAGGGTTGCTACATCTTTGGGGTTCAAAGAAGATGATGAGTTTATCAAAACATCTAAATTCAAGGAATTTTGGATAAAAATGAAGATAGAATTTGAAGAAAAGAAGCAGATGAATATGATGGGTGTAGATGAGTCTCAACATGATGAAATTGTTTTAAAAATATTTAGAGAATTGACATTTGATGACATAAATGTCACCCTTGATGAAGCCAGAGATATTGTGCTAAATAGAAATATGTCGATCATTCATAGGATGATTGTAACACAAATATTTTTATTAGATAAGGCTTGAAATCAAGAAGACCCTATTTTGGTGGCTAATTTTGATTATGAACAAGGAGTGAGTGGGACAGGGTACAACCCGGATTGAAACTTTGGTTGCATGGGTAAAGTTTAAAAGTATAGAAAATAAACGAACATGATCTAATCCAAAAGCAGCAACAAGAAGCCAAAATTAGTTTACATGATTAAAGAAACCAAAGGGTTAGCCATACTAAAGACACTCAAAGATACCTCCCCTTTAGAGGCGGACACTATGATAATGCACTCAACAATGTTCACCAAGGATGATGTAAAGAATATGCAGCAAAAGTTAATTGAATATGAAAAGATTCAAGTTCTGATTAATTAAAAAAGCAGGTTTTTAGGACCCGAAACCTTTAACAAAGGATATTAAGATAAGACACCAAAAATATTAGTGCTTAAGAACCGCATACAAAAAGACTGGCAAAAAAGCCAGCGAACTGAAAGGACAGCAAAACAAACAACATCAAAGAAACAAAGAAGGCACTACACAATAATTTTCTTCAACAAGTCCTCCACCTTTATCACCAGCTCATCGTAAATGGCCCCGACAGCTTTAAGGTCTTCCATATCCTTGTTAGGTTTTTTGTCCTTCTTTTTGCCTCTGGTACGGGTTCTGCGGCCTTGAGCTTCCCCTGTTCCTTCAGTCTCCGGGTCAATGTCCAAGATTTCCTTTTCTTCATCCAGTTTGCTAATGAGAGTGTTGGTGTTGTTAGATGAAATCTTCAGGATGCTTAGGCTCTGTTCAGCAATGTTCTTCAGACACTCCTCAATTTTACCAATTTTGCTAACAGTTTTCGAGAGAGTGTGGTCGTTAGTGTCAGCGATATTTTTCCTTTCCAGCAAATCCTTCTCAATTTTTTCAAACCTGGGGTTGAAAGCATCTCTTATGTCTTCGGCTTTGGCAATGGTGTTTTTTAGATCCTCTATGTAGTTGGCCATGGTCTTCCTTTCCCCAGTATTGATGGTTTCCAGGATCAAGATTCTGTTACAAATTTTTTTGTTTTCGTCCACAGCTTTCTTGTAACCATTAATAAGCAACTCCATAGTTTCCATGAAACCTTGCAAACCCTCGGGGGGACGGTTAGAGGGGGGCTCAACTTTTCTAGGGGTTGCCTTTTCCTCTTTAGGGGTGTGCTGGGTGGTAGTTGTATCAACAACCCTAAGAGCCTCTTCCATGGTCTCCTTTTTCCAGATTCTGATCAGCTTCCAGGGCCCTTACCTGCTTGTGGGCTTCTGGTTCCTTAATAGTCTCCTCTTTCTTCTTGTGCATTTTCCTAATCTGGGTGTGAACTTTTGTCTTCTTCTTCAGTATCCCTTGAAGGTTCTCCTCCTCAGAGTCATTTGAAGTCTCCTCTTCCAAAGAAATGATAATCAGGGGTCTACCTTTAGGCTTTTTGCCCTTAGAGGATGAAGATCTAGTTTTGATGTATTTCCTCTTCTTCCCACTTTCATAATCCGAGACATCCATGTTGTCCTCAGTGTTAGTCAAAGGGTCACTTTCAGACTCCTCTTCCTCTGAGAAGGTAGGGTCAGACCCCTCATCCTCAGAATCCATAGAGGGCTGCATCCAAGCAATTTGGTTGGCCTTAAGATGGTCATAAATTAGTACCATAAGGCCTTCATGCATGGCAGTATCACCCCATGGGTTCTCTTTGTATATCTTAAGGGACGCATTCATCCAACAGAGAAGAAAATAAGGGAAGTTAACCTTATCATTGTGCCTAAAGTGATTCAGCAGAAAAAAGTGATAACCATAAACTTTTGTGAACCTACCATCTAGAGTGATATAACGCAACTATACAAAGAGGACCTCCCACCAGGGTTTGGCAAAAGCCCTAGGCAAGTAGTAGGTTTTGCTCAACTTTACCAGTCATTTTTTTCTCCTTCTCGATATCCGAGTATCTTTCAATAGCTTCCCTACTGACTTTCCTATATCTGTAAAAGTTGCATCCTTCTCTTGTGAGGCTCGTAGCTTCAGCAATTAAACCTTCATCAATTTCTATAGTTTGGTCTCCCATTTTCAACATGCCCTTTTTCCAATTTTTACAGAAAAAATTGGTGACCATGTCGTCTTGACCATGGAGTCTCTCCATGAATTTCAAGAAGCCACCCTTTTGTAGAATACCCCAAACCTCCTCCTTCTGTTTCCATTCTTTACAGCTACTTGGTTCATATCACCTCCTGTTACCACCCATATTGTCGTTGTTCAACACCAAATTTTGAAACTTGCAGAGCAAATTAGTCGGTGAGCTTTTCGGAACTATCAAAGTTACCCAAAAAGTGTGGGAACTTATGGCATTGGTATTATAATGAATGAGACTCTCATTATTATAATGACTCAAAGTACTCAAGTTAGTTCTTTTCATAATTATCATGTCCATCAAGTATTTTTGGAGTACTTCTATAATGATCATAGCAAATGATTTGCCTGACATCTTCGGGGAGTCCTTGTTCTCCCGTCCACGTGGTAATTGCTTCCTTGTTAACCACCGCATTGGCAGCCCAGTCAGCAGAGCCATTGGCCTCCTGGTAAATGTGGGAAATGTAGCTTTTTTTAAAGGTGCTAATAAGGTCTATAGCAGAGATGATTATGTTGTAGATCGACCATGAAGGTTTTGAGACCCCTTAAGACAATTTATAATATTGTTTGAGTCCCCTTCAATCCATAGGTAGGGACAATTCCATTTTTTAGCTAGGAGGATACCTTGGAGAGCTTCCATAGCTTCAGCTTTATGGTTAGTTTGGATTCCAATAGGGATAGCAACCATTTCCTTGCACATTCCTTTGTCATCTCTTAGAACAGCTCCATAGCCTGAAGGACCCGGGTTACCTTTGGCAACACCATCAAAATTAACTTTGAGCCAACCATGAGGGGGGGTTTGCCATTTGGCTTCAAGCCTTTTATTATGGTTGAGGTTAGGATTGTCGGTACTCTTCATATTCCACACCCTTAAGATATTTGATTCCAAAGAGTTGTTCAAAAAACAAGGACCCTCAATGATCCCTATATTTTCCTTAATCGCCCATTGGATTTTTTGGAACACAATATCCTGATTGAGGGAGACATCCCTAAAGATTCGATTATTTCTTTCTTTCCAAAAGATTCAAGTTGATATGAATGAGGAAATCAATAAATTTTATATTCAGAATGTTAGACTGAAAGATTAGTTGAAAGGTAGAGAGATGGGTTGAAGAGAAAAAGTATTATGAAAAAGAAATTGGAGAACTAAAGAAAATGAATGAAGATACCAAACAAAAAATATCACAACAAATTTTTTCTATATTTGAAAAGGTGTTGACACATAAGCTAAAATATGTCATAACAAGTTAGAGGATGTGTACAAAATATATGAATCATTGTTGAAGGAGATAGAAATATTTAAGAAAAATAAACCTATTTCAAAAACGTTATTCAAAAGGTGGCAGTTGGTGCATCATAGTTTGATCGCCTTGTGTAGAGTATTGCAAAGAGATCCAAGTGCCCCTTCTGCCATCAAAGTGACTGAGAAAATGGTGAAAATTGTGATTGAAGAGCTTAAATACATTTTTGTAGAAGAACCTAGGGTGAAGACCAAGATTGACTCTTTCCATACATTTAAGTATGGGAGCATCCCATCAACTGTTGATTAGGATAAACATATCAAATATTTCAATGATTGGAAGAGTGAGTTCAATCAAATGGTGCCATAGATCCTTTATCATATTGAAGAAGAAAAAGGACATCAATGTTTAAAGCTTTAATCTCTTTTTAGACATAGTGGTGACATTAGATAATGGATATACAATATTTATCTTTGAAGTACGTGCCATAATAAATAAGAGATTGAAGGATCATATGGTGAATGTCCTAGATGTGCAGAAGCATAAGTGGCCGAATGACTATGATGTATATCAATTAATGGGAAAGCTAATCTTTGAAGCCTTCAGAAAAGTGATGTGGTGAAATGCCATTCATTGAACATGGAGCCTACTCCGACTTGAAATAGAACCTTGTCACACCCATTGGTCATGGGATGATATTCACATTATGAAGATAAGGAGTTTGACTCATGGTCACGAGCTTTTCTTATGTTTTAATCGTTCCTGTTTTCAAAACTTTGTTCTAATTGTAATCATTTGAAACAAATACAATTATGTTTTGTTATCTTTAATGAAAAGGGCATGTCTTTTCATATTTGGGTGGGCTAACTGAAAAGTTATTTTGTAATGGTCTGAAGCTTATAGCTTCTCCCATTTTATATATAATGGATAAACCAAGACTGCTCAAGGGGTTGGAACGGACTTATCAGGAAGAACATATTGTAGAAAATTGTAAAATCTTTTTTTGTAGTGGCTATATTATAAATGCAAGGATTTTATGCATGAATGTTGATTTCAATTGTTTGTGGTACAATTTAATAAAGTTGTTGAATTGGTTGAATAGACTGGAATACTAAGAGGGGGGAGGGTGAATCAATATTCCCACAATACCTAAAACTTTTACTAATATATCAATTCCATAAGCTCAACAAAATGAAATAGAAAATGCATAATAAAGAAATATCACAACCACAACTTGAGCACCACATTTTATATGTGGAAAACCCAAATGGGAAAAACCACAGAGAGTGTTAGCTCTCAAGATAATATCTCTTTATATGGTGTTTACAAAAATAGGTGGCTCACTTCTGGATGGCTCACTACCATATTACAAAAGTGGCTCACTACCAGAATTCTCACTGCAATAGAAAGATATTGAACTAAGGAAAATTGCATCTCCTAATGCATGGGATCAGTTCTAGATTAAACTCCAATAAAAACTCACAAATTTCATAGAAGATCCAGTAAAGGATCATTGTACCACTGTTGGCAACAATGCAACAAACTAAGAAGGGGGGGGTGAATTAGTTTGCTCACAAACTTTACTAACCTTAAACAAAAATTTAGATCTAATAATTAATAATGAAAGCACAAATCAACACCACACCAATATCACACATAACACGAAGATTTTTGACGTGGAAAACCCAGTTAAGAAAAAAACTATGGTCGGAACCTACCCACAATGAGATAATACCCTATTAGAAGCAAATGAAATATTTCAATGGGTAATGCACATGCATTTGAGCACACTGCCTAGATCTCATTGCTCAATTTACAAAACAAAAAGGGCTCACTGACTTACAAAAACATTCGAATTACATCTAAAGGATCATGAACTGATGAAATAACATCTCCTCATGCCTAGTTATAGTTCTGGTTAAGCACATAACACAAACTCTTATTTTTCGTACTTCTTCACACTTCTTCTCACTTCTCCTCTGCTACTAAAAGATCAAAATATTGTTTGTACATGCATATACATCTCTCACATGATTATTACATATATTTATACAAATCATCAACCTATATTTCAAGGTTGGCTCAATACTCATCACAAATTACAATACAATAACCTCACACGCTACATTAATACATGCAGACAAAAACACTGTTAGCTAAGACATAGTATGGACCTAAATCAACTCCTTGAGCATGCAACACCATCAATAATTATGTCTCGCAACACGATACAATCATCATGAATGTCACATAACACAAAGAACACCACTGAATTAAGAAAATGACCAATAATGCGCTCAATGATCAATGCGGACCAACAACATAGATAGAACACAATTTATAAACATCCACAAGCATCATGAATTACCACAACAACAAATGCAACATCACCACTTACGAGAATCTCCATCATCATTATACCGAACCTTGGGAACACACACTATATTTACTGTCAAACTGAAAGATTGACTTGAGGACTTCTAAATCATGAAACATTTTAATTAAGGACACATATGAATGTCCCAAACACTTTGCCAAATCCACAAACCAAGATAGTGCAATTTTGGAGCAATGCAGAGCAGAACCCAAAACATTGAATAACACGAACAACCGAAAACCAACCTCAATATCGGACCTCACAACTTGATCAAATCAACATGCGGACCATTTAAAATTTCATTGAATCAACTAGATATAAGTATCTCAAAACCTTTTAATCTACAACAACTCATCTGCAACATACTGGCCAAACCAACACATCCAATTTGACTACAACACTGGAATACACAAAAGAATATCTTGACATCAATGATAAGACATCATTCCAACAAACTTCTCAACAATATCTAACAATCTCCCCCTTTGACATTGATTGAAACATATGAATGTGAAAAACAAATAATGCAAATAAGTAAATCAGCAATCACCAATTTCTCATAACTCTCAACAATCTCTCCGTGAGATCAACACATGATATAACAGTTTTTCACATGATTCTCTCCCCCTTTGACATCAATGCAAAAGGCACATACAAATTATTATTCTCTCCCCCTTAGAACAATCTCACAAATCTAAACATCTGAACCACACATTGACTTCTCCCTCTGAGTAGCAGCCTCACTGAACAATCTAAATCACAAGATATCTTTGTGAACTCCACTAGACTATTGTAAATCCATGCATCTTAGTTCTCATGAGAAGGGGAAATCATGCCTAGCTACTCTTTGAGATACTCAAATGTATCCTTAGGAAAGAGCTTCATGAAGATATCTACAATTTTTTCCTTTGTGGATACATACTCTAATCTAACTTCCTTCTCATTCACCTTCTCTCTCAAGAAATGAAACTTAATTGATATATGCTTGGTCTTTGAATGCAGCACTGGATTCTTGGAAATGTTGATAGCACTTGAATTGTCATAGTATATAGTAGTAGGCTCGTCAAAAATAACTCTGATATCCTTCAACATCTGCTTCATCCATATCACCTAAGTATAATTTCTAGCAGCAACAATGTATTTAACTTCTATAGTAGATAAAGAAATAGCATTCTACTTCTTACTCATCCATGAAACCAACTTCGTTCCCAATAAAAATGCACCACCACTAGTACTCTTTCTGTCATCAACATCACCTACCCAGTCAGCATCAGTAAAAGAACTCAAAGTAAAATAATCATCTTCAGGATACCACAAACCAAAATTAACTATGCCTTTCAAATATCTAAATATTCTCTTCACAACTACAACATGAGATTCCTTAGGATCAGCTTGAAATCTAGCAACAAAACATACAACATTCATAATATCTTGTCTAGTCTGAGTCAAATACAATAAACCACCGATCATAGATTTGTATCGAGTCTGATTTGCTTTTGAAGAATCATCATCTTTTGTCAGCTTACATCATGTCACCATAGATGTACTAATAAGAGTTGCATCATCTAAACCAAACTTCTTCAACAATTCTTTCACACACTTAGACTGTGATATAAAAATAGCTTTATCCAACTGAGTAATTTGCAAAGCTAAAAATAATTTCATCTCACCAATCATAGACATCTCAAACTCATTTTGCATATCATCAACAAACTTCTTACACAAACCATCATTTTCACCAAAAATAATGTCATCAACAAATACCTCAACAATTAAGATGTTATCATGATCAATATTGAAGTACAAATTACTATCAATAGTACCTTTATTGAATTCAATCTTCATCAAACACTTCTCTAATCTGACATACCAAACTCTTGGGGCTTGATTCAATCCATACAATACCTTCTTCAATCTACAAACTATATCTTTTTGATCTGTCAATTGTAAACCATTTGGTTGCTCAGTATAGACTTCTTCTTCCAACTCACCAATAAGAAAGGCTAACTTGACATCCATCTAATAAACTTTGAAATCTTTGTAAGAAGTATAAGCAGCAAATAATCTAATAGCTTCAATTCTAGCTACCAAAGCAAAAGTCTCCTCAAAGTCAGTTCCTTCCATCTGAGAATAACCCTTACAAACAGTCTTGCTTTATTCGTAACAACATCACCTTTCTCATTCAATTTATTCCAAAACACCCACTTAGTTCCAATTACATTTTTATCCTTAGGTCTGGGAATAAGAATCCATGTATTATTCTTTTCAATATGGTTCAATTCTTCTTCCATTGCTTTAACCAATTTTTTATCTTTACAAGCTTCATCAACATCTTTAGGTTCGATCTTAGAAATCAAGAAATATTCTTCAACAATCCTTCTTCTAGTAATCACACCTCTATTCATATCTCCTATGATCTAATTCTCTGGATGATTTAACCTAAGAGTCTTAGGATTTCCATAATTTTCAGACTCTTGACCTCTTCCTTTTGCACTAGCACTTGTACCTTCTCCTTTATTCTCGGGCTTTTCTGGAACAATCTACACTTGATTTTGGGTCTACACTTTCTTTCCTTTATTTGAATTGTCATCCTGATCATCTGAATCATATCCACAACATCTAATTTGTCTCTCATTTCCTTCATCAACTTTCATATTACAACTTTCAACTACCTTTCTCAATCTCTTATTATAACATCGATAGGCCTTTCTCTTAGTAGAATAACCAAGAAAGATTCCTTCGTCGCATCTAGCATCAAAATTCTCTATATCTTCATCTCTTTTGATATAGCATTTACTACCAAAAAATCTAAAATATCTAACTGTATGAGCATGAAAAAACCATAACTCATAAGTATTCTTACCGATATCACCTTTGATATGCACCCAGTTCAAATTGTATACTACAATACTCATAGATTCTCTCCAGTAGATATGGAGAACATTTCCTTGAATCATCATGGTTCTAGCAGCTTCCTGAACTATTCTATTTTTCCTCTCCACAACACCATTCTGTTGAGGGGTCTATAGAGCAGATAATTGTCTCTTCACCCCATGGTCTCCACAAAATGCATTAAACTCACTAGAAGTAAATTCACCACCTCTATCAAATTTCAGACACTTTAGCTTCAATCGAGTCCAGTCTCAGTCTCAACCATAGCTTTGAAAATCTTGAACTTATCTAATGCTTCAAACTTCTCCCTTAAGAAAATGACCCACATCATCCTTGAATAGTCATCAATCAGCAACATGAAGTACATGTCACCCTGCAAGCTTCTCACTCTAGAAGGACCACACAAATCATTATGCACAAGATCCAATATTCCATTAGAAGTATACAGTTTTCTTTGAAAAGTAACTCATGTTTTCTTCCCTAATTGACATTCCTTACATACTAGATTAGTAGGTTTTATCAACTTAAGATCTCACACTGCTTGAGTAGAACTTATCTTAACCTTGCAATCAAAATTTACATGAGAGATCCATCTATACCATAACCAACTTTCATCAATTTGAGCAATCAAATAACTTTTACCACCAACATTCAAGTGAAAGATATTACCTTTAGTCTTTGTACCTGATGCAATCTCTATTTTGGAGTTACTCAAGATCTTATATTTGCCATTCTTGAATTGCAAATCATATCCCATATTAACCATCTATCCAACACTTAAAAGATTATGCTTTAGACCTTCACCATACAATAAATCATCAGTGTTATTCTTACCATCAAGAGAAATCAAACCTCTACCATGGATTATACCAGCTTTGTCATCTCCAAATCTTACTACACCACCATCATAATTTTCCATACTCACAACCTTACTCTTATCGCTTGCCATATGGTGAGAGAAACCATTGTCAATAACCCATTCATCTTTCTCTTCAACTTTAGAAGCCAAAGATTTCTCCTCATTAATGCAGCTAGTAGAATCAAAAGTCACTGGATCATCTTCCTTGATAGCAATAAACACCCATTCATCTCCTAAATTTCCTTTCTCAAGATCATCTTTTGTCACACCTTCATCAAAAACAAAATAACACTTCTTCTGATATTCAGGCTTATATGGATTCAATGGCTTCTTAGAAATCCTTTCCGGACACCTTGAGGTAAAATTTCCTATCTTATTGCATAAAAAACATTTAAGAGGCAACTTCCCTTAAAACTTACTAGCACCCTTAGGCAATCTTCTCGCAATCAAGGCTTCAAACTCTTTAAGCTCTCTTTCTTATTCCTCAAGCTCTCTCATCTCCTTCTCATATCTAAATGCCCTTGTAGAACTTTCTCCTGGATCATATTTTTGCTTCTGGGATACAATAATTTTAAATGCAGATTCAAACTTAGGAAGAGATTCACCAAATTCACACAACTCAAAGGCAACAAGTTTTCCAATCAGCGTGTCTTTAGTCACATCTGTTAGAGTTTGGATCTCCTCAATAGTAGTAGCCTTATGCTTGTAAGGAGGCAAGGATCTCAACACTTTAGCAACAATCTTTTATTCTTCCAACACTCCACTGACACATCTAATACTCAACACAAGCTCATTCACTTTTTGCATAAAAAGAGGTAATGTTATCATCTTCACCCATCTTCAACATCTCATACTTTCCCTTCAAGCTCTACAACTTAGCAACTTTCACATGGGTATCACCTTCATACAAAGTCTCTAGATTCTCCTAGATCTCACGAGCAGTCTACAAATCCATCACATTAGTCATCTAAGAATCAGATAATGCACCCAATAATGCTTCCTTATCTCTAATATTGAATTCATCTTCCTTTATCTCATCGGGAGTAGTAGGACCATTCAGAGGAGCATTATACACATTCTTAGTAATCTTCCAATAGTCTTCACCAATGCATCTCAAGTGACATTCCATTTGGTTCTTCTAGAGAGTGTAATTTGTTCCATCAAATCTCTGACTATCCTTCTTGAAAGCAAAGATCGCCATCCTGAATCACCTCAAGTGATCAAGATTCTTCCAGAGGATCTATCTTTGATACCAATTGTTGGAAACAATACAACAAACTCAGAGGGCGGGTGAATCAGTTTTCTCACAAACTCTACACAACTCAAACTTAATTTCGGATCTGATAATTAACAATGAAAGCATAAATCAATAACACACATAACATCAATATTTTTTACATGGAAAACCCAGTTAAGGGAAAAAAACATGGTGGGAACCTACCCACAATGAGATAGTACCCTGTTAGGATTAAGCAAAATGTTACAATGGATAATGCACATGCATTCAATCACACTGCCTAGATCTCCCTGCTCAAATCGCATAACAAGAAGGGCTACAACTCTAGGAAGGCTCACTGCCTTACATAAACATTTGGAGGATCATGAACTGATAAAATAGCATCTCCTCATGCCTGGTTATAGTTTTGGTTAAGCACATAACACAAACTCTTCTCTTTCACACTTCTTTGTACTTATCCTCTGCTACTGAAAGATCAAATCATTATTCGCACACACAGATACATCTCTCACATGATTATTACATATACATTTATACAATTCATCAACCTATATTTCAAGGTCATCTCAACACTTAACACATATTACAAATCATATAACCTCACATGCTACAACATATCATGTGGACCAAAACAATGTCGGCTAAGACATAGTATGGACCTAAACCAACACTATAGGTAAGAAATGCCACCAAGAATTATGCCTCAAACATCCGCAACATGATACCATCATCATTAATGTCACATAACATGAAGAACACCATCAGATCAAAAAAATGATTAATAACACATAGAAACATCCACAAGCATCATGAATTACCACAACATCATCACTTTCTGAAATCTTCATCATTATACCGAACCTCAAGAACACCAACTAAACTGATTATCAACTTGAAAGATTCACTTGCAAACTTCTAAACCATATGAATAGAGGACACATACAAATGTCTCAAACACTCTACCAAATCCACAAACCAAGATATTGCAATTCTAGAGCAATGTGGAGCAAAATCCAATCACTGAACAACACAAACAATCGAATATCAACCATAATACCATATTTCATAACTTGATCAAATAACCATGCGAACTACTGAAACTTCTGTTGAATCAACTAGATATACTTATCTCAAAACCCTTTAATCTACAATAACTCATCTGCAACACACTAGACAAACCAACTCATCTAATCTGACTGCAACACTAGAATATATTGACATCAATGACAATACATCATTCCAGCAAACTTCTCAGCAATATCCAACATAAACATAAAATTTAACATTCATGCTAAGGATCAAGTGCTACCCTCAGCATCTCAACCTTCAAGAGGCCCACTTTCAAGAACTTTTTGACCCTTTGATCACATATTGATTCTCAGACTAGACCTACCATTCTCATTCCCAACATTCAAACAAGGGCATCTTCTAGAGGTATTTTCAAGTATTTAAAACTCTCATTTTTGAATTATTGAAGAAGTAGACTTTCTTTATCACTAATTAGGGGCATTCAAGATGAAGCTAACCCATCTCCTAGATCTCATTATACTCCTCCACCAATATAAGCACAACTTAGGATTCCAAAGATGAGGTGTTGGAGCTCAAAATTGTAGGTCGATAAACCCTAAAGGTATGCCAAGCCTTAAATGCTCAAGTTCAATAATCAATTTTGGCCAACAAATGGAATGAACTAATATGGTTACTATTCCATGCACTTTTGGCTCTGCTAAACCAAGGCGGGTGTACCTTCTCTGTGATTGAGAAGATTATAGAATTGCAATATCTTTGATTATTTCTTTGATTTATCTCAAACTGGCATGAAGGTTTGAGATACCTTGTTCTAATATGAACCTTACTTTTAACCCTACTCCTACAACAAGAAACTCAAAACTGAAAGTAGTATAATTATTTTGATATGAGATATGATTAGTGTCTTTCATCCATTGGGCAACAAAGTCAATCTTGTGCTCCTTCATCAGTTTTGAATCACTCTGTTAGACAATTTTTATATCCACAACTTGCATGAATCTGACAATTGTTTGAATCCTTATTTACATCCAATAATTTTATCCTTATTAC
The DNA here is from genome assembly GCF_030272615.1 of Cryptomeria japonica. Classification (NCBI taxonomy): domain Eukaryota; kingdom Viridiplantae; phylum Streptophyta; class Pinopsida; order Cupressales; family Cupressaceae; genus Cryptomeria; species Cryptomeria japonica. Next base: position 454,518,502 of record NC_081411.1, read on the forward strand.
TATGACTTGTTAACATGAATTTAATCTCTCCTTGAGAGAACTAAACCAAAAAATAATACAAATATACTAAAATCTCTTTGATCAATCCGAAATACCCTTGATACTCAAATTAATATAACAGGAAGAACATGACATATTGGACTTCTCAAACAAGCTTGGCTACTTTAGCCAATATAACAGGTGAAACCAAATTAGAGGACATTGAATTGTATTCTTTGCACAATATTAGGAATTCTACAGTTAGGTTTTTATTGAAAATGGTATGTTACAATTTATTCACTCTGATTGATCTTCTAGTTCTAATTCCAAAATCTAATTCCCCTTTATATCCAATCTATGGTTTCCCTTTTTATAGACACAAGGGATACTTTAGTTTGGTTACAAATCTTGATTATAGAATGAAATGAATCTTCAACCATCCCTAAAAACTAATTGTTTTGTTAACAATTACCTACATAGACTAAAAGACACAAATAATGATAATTAGTTCATACAATAAAAAACTTTTGGTCTATAAATAATCATACCTGGTAACATAATCTGCTCATTCATATTAGCTTCTATTCACCCATGTACTAAACTCATCATCTAGCACTAAACATCATTATTTTCCATATTTTGCTTCAACCATGTACATTATGCTACCTCATGTGTAGAAAGTGATTCTTGTAATGCATCTTCTAGCAATGATACACCATGCGCAACACATGCCTCATCTTCAATCCAATGAAAAACCAAAATAGATGTCCCTTTTTGTACATAACTATTTGGAAAGGTAGCATGCACCCTCATTTAGCAATTTTCTATGATAAGTAGTTTCCTATAATTGAAAGCTTCCAAAACCTATTCAACAAGTCGATCATATGCCTTGATGGATGCCCGTATTCTGTTCAAAGATTTGATCACAGGATGAGAGATTTTCTAGCAAAGGTTATAGTTTTTAATTTTGTAGACTGTATATGTTTGAGAGTTTACCATGTCTCTTCAAGGAGGTATGTCCCATAAATTCACCTACAAGAAAATTGGGGCTCCCAATGTTCATCGATGAGAGAGTGCATTTTAATGAGACCTTTTAAATATTTTAGAGATAAATTAAGTCTCAATGATTTTCCATTTCGGTGTAACTTAACACTTTGCTGAGACGTACTTTTCCTTTGTTAGATTTTCATTGTCATATCAAAATTAACCTTTCAGTAGGACATAAAACATGTCTCCTCGATAAGTTATTTTTCGGTATGACCTCGCATTTCAGTAGGATCTCTTTCGACTTTGGCAGACCTTTGGTGTCACACCAATATCTATGTTTTGGGGAGACATGAGAGGTGTCTCTCCGATAATCCCTTTTCATTATAACTCCTCATTTTGGTAAGACCTCCTGTGGCCATGGTTGGCTTTCGGTGTCACACTGATGTTTGTACTTCACTAGGATATATATTACATCTCTCTGATAAGTATGTTTTCATTGTGACATTGTTTTTCGATGAAGCATCCTCTACCCTCGTTAGATGTTATACTCGTCTTTGATTTCAATGAGATCATGTTTCTTTGAGGCACATTGTCAAGTGATTCATGTGTTTGTAGCTTCAATTTTCAACAAAAAAAATCCTTTTCACATGGTTTGATGCATGTCCAAACTCTATCCCAAGGCTCCATTTTGATTACTGTCAATACAAAGCCCCAATCCTCTATTTTTGCCATATTGCAGTTCATATTTTCACCAACCTCACTACTATTGCAATATGGCGAAAGCCTTTTCATACTTTCACAATTACTCCAGAATTTTGTGTTTTTCCCTTTGCAAAATGGCAAAAACCTCTTTTCTTGAGTTCTTTGTATCATTGTTTTGCAAGATGCTAAATGCAACAGAATAATCATTCTGCAAAATAGCAATAATTAATGATTTTATTTTATGGTGGCCCACATAAGATGATAAATGGGTCCTATATAAATTTTTCAGGGAAATGAAGCAGGATATGAATGTATTAGAAAATGGATAGTCCTCATTAAGGATATGATTTTTTTATAGGGTCTATTTATAGCTCAAAATTTGACTCATAGAAAAGGACTTTTGTATTGTGTTTGGGGATTTTTAAGCTAGCTAGAAACACATTGAATTATTGTAATCATGCAAATCCACTCATGCATGGATCTCCTTATGGGAACTATATGTTGGTCTCTACCCTTGTGGGAGCTACATTTTAACCCCACATACAATGTGAAATTTTTGAAATATCAAGCTCCATTCAATCTTATAATGGTATTCATCTCTATATGCAAACATGAATTCATAGTGGATGTAATTTTAGGGGTTTTACCACCTTCTTCACCTTTAGGAAACCTTGAAAATTTGCAAAAAATTAAGGTTCCAATAGTGGCTTTGTCTAGGGATGTATGCCCCCTATGGGCATAGAAAGAATCCAACATCTTTGATAAAAGTAGACCATGTGTCCAAAGTCATTGTGCCCTTCAAACTGCTTCATACTATGGTTATGTAGATTGAATTATAACTTTATTTGGTGGCCTCAGGCCACCAAAAATGAAGAACTTATATCTACCTCTTTTGTACACTGTGTTCTCATTTGATTGCATCCAACCGAATCTAGAAATATCACTATCAATCATTGTGTTGTACTCTACATGTTTTCTTTTACCCATAACATCAAATTAGTTTTGAACTGATTGCCATTGGTCATTCCGATTTCACCACTCCACATTTCGAGGTTAGGTATTGTATATGGCAAAAAGTGATGACAAACTATTGTAAAACCATAAAGATCCAACCACAAACAATCTAGGTCTTACAATGAAACATTCACCAATACCAATAGAGATACCTAAGATCATACAAATCAACAAAATAAAACAATATTACCATTCACATGTCAAGTAGGATTTCAATCTCCATTGTCTCCTATCTCCATTGATCTTGTTTGATATATTTTATCTGAAATTTTATGTGTGTACAAGAGCTCAACAAAGAACAAATTGTGGTTGTGATGTCACTTGATCACTTGAAGGCTTGATTGATGCATTATTTAGCTAGCTGGATTGATTAGATGCATTTATTAGGTGATTGGGATTGATAATGAAGGAAATATCCTTTTATATAGAGAACACTCTAAGAAATGGAGGGATAAAATTAAGAGGTGTAAAGATAAATGGTCAGCTAGGATTAAAGGGTAGGTAGAGGAAATAATTAAATGATAAAGGGGGTAGGTAAGAGAAGAATGACATGTGTTATAGGTAGAAAAGGCTAATAAATTAATTAAATAAATAAATATCTATTTAATTAATAGAGGAAGTGGGATCAATTAAATAAATAAAAGTATTTATTTAATTTAGGAAAAGGACAATTTAAATAAATAAAAGTATTTATTTAAAGGAGGAAAGGCTTAGAAGAGGATTAATGAGTTAATTAAATAAATAAGAATTTATTTAATTAATAGAAGACTTAGGATAAAATAATTAAATAAATAATAATATTTATTTAATTAAACTGGGACAATTTTAGGTATCTACATTTTGCCCCTCTTTGAGACAATGTAGCTTTTCGTGTTGGCTCAAAGAAGAAAAAATGATACATGCCCCAAGACGGGAATGATATACCCCCTCAAGAGGTTGGATTAAAATGTTTGAAAAGATCACAAATAATCTCTCGATAATAAAGAAAGGCTAGAAGGGACTAACAAGATATGGTGACAAGGTCATGCAAGAAAAAGATTGACTCAAGAGGAATCAACAATATCATGTCTATGTCTTAAAAGGCAAAAATTTATAGTTCTATGATGAACATACCTTGTCAATTGGATAAGTTGCTGAGAGGATTCACTCAAATAGGTTTTGTAGGGAAGACAAACAGAAAACAAGGCTAGGATTAGCAATCATGAAATAGACATGCATCGCCAATTGGATAAGTTGTTGAGAGGATTCACTCAAAAAGTTCACTAGAAAAGACAAACTAAAGGATGGGATAAAATTGACAATTTTTTGATAAACATACTTTGTCAATTGGATAAGCTGTTGAGAGGATTCACTCAAATAGGTGCCCTAGAAAAGACAAACTAGAAAGAATCCTAGAATTGACAATTATATGATAAACATACATTGACAATTGGATAAGATGTTGAGAGGATTCACTCAAATAGGTACCCTAAAACAAGTAGGTTTGCTAAGCTAAGTATAGGATAAACCGTTGAATAGATAAAATCTGGTGAGTTCTCTAGCAAGATAGGATATAGTGCAATGTGACAAACATATGCACTAGGATGTAGTGCCATGTGATAGACATAAGCACAAGGATGGAGTCTGATGAGCAAAACCATGTTATGGATATAGGTACTAGATTAGGATAGGATAAGATAAGAAACACTATGTGATGAACATGAGTACCACTAGGATTGACATGATTGATTTGATTAGATGTAGGAGTAATTTCGAGAGTGATTCCCTATGACACAATGATTATGAATACATTTGATTGTTGAGGACCACGTCACGATCAAAGAAATGGGATTGAGACACATTATGTATATGCCTGAGATCTGGGTAGACACAAGATTATTCACTGCTTTGGTGAAAAGATGGTCTCGTAGGGTTTATAGGAGGAGGCAAATGAGATGATTCAGGGGCTAGTCCTTCAAGAGCTTAGATTCCTTTGAGGCTAGCTGGATCCGAGGGAGGGTCTTCATCATAACTCTCTTGGATCCATTTTACATCAGTTTATGTATGATGATGTAGACACCTTTTGCTTGTTTTCTAGCCATATGAGATATTTTGACATCATTGTAGCATGACACATTATTTTTTGTGATATATTTATTTATATGAGACAACCCATCCTTGTGGAAGCTATATGCATGTGTTCCTATGTTATGTTGTATATGCTTTATGATTATGTGATGTGATGCAATAATTCTATATGTATGCATTAAATGCTAATATGTGGTAATGCGGGTGCAAACTACATGAAATGTAGATAGTTTTTGCATGTCATTACACTTAGTCATGTGATAGCAGGCTACATGGACTCAGGAAGGACAATGGAAGTCAATCAAGAAAGGGGAATGGAAGGTAGAAGATATGGAAGTAAAATAGATTCTTGTGCTATTATCATTATTGAGCTTTACTATGGCAAATATGTTATGACAATCTAGGTATAGATTCAGCCTAGAAAGTCATTGTACCCATTTGCATGGAGATTAGATAGTCTCAAACAAGGAATTCCCCGGTTCACACTAGACTCATAGTGTTCTCATATCCTTGGACAAGTCATAGCATTACTAAGAGACAATCTATAGACAACAAAACAATAGATGAACCATACCCCATCCTTACCTTTCTAGTCAAAGACATATTGGAGATAGAATCTCTAGTCAGAGACATCCTAGAAAAGCTAAAAGACATGTCACCTTAAAAGATGAAATTAAAATAAAACCAAGACTTGACACCAACACATAATGAAATCTTCAAGTTATTTGTGTTTCTTGCCACATATTTTAACAGGTTTGATTTGGTCACAATGTTGTCATCCTGATAAAGGACAAATCACGTTGAAAACCATGTTGCTGCCAAAGTCTACTAAAACATTTGATTGTTGAAAGCCTGTTGCTGCTTGTGTCTCATCTGAAACTAACTGAATCCATGAAACTGATACTTTATTGGGAAGAAAAATGAAACTTTATTGCGGATTGGTGATGAAAGTGATTTTTTATTGCGACTTGTGCATGAAAAGAAAGAGGGATGAAAAGTCAATGCTCCTCAAAACATGTGATGCTCGGGGTACCACTTCCATCACTAGATTTAAGATTTTTCCCCAGTTACAGATTGGACCTAATCTATTATGGAAGGGAAGGGTGAAAAGGGAAGGGTTTATTATGAATGGCTAACTAATATTAGGTAGATCAATAACAAGCCATGATGGGAATAGGTAAATTTATTATGGATGGATAGACTATGAGTGTGTGCAAAGCGAAAGGATGAGATTAAATCTTGAAGGAGGGAGGAGAAATGTCTCTACACATGGCGTCAGTAACTCGATTTTCACCATGGTACTTGCCCTAGGCACCACCGAAGTGGTTTTCACTGTTGGATGAATTTATTTCCCTTTACTTTTTTTATTTTTCAATTTTTTGTGTCACAAGGTGCCTGTTTGCCAGGTTTTCACCAAGTAACGATTTTTTTTTTATGATTTTTTTTTTGTATTTTTTATAATGGGATATTATGAAAAACTATGTGTAAAACCTATGAAGGTGCATGCTATTGATAGGATCCTCCAAAGGTTCTCCATCTGGTGTTGAGAGCTGATATGCAACTGATCCATAGACTGTTGTGATGACATAAGGACCAAGCCAATTTGGTACGAACTTGCCCTTCTTCTCTCTGTCTTGCTGATTCTTAGGATTTTCTCTGACCACCTCAAATGTGCAAGGCTTCACCTTGTGATTATAGTTGTGTTGTTCCTTGAATGAATGATATGTTTCTCTCTTCATTGTCTTCCTTAATGAAGGAACTAAGGTAGAATTACTAATGTGTGAACTATGTAGGCCCATATGTGTGTCACCTAAAGAAGTTTGAGCATCCCTGATAACAAAGTCCTTCAAGGAAGTTCCATTGATGTGATGTATCTCCAAAAGAGGATGGATGTGTGGAACAACTGGATGAGGAATGAAGGCTTATGATTGTGAAAAGAAGTGAAAGTAAGATAGCATGATGGAGAGTTAGGATCAACAAGTATTCTTCTTGACTTATAATTTTAGAACTTTTGCCCCCAATTATTTTGGTATAAGGGGAGATAAACTCTTGTTCTTTTTTCTTCATAGGATTTTTATCTTTGAATTTGATTTTTGCAGGGTCCAATAGCTTTTGATTTTGATTTGGACTGAAGGACTTTTCTTTATTTTTTACTTTTAGATTTTTCTTTTCAAAGCTTGATTTTTGATCCCCAATAAGTAAGGGCTTTTGTAATTCTTGTTGATCCAAGTCTAGGAGCGGAGTGGAAATGGAAGGAGTGGATGACATGGTAAGGCTATATAATTTCTCAAGAGGGCTAGCAATATATTCAATATATTCTTTGGTAGAACCACTTTTAGGACTCTTGATATCAAGAGTTGCTTGCACCACTAGAGGATATTTGCATTCAAACTTAGTAGCCACAACACTAGGTGGTTCATACCAAATTTCTTGATATTGTAAAATGTTTATAGGATGTTTATGTCGACTAAATGTCTTAGGAGATAGTGGGAGTTGATCTATATGAAAGATAGAATCACCACATCCCATGTCTTTAACCTTGAATTTTTCTTATAGCTTTGTTTGTTTTGATGTAGAAGATTTCAATGATTCTGCATCAAAATATGTTGATGATGGAGTTTCTTCTCTATTGATTAGAATTATTATTTTTTATCCTGGTCACAGGTTGTTAAAATACATGAATGGATCTGGATCATATTTTATTGTTCGACTCCATTATAAGGGAATTTGATACATTGATGGTATTGCTCTCATCTCATGAATCCATGGAAGTACGAAAATTATGTTGTATGTGAGATCTAGATCAAGGACTTGACAAACCACATCCCTCATGACTAGCCCAATTCTTAAAGGTAAGGCGACTGTTCTCTTGGATGAGCATTCTTCGTCATCATACACTTTAATTGTGATCTTGTTCTTTGAATTCATAGTTTGCTCAGAATATCCCAATTGTTTAATAGTGTTCAATGTACAAATATCCAGACCTTCTCCTCCATCTATCAAGACTCATTGATACGTTTTTTATGGAGAAAGGCTTCAATGTAGAGGGGTGCATTGTGTGGTTGGCATATAGATACGTCATCGACTTCTGTGAATGTAAGGCAATGTGGAGTGGAAAGGTATCCCACCATGGATTGAAACTGGTCCAAATTCATATCAGTGGGTACAGAGGTCTCTCTCAGTGCTTTGTCAAGAATGGCCTTATGTGAAGGGGATATGCGTAAAAGCTCAAGGATAGAAATGAGAGCAGGTGTCTTCCCTAACTGATCTACAAGGTCATACTCATTTTTGGTAGATGATGAGGATGTGGTCTTAGATGGAACACCTTGAAAGGTGAATTTACCTCGATGGGTTGTGACATTACATTTGGAGGTTTCATCTTTAGAGGATGAGGAAGATGGTCCAATGCCTTTTAAAACAACCTTACTCCTTTGGGTATAACCTTCAAGAGTTTTGTCCTTTATGATAATGGTAGAAACATAATTGTCCACTAAAATGTGGTTAACAATTGAGTCATAATCATAGGAAATCTTAGTATAATTGGCTTGATTATCTATTTTGGCTTTTCCTTTATCATGTTTAGGTAATGGCTCCTTAAACATCGCATGTTCCTCATTGGAGGTATGACCATCAACTTCTATGTCGCCTTTGTCAATGAGATCTTTTATAACATCCTTCAATCTATGACAATTGCTAGTTTTGTGTCCTTTTCTCTTGTGATACAATACTCATCATCATTCCACCATGCAGGTTTTACTTTTGGTTCATAAGGTGGATTATTTGGTAGTGTTATGAGCTTGTTTGCAACCAATTTATTGAATGTTGTCTCAAGTGGCTCTACCAATGGAGTGTATTTTCTTTCAAGATTTGATGGTCTTTGAGTGTTCACTTGATTATTCATATTGGATGAGCTTGCATCGAGGAAAGTCATTTTTGGTTTTACAACATTTACATCTACTACCCCATCATTAACTGTGTTCTTATTCTTGTTCCAAAAGAGGGGCTTGTCTTTCCCATTTGATTCCTCTTTGTTTTCTTTTAATATCTTAATGACACCTTGTTCAATAAGGGTTTTCTCTGTTGCCAATCCTTTTTCAATGACCTCTTTGAAGGTAGACAAACAAGCTTTTCTTAGCTCATATCCAATATCCTTGTTGACGTTTTGAGTGAAAATTTCTACCATTTATTTTTGTGGGATATCACAAGAGCATCGACAAAAAGACCTATCCATCATTGTAAAAATGAAGCAAAAGATTCCCCATTTTTTTGCTTAGTATTGTACAAGGTAGTTACTGACACATCTGTTTCGATGTTATATGAGAAGTGTTGTATAAAAGCCTCTACTAGATCACTCCATGATTTGATTCTAGGTACAAGTTGGGAGAACCATTCCATAGCTTGTCCACCTAAACTTTGTGGGAACGATCTCATCAAGTATGTTTCTTCCCCTGCTACCTCAATGCAAGCTGTGAAAAAACCTCTTATGTGTGACTTAGGATCCCCTTTGCCTCAATACTTGTCAAATTTTGGTGTCACAAAATGTGCAGGAAATGGAGGCATTGGAATGCTTCTATCAAATTGGTAAGGATATATATCTTTCATTGTGTATTGTTGCTTTGGTGTATCCATGTTTGTCATTTTTTGCAAATCCTTGATTTGTTGTTGCAAGTCATTCTTGTGTAGTGTCTTCTCTCTTTGATCTAATCCCATGCCTGGGCCACTAGGTGGAGGAGGAGGAATTAATGCATGTATGGATGGTATTGATCATATATGTGTTCATATGGAGGGGAACATAGTTATAGCTTGTATATGGACCACTTGGTATGGTATTGCAATGAGGAGCACTAGGTCTAGGTTGATACATGTCATGACCATGAGGATAGAAGGTATCATAAAAATGATCTTGAGTGTTGCCCCCAAATATGATAGAGGGTCTCCTTGTGTCATGATTTTGAATATTTCCTTGGGTGTAATTGTATGCATTGGTATGATCTTGGGTATCATCATGAGCATGTGTAGTGGTAGTTCTCCTCTAGGGGAAAGGATGATTGTGAGGTTGTTCATGAGAGTTCCTTGTAAAATTGGCATGATCATAGATATTGGGAACTTCTGGTTTTTGAAATAAGGATGAAGGTGACCCAGGCACAAAACACTCTCTCCTATTACCACCATTATGTCCTCTAGGATTTACATTTGTTTAATTTCCTTGATTTGGGTTCTCTTATATAATTTGTGACACATCAAAATCATGAAGTAGTTTCATTCCATTTTGTGCCATGACTTGAAAGAAATATTGTCTCTCTTCTCTGATTTCTTCATCCAATCTATTGAACCTTGTGTCTATGATATTCTCTTCAATGTATATGGAAGTGATAGATACATTTTCATTATCAATTGTGTTTTCATTGTCATTGTCTGGTATATTACTAAGATTGTCAAATGGGTTGTAAAAATTCATATCCATTAAACTCATAGGTACTCATGTTGAGAGACCTTAGAGCTTCTTCAACTTCTCTTTTAGACCTTTGGGAACAAGTTTCAACCATGAAATTGACCTTGAATGAGGAATAGAAGAAAATGTGAAGAGTATGGAAGGCCAAGAAAGGATATGAGATGGAATAATCTAGGGTTGTCTTGCAATGTCCAAAAGTGTAGGTTCAAGATATGTGTGATCTAAAGCAAGGTGTGTCTTCCAAAGAGATGATAGATCTCTTGATGAGGTAAGTTGACCTTGACCAAAGATGACCAAACGAGACCCTAAGATGATAGATCTGATGCGAGAACCACTTAGTGATATGTTGTAGTAAGTTTGTAAGATATGATGAGGACAACAAAGCAAATTTTTGACTCTATTTTAGAAAATGTGTATGAGGTATTGCAAATGAAAGGAAATTATGGATAAATATGTGACCAATAATGTTTACAAAAAATGATGAAGCTCTATAGGAAATGCCTAAGAAGCTCTTTAAATCTTAAAACTTAAGCCTGTTTTTCTCTTTTCAAGTTTTGAAAAATGTTATTCTAAAATGGAGACGTGAAATTGTTTTGCACAGATGTGATTTCTCAACCCAGACACAGTTTTAGGTGACAAACACAATTTCAACTGTTGAACTGATAATGTTTTGCTTTTTGTCCAATTGTGAAGTTGTTGAATGTGACCAAATCTCAATGTTTTGTCTTTTAGCGATAGGAAAACACAACAAACAATGAAGACACAATGTCTAAAGGTGTTTGTCCGATTTGAAATAAAAACATGCAAGCACAAATCCTAAGACTGGCTAGGACAATAGCTATTAGATCTCACTTGGTTTCCCAACTATGCTTATTCAAAGCGGATACTTAGATGCTTGACCCTAATGGCTCCACTCCACGACACTCAGTTCTCCGGGGCAGCCAAGCACCAGCCCCCATGAAAAATCCCCATGGAGAACTTTTTATCTCTACTAAGAACCATAAGAATGTGAGACGGCATTAGAGGTCTGACCTCCTATACCAACAACTAGAAGCTTTTTGGCTTCTAAAACAAGGGATTTTTAGTAAGGGCATCCATTTGAGTGGCCATATCAGCAACGTGTTACACTTTGTTAAGGAAGGCCTCCCAGTCTTGTAGAGGTTATGCTCCACAAGGTTTTATGTGTCACATGGACACTAAGGGATTCATAAAGTCGTTATGGAAGCATGTAACACTCGTTGCTTGCAACTTTCATCACAAACACTTTTATTTATAGTGGTTCGAAAGAACTTGGCTTTAGCCTGTTACCACTTGGTTCATTCCCTCTCACTTGGCCTTATGGGCTACTCGGGAGGAATGCCCTCCTACCTAAATAGAAGATGATAACAATTTATCTTACACCCAAGGTCCAATGGAAGATGAGGGTAGATGATACTTTTTTTATCAACTCTAGGTTTATAAACGTAAAATGTGCAAAGAGCTAAAACACTTCAAACAAGTTCTTTAACCCCAAATGAAAAAGAGATGTGACCCTAATTAGACTAAAATCCAAAGACACACACCTATATTACCCATGCAACAAATGATTAGTAGTTTTGATAGATTACCCCACCCGCAAGCACACTAATTAAGTAAATTTTTGAAATCCAAATCCAAATGTGAAAGGGGGCCTTCGACAATATGTTTTTTGACAAATCCAAAGATTTGATTTTCCATGAGTTATTTTGCATCAAAATTAAAATCATAAAGAACAGACCACCTGTATAATTTCAATACATTTCCAGAAATGTAAGAAAATCAAAAAAATTTGCTAATTCGCTCCCAAAATTATTTTTTTATGAAAAATCATAAAAAATTCTTTAAAAATTCAAACTTGATCCAAAAAATCTAAAATTTGTACTGGAAACTCCTGATGCCACTCCCAACTTGTAAAAAAACAATTCTTGCAAAAATTCCAAGCAATTTGTGAGATACAATCAAAACATTGCAAAACCCTAATTTTTAGAAAAATGATTTTTCATGAATTATTTTGAATTAAAATTAAAATCATTAAAAATAGATCCCTTGTACAAATTTTGAGAGATTTCTAGAAATGTAAGAAAAACTGAAAAATTTGCTAATTTTCTCCAAAATTAATTTTGTATGAAAAACCATAAGAAATTCATAGAAAATTTAAATATGCTCCCAAAAATATGAATTTTGGATTAAAACATGCCTGATAATGTCCCCAACCTTCACAAAAAATTTGGTACAAAAATTCAAATTATTTTGTGAGATATAATCAAATTAGTACCAAACCCTAATTTATGAAGATCTGATTGTTTACAAATTATTTTGCATCAAAATTAAAATCACAAAAGACAGGCCCCATGTAGAATTTTGAGACCTTTCCAAAAATGTAAGAAAATGTAAAAAAATCTTGAATTTTCTCCCAAATTTATTTTTTTATGAAAAATCATAAAAAATTCATAGAAATTCAAATATGCTCCAAAAAATCTGAATTTCGGATTGAACACTCCCGATATAGTCCCCAACTTGAAAAAACATTCGGTGCAAAAATGTTGAGCCGTTTGTGAGATATAATCAAATCTCTCCAAAATCTTAATCTTGTGTCCAAAACCATAGCTGCTCAAGGTTATTATCCAAATTGTTTTACAAAATAGCAATATAGGGCTAGAAAATCCTACAAAAAATAAATTAAAAACATAGATCTAAAAAAAATCCATGTTCCACCGAGCATGCCAAAATGTATACGGTGAAAAGTGATGATGATAAACTATTGTGAAACCATAAAGATCCATTCACAAACAATCTAGGTCTTACAATGAAACATTCACCAATGCCAATAGAGATACCTAAGATCATGCACATGAACAAAATAAAAGAATATTACCATTCACATGTCAAGTAGGGTTTCAATCTCCATTGTCTCCTATCTCCATTGATCTTGTTTGATATATTTGCTCTCAGATTTTAAGTGTGCACAAGAGCTCAACAAAGAATAGATTGTGGTTGTGATGTCGCTTGATCACTTGAAGGCTTGATTGACACATTAGTTAGCTAGATTGATTGATTAGATGCATTGATTAGGTGATTAGGGTTGATAATGAAAAAAATATCTTGTTATATAGAGAACACTGTAAGAAATGGAGGGATAAAATTAAGAGGTGTAAAGATAAATGGTCAGCTAGGATTAAAGGGTAGGTAGAGGAAATAATTAAATGATAAAGGGTGTAGGTAAGAGAAGAATTAAGAGATAAATGACATGTGTCATGGGTAGAAAAGGATAATAAATTAATTAAATAAATAAAGTTCTATTTAATTTTTAAAGGAAGTGGGATCGATTAAATAAATAAAAGTATTTATTTAATTTGGGAAAAGGATAATTTAAATAAATAAAAGTATTTATTTAAATGAGGAAAGGCTTAGAAGAGGATTAATGAATTAATTAAATAAATAAGAATTTATTTAATTAATAATTAAATAAATAAAAATATTTATTTAATTAGACAGGACAATTTTAGGTGTCTACAGGTATATGCTGAAAATATTTATCTTGAAGTGAGACATGTTTCCCATATTCACCTAATGTGATGTTTTCACTCCCCTTGTTAGCTTCACATTCCAATTTGAGGTAAATATCTCCTTGATTATAGTTTTTTATTATGGAAAAAACAGGTTTTGAAGGGACCCAAAACCCTTTACATAAAAATTACATAAGATATATCATTAAAAGCCCAAACAAAACAAAACCATTAGACAAAACCCCACAAGGTTGAGTTACAGCAGATATAAATAAAAATAACCACCTATCCCACCAAGACAACAAAAATTTAGCAAACAACCAGCACACACACAACAACAGAAACATAAATCAACCCATATTTTTAAGATTCTCAGCAACATCATCACTCAGCTGATGCATCTTCTTGGAAACATTATTCAATTCCAAAATGTCCTGGGGTACTTCAATGATTCTCTTTTTCAGGCTAGCACAAGTACGTTTACCTGGAGGACCCGACTCTTCCGCACTAGCAGCCACTTCCTTATCCATATCCACAATAGTCCTTCCCATATGAGATTTCTCTAACTTGCTAACCATTGTGGACATAGTTTTAGTAGAAGCCTTAACAATATTATGATTGCTTTCCATAATGCCCCGAAGGGTAGCCTCACATTTGGCAATCCTAGCCTCAACATCCATAATTTTTTTATCACAGGTCTCCTTCACCTTCTGGGTAGCTTCCATGTTTTTGGCCATACAATCAATCATAACTTGCTTTTCACTTTTAGTCCATAGAGCACCTATTGAAGCCCCCTCAACCACCTCATGACCAATATTAATAGGATGAGCACCAACAATGACATGTTTCTTGTCTCCATCACTCACATTATCGTGCACAACTTCCATCTTGAAAGATAAAGACCGCTTCTTGAGATTAATGTTCTTAATCTCATTAAATACCCACCTGAAAAGTCAACAAACCTCTAGAGAGTTGTTCTTGGCAATGTTCAGCACATCAAACGAGATCTCCTATTTAGGATGAAAGTCCTATGATGTAAAATCCACCAACTACTAGGAATTGTGTTCTGGATCATGGGAGGAAGAAGATGCCTCAACATTCTGAGTCTGATCTCCTTGTTCACTAGAGTTGTCCAAAACCATCAAGGGGGTCTTTTGAGCTTTCTCCTTAGGTCATTTACTCAAACCCTCTCCACCAACATCAGGGGGCCCCTTACTAACACTCAAAGCAACTAGCTTAAGCCCAGTTTTATCCTTTTTGTTGGTGTGGGGGAGGAAATCCCCATCATTGCTATCAGTATCCCAACCCTTCAACTTCGAGTCCTCACTATCATCAATCTCTTCTGCAAAAATGTGAGGGGGGTTGCTAGGGTTTTCAGAAGCCCTAACCTTCGAATGCTTGTAGATAAGAGATATTAATCCTAAGTGCAAAACTAGATTAACATGGGGGTTCACCTTAAAATCGAAAATACTAGCACTCAAAGAAGACAACAGATAAAACAAAAAAGAAATTTTCTCATTGTGATGAAAATGGTTAAGGAGCACAAAATGATACCCGTAGATTTTGGTGAACCTGCCATCCAAAGTGGAAAACTCCATAATAGCTCTCAAGAGCCCCCTCTAAATGGCCTTAATTTGATGTGGCTCAAAATGGGTCTTGTTGGCTTTCACTAGACGCTCACACTCCTTATCTTTCTTAGGGAATTTATTCACGACAACATCAGAGATATTTCTATCTCTGTAAAATTTTATCCCCTCCATAGACATGCCCGTCACTTCAACTATAAGCTCTTCATTGATCTCTATAACCCTATCAAATAGATTCACCTTACCATTCTTCCACCCCTTCACAAAATTCCTGGTAATACTCTGGTTGTGCCCATGTAGCTTCTCCAGGAATGGCACCATGCCCCCCTTTTGCAACCTATGCCAAATGGTAAGGTTCTTCTTCCAGTTAGCACAATTAGTCGGCTCCACTCTGTGTCTCTTACCCCCCATAATATCAATTATAGACAATAAACAACATTGTTCAGCAAAACAAAGTTGGCAACAAAAAAACCAGCAACAACTTCCAAAATAAGTAACACCCATAAAGTGTGTGAGGTTTGGAGGTAATAATTATAAGTGACGGCATTCAGACCCAAAAACAAGCCAAAAAATGGTCACAATACTAATCACTTGCATCATCAAATTTAGTAGGAATCTCCTTAAATCTTCCATGTGTTTGATTGTCCATGAGAAAGGACTGAACCTCAACCTCCAGGGTTTCTTCCTTAAACCAAGTCTTCCTCGAGTTAAGCCTAACCCCCATATTGGCAAAATAATCTTCTACACAATTACCGTCTATAGTTATGGGAAATGTAGGACTCATAAAAAGTTTTGATTATATTCATAGAGGACTTAATGATATTCTCAATAGTCCAGTAAGGCTTACTTTTCCCCCTTAAGCATTGAATAATGTTATTCGAGTCACCCTCAATCCACACCTTCCTGCATCATAATTGTTTAGCAATTTGCAATGTTTGGAAGGTGCCCATGGCTTTAGCAAGGTGGTTGGTCTAGGTACCCATGGGAGTGCCACCACTGCAATACACCTGTCATGTTCATCCCTTATCACTCCCCCACACCTAGCTAGCCCTGGATCTCCCTTAGCCACTCCATCAAAGTTAATTTTAACCCATACTGAAGGAGGAAAGCTCCACACACTGCCATCTCTAGTCTTCTACAACTCTCCACTCCTTAGAGACAAGAAGAAAATGAAGAAACAACACTGAACACCACATTAATATTCTCAAAGATGGTCCTGCAAATTAATATTCTCATAATCACTAATCACTAATCAAGACAAGAAGAAAATGAAGAAACAACACTGAACACCACATTAATATTCTCAGAGATGGTCCTGCAAATTTTGTCAGCTACCACATCAGGGGGAAGAGAAGAATCCCTGAAAAATATAGTTATTCCTCTCCTTCCATATCCCCCAAGAGACATGAGGGAAAATAAAATACCATAGGATCCTTAAGGTAGAATTAGAAGAAGGACACCTCCACTACTTAAAAAAATCTAAAATGTGCTGAGGGAAGACCCAACACAGGTTTCGCTTCTAAAGGACCCTGCTCCAGATATCAAAAGAAAAAGAACAATGGAGAACAATATGGGAAACTGATTCCTCCTCCTGCAAGCAAAGAAAACATCTGTTGGGGAGAAAAAAAACCCTTCTACAGAGATTATCAGTAGTGAGAATTTTATTCTGAAGCATAAGCTAGAAAAAGATGTTAACTTTAGGGATAAGGTTCTTCACCCACACATTCTCCTAGAAGGGGGGGAGAGGAAGCAGGAGACAACAAAGACACAACAGAGGCCACTAAGAAGTGACCAGAAGACGTTCCTTTCCAAATCAAAGAATCTAGAGAATTCAAACAAGGGAGGCAAGAGAGAAGAGATAGCTAGATAGGAAGAAGCAAAGGAAAGGCATCAGAAAAATTAACCCACCTAGAGTCCTTCCAGTAGTCTACCACAAAAATACCAAAAGTAGCTTTACAATCTTCCATAAAAGGAGAAAAATTAGGACTGTCAAATAGACGGCCAAGAGAGAGCTACGAATCTTCCCAAAATATAGCAGTCTTACAATTTCCCACCTTCCAAGCCCTTCCCATCATAGCCACCTCTCTAGACTTGAGCACAATATTCCAAAGGAAAGAACCTGAGGGGAGAGCTTCCGCACTAAAACCTCCTTCAGAGAGGGAAAAAAACATATACTTTTTGCACCAGATCAAGTTCCATTCATGATTATTTTCAAAAATCGTCCATATATGTTTGGCCAAGAGGGATTTATTAAAGGATCAGATACATCGAATACCCAGACCACCTCCCGCTATAGGTTTACAAACACTCTCCCAAGAAAGAAAAGGCATACACTTTTTATCCTCCACCCCAAACCAGAGGAACCACTTTTGAATCCTTTCAATAACTTCAAAAAAATTGGTGGGAATTGTAAAGAGACTTAAAGCATAGACTAGGAGATTTTGAAGAGTAGACTTTAGAAGTTGTAATTTCCTAGCCTTACTCAACAAAGAACCTTTCCAACCCACCAACTTTTTATTGAATCTATCAATCAAAGACAACCAAAAGGAATTAGGCAGTTTCAAATAGAGGAGAAGGCCAAGATAAGTAGAAGGAAAATAACCAATATCATAACCAAGAATGCCTACAATCCTTCTCTACCTGATCTCTGGAGTGTTGAAAAAGAAAAGGGAACTTTTATTCAAATTAATCAATTGACCAGAAGCCTTACTATAAAGATTAAGAGAATTCTTCTAAGTTCTTGCTTCCCTAATAGTAGAACTCCCCAAAATAATAGTATCATCAACGAACTATTGGTGGGAGCACACTAGATTTGACAAAGAATGCCTCAAACCCTGAAAGAAACCTTCTGAAACCAATTTCAATAAGTATCTGCCAAGAGCTTTCGCCATAATGGTGAAGAGGATTGGAGATATAGGATCCCCCTATCTTAAACCTCTGGAAGACTTGAAGAAGTGATAAGGGGGACCATTAATAAGGACAACAAAGGAGGGGGTAGAGGCCAGCTTCCAAATAACCCAAAGGATTGAAGTATTCTGGAAAGAAAAGACCAATCAACTCGGTCATAAGCTTTGGAAAGATCTAGCTTCATCAAAAATCCCTCTTTATGAGACACATCCAAGGATTGGATGTTCTCATGCACCGTAATGATAGAGTCGATAATCTACCTTCCCGAAACAAAGTTGTTCTATTGTGGGGAAATGATAGCAGGCAAAATAGACAGAAGTCTCAAAGTGAGAACCCTTGAAATAATTTTGTAAAAAGAGTTATAGAGGCTAATAGGGAAGAAACAATCCATAGCCTCAGCCCCAATAGACTTAGGGATCAACACAATAAAAGTAGAGTTAAGCTCCTTTAGCAAATTCCTGGCCCCAAAAAACTCTTTCACCCCATCAGAGACATCCTTCTCCATAATGTGCCAAAAATTTTGGAAGAAAAATATTGGAAAGTCATCCAGCCACAGGGTTTATTACCTTCAAAGGAAAAAATGACAACTTTAATTTCATCTTTAGAAGATATAGCAGTCAACAACTTGTTTTTCTCCTCATTCAAGATTGAGGGAATGTCTTCTAAAAGAGAATTTTGAGCTTCAACATCCAGATTATCTTTAGTCGAAAGAAGGGAAGCAAAAAATCTAGATGCTTTCCCATCAATTTCATCCTCTTTCAACGACATCCTATCACCCACCACCAACTTAGAAATCTTGTTGGCCGCTTTATGTTTAAGATAAGTTAAATGGAAAAATCTTGTATTTTTGTCCCCAATAAACAACCATAATTCCCTAGACCTTTTCTTCCAAAAGATCTCTTACCTTGCAATGATTTCATGGTATTTCCTCAAAATATCATTTTTCCTTTCCAAAGAACCAGAAGAGTAACCTTCAGCCTGAATCTTGTCCTGAATATCTTTAAGCTTACACTAAATAGCATATTTAGAAGCAAAAAGGTTACCAAACACATCTTTATTCCATCTTCTAATATTATTTTTCACAAATCTATTTTTTTTTGGCAACCCTGAACATAGCAAACCCATCCACTGCAATACTCTACCACTGCTTATACTATCTTCCAACAATGGATGGGACAACCACATCTTTTCAAACCTAAAAAGAAATTTTCTCTTACCATATAGCCTTAGCAACAACATAAATAGGGAAGTGATCAGATCCAACCCTAGGGAGGGCCATAAGAGAGCAGACATACTTCACGAGCCAATTATTAGAGATTAGTGTATGGTCCAGACGTACTTGGATCAAATCATCACCCTCTCTCCTGTTGATCTAGGTAAAAGAGACACCTTGAAGATCAACATCATGTAAAGAATGAGCATTAATAAAAGCCATCAAGTCCAACCGACTATCCACTTGAATTTGCGAGCCTCCAATTTTTTTAGAATTATGAAGGGGATTTTTAAATCCTCCCATAATAATCCAATTGTCATTACTGTGCTTGGAACGATGAGCCTCCAACTTCTAACAAAACTTATTCCTAGCCACTTTAGAATTGGGAGCATAGATATTAGAAAGAACCCAAGAAAAGTCATCCCTAATATGATGAAACCTAATAGAGACAAAATTGGTATCCACATCCAAAATTTCACCCTTAATGTAGCAAAGATTCTAAAAAATAGCAGTCTCACCCGAGGCACCTTCAGAACTACTACCAACCACCCCACAACACTTTAAAAAAATCAAATTTCCCACCTTTTCCTTAACCATTTTAGTTTCTTGAATAAGGACAACATCCATCTTATGATCCCTAACCATGTTACAAATAATATCTTGTTTATGGGGCTCATTGAGTCCTCTTATGTTCCAGGAAATGAATTTCATTTTTTACCAAGAGAACATACCTCATAGATGGTCCCCTGACTACCATCCAATATATTACATCGGTATTCTTGATCTCTAATCTATTTAGTAGATTTCCTACCAGGAGTGGAGTTCAGGGTACCGGTATCAACTTTACACTTCTGCCTAGTTGAAACACCAACTTGTGAAGCCCCAACACCCTGCCCAGATTTCTTAGACTTCTTCTTCTCCCTCTGAGTAAACGAGGCTTCACCCCCCAAAACTGCTTGAGTACACACATTATTTTCTTTCCCTGATTTTAGGGGACCCATCCCACCAACATACTCCTTTCGATTAATCTCCAATGAGGTTTGAGAAAGGGGGGACCTCTCCACCTCGGGGTAGGTTGATATCACACACTCCATATATTGATAACTCTAACAATTCAAGAACGAATGGACCACATTCAAACCCTCCATTTCCATACACTTAGGACTAGGTAAAGCAGCCCCTCCAACAAAGTTGCCTTCTTCTATCTCTCCGTCCTCAAGTTGTTGGTCAGAAGTATTAGGCTTCAAACAATCTTTAGCAATACATTGCTCCAATTTATCAGTACCATCATCACTATTTCCTTTTTCCATTTCTCTATCCTCCTTCTGCTGGTCTAAAGTCTTCGGCTTCGAATTATCATTAAGGCCACCTTTCTCTAACTGAGTCAAAACATTTGTAGAAGAACCATCCAGACCCCCTTGAATAACATTATCCTTAAAAATAAGGATGTCATCCCCAATCTGAATCCCCTCAGAAAATTTAGAAAAAGTCTCAAACGCACCAGCATCACCTTGAACATCCTTAGTTTTTCTCTCTCCATATCTTCTTCTTAGGGCCACTCTTGGGAGCAAGATTCTTGTTGGTCTACAAAGGACATTTCTTAACCCAATGCCCATATTTTTTACAATGGAAGAAGACAAACGACATAGTCTCAAATTCCACTGGTTGGGTCCATTTCCCCAACTTAGAAATGATATCCATTAAGGATGAAAGATCAGTGTTCTAACTAATACAAACATAGATCATAGTGTAAATGATTCTTTTCTTGGCTGATGTCATAAGGTCAATAGATAAGAGTTCCCCAAAGAAGTTGGCCAAACCCTTAAACACATCTTCATGCCAGAATTCTAAGGGAAAGCCAAGCAATCTAACCTAGATAGGGGCAGAAGAAAAAATACCATCATTTAGATTCAGATTGGGAGACCACCGCTTCAAAGCCAGAGAGGTCTTCCCAATAACCCAAGGACCTCCACAAAGAAATCAAACAAATCTTCTTCACAAGAGAAGGTAAAGGAGAAAAAGCCTTTTGGCATAGTCGTTATTTCGATCTAACCTTTCAAACGCTATTTCTTCTTGGCAATAGCTCTAACCAAATCAATGTTAGGCCTAGTGCCCATGAACTTTCCAACTAACAATATAACCATAACAGAGATGTTATGAGCTATCACCTGATCAGGGACAACAATCGCAAAACAACCAGAAGCCAGCTTCAAAATATTGCTAACAAGAGGGAATGCCAACTTACCACTAGTTTTAACATGAAAAAGGGAGGACTAGGGTTTATTAACAACCCGACGGTCCCCTTATCACGAGAAACCCTCCTAGGATCATCTTGAATTCCCCATTTTGTGGGTCCCCTTCTTCAGAAATCACACCTTCTTCCTTATCATCTCCTATCTTTTCACTACGTTGTTCCGCCTGTTGTCCTTCCGGTCTTGCACTCATAACATTTCCCTGCAAATTTGTCATGACCGCAAGAATAGGTTTCCCGCACAAGTTCCCGCTCAAACTCCCCATTCAAAAATTATTAATGAGCTTCAACATGTTAATTCAACTCCTTTCACAAATATCTCCTTGATTGTAGTTGCCATTGTAATGAACTTCACAATTGTTTTTTTATTTTTGCCTTCACCACAAGAGACTTTAGACTTTTATAAACCATAATATTTTCATATTGACAAAGGTTCTCCTTTTTAGAAATGGTTTCTTATATATAAATGTACCATCACTCACCTTCATCTTATTAGTATGCTCGACATCAACCCAAAGACATTGATTGTCATTTTCTCTATTCTCTTTAGAATCAACCACATTTCTATTATTGTCTGAAATCTCCATGATATCAATATCTGAAATACTGCTCATTTCTTGAGCTACTCCTTCTATCAGAGGTATCATATATTCATATGATGTATATATTTCTATCGCAATATTATATAGGTCATCTTCAGAAACTGGTGCAATGCTCATTGTTGGAACCTTAATTTTTTGCAAAATTCAAGGTTTCCTAAAGGTGAAGAAAGTGGTAAAAACCCTAAAACTGCATTCACTGTGAAGTCATGTTTGCAAATAGAGATGAATAAAATTATAAGATCGAATGGAGCTTGATATTTCAAAAATTCCACATTGTATGTGGGGTTAAAATGTGGCTCCCACAAGGGAAAAGCCCAACATACAGTTCCCATAAGGAGATCCATGCATGAGGGGATTTACATGATTATAATAATTCAATGTATTTTTTTAGCTAGCTTACTAATCCCAAAACATAATACTAAAGTCATTGTCCATGAGTCAAATTTTGAGCTACAAATAGACCCTATAAAAAAAACCATATCCTTAATGATAACTCTATCCATTTGTTGATACATTCATATCCTGCTTCATTTTCCTAAAAAATATCTATATGGTCTAGTTATCATCTTATGTGGAGCATTGTGAAATGAAATCAATTATCACTATTTTACAGAATGATTAGGGAAGACCAAGGCATGGTGCCCTGGTCTTGGTGGGGACCAAGGTGTTGCATCTTGGTCCTACCCTAATTTAGGTCAGGGACAAGGGGTTATGTAGGTTGTAAGATAGAAAATATAAGTTTAGTTGCATAGGGGAGGTATAAATAGGTCTCAATCAAGCATGGGGATGAGACCGGTAAGCTGAGGGCCCAAAATGTAGTCAAAATTGCAAGGGGTACAATTTTAGGACACTACATTTAGCCCTCACTTTAGCGAGAGTATGAGCTTACACAAATACTCACGATAAAGTAGAAGAAAGAGGGTTGAAGAAGATAGGAATGCAGAGCAAGATCACAAGGAGTATATGATATCACTAATTTTGAGGAACCAAGCCCCCAACCTTAGGATCTTAACTCACTCAAACATATGCAAGAGCACATAAAAAAGACACACAATAAAAGCTAAGAGTAACAAACAAGACCTCAAGTCAACTAGCTGAAGAGACCTCGGTATCAAAATGTCTCAACAAATAATATCATTCTTGAAAAATTCCATCTCATGAATACAAGTGATCACATAAAAGAGAAAAGAAAGCATCATCCATGAACTATCAATAGAAAAACTATGAGTTCATGAGAAGAAGAAGAGATAGCATGAATACACACTAGATGTGTTTATCCAAGTGATCCATGAAAAGAATGGTGAGAAAGGGCATGGACTACTCACCCCTAGATGTTTTTATCTAGGTGATCCATGGTGAGAAAAGGATATATGGACTACATACCCCTAGATGTTTTTATCTAGGTGATCCATGTGGGGAGGAGAGTAAGAATAGTCTAGTTGTTTTTAGCTAGTTCCACTCATCCTTGTGCGTGTGTGCAAGTGATGTCTGGTTTCAATTGTATAGCACCTCGTATAAGACTTTGTCTATCTTTGAGTTTACTTCAACTTGTTTAATACATGTAATGTAAATTCAAATGCCAAGGGCGATTATGTGTGTGCAAATGTGTAAATGCCAAGTGGCAGATACATGCATGGTTTTGAGGCCATCCCGTTTATGACTGATGTTTTAGGTGATGTGTAACCCTGACTAAGACATATATCAAATGTTGTGTTTGGTTTTGAGTGTGAAGCATCTCACTCTAAGAGTTTTTACTCTAGTTCCAAGAATGAACACCCCATTTAAGACATGCAAAATGATATACAAAAGTATAGTACAATATGATACAAAGGGAGTGATATGGGGGGGGGCCCTTAAGATGTCAACATATTCCTATGTTGATGTCTTAAGGAAGATAGAAACAAGGATAAATTACCTTCAACACCAAGGAGATATCCTTTAGGAAACAATATCATAAATCCAATCTAGAGAGGGAATACTCTTCAATCCAGGATAAGATAGTTGAAAAAGACATACCTTGAAGCACGTGTAAAGGGGATCCTTGGAGGAGAAGAGATCTTTGCTCAAAATACTATCTTGAACAAACATAAAATCCTCTACCAAAAGAAGGGAAGGAGAAAAAGAATGCATACCTTCCTCCTATTGCTAGGTGAAAGGGATTCTCGATGAAGGATGACATACTTTTTGACCCAATGTGAAGGGATTCTCGATGAAGGATGACATACTTCATGATAGGTGTACATTTCCAAGTGAAGAAGAGGTTGTAGCCAAGGACTTACACCTCTTTTATAAGATAGAATCCTTGAGAAAACAATAGCTTCACACAAGGAATGACATCAAATCATAAGAAAACACTATTCAACAAAGGAAAAGTGGATCCTTAGAAATGAGAGAGAGAGAGAGAGAGAGAGAGATCATTCCTTCCCCCAAGTGTAAGGACAATGAGAAGAATTACATAGCTTCTAAAAAGATATTATTTGTAAGAAACATCATTTCAAGCAAATAATAGGTCCTAACCAAGGAACAAACATGTGCTCGCATGTAGGATAACTCAATGTTTGAAAGGACATCATGTTATGAAAAATGAAATGCAAAGGAAGAGGTAATATTCAAAGAGAAAGAGTGAGATATAAGAAGGATCACAAAACTTATCTAAGGAGAGATCATTCACAAAAAAAGATGCATTGTTTCAAGCAAGGAATAGGTCCTAACCAAGGAACAAACATGTGCTTGCAAGAAAGGACATCAAGTTATGAATAATGCAATCCATAGTGAAAATAGTCAAACCTTAAGAGAAAAGATAATATTCTTTCCCTCCAAGCATAGAGACAAGAATAAATAGACTATTATGTTGCTAAATAAATATTATTACACTTGAAATTGTACCACCATGAATGACAATGAGCCCTCAATAGGTAGGCTAACAATGTCACATAGTGAGGAGCAACATAATAGTAACTTGAATGTTATTTGAAATGATCATGTGAAATATACCATTGATCGTCATATGGTATTTTTATAACACCTGAATCAATATAATGTTGTACTTTTATTTTCAAAGCCTGACACTCATTAGTAGAATGGTGATGAATTTGATGATACTTGTAAAAAGAAGAATTTTCAGAATGTTTTGTACATTTCCTTCTTCTTTTAGGCCAAATTAAGAGAGATTAAATTGACATGGAGAATATTGGACAATACATTTTTTTGTTGTAACAAAAAAATGGAATGAGAAGGTGTGGATTCACTAGATGATGGAGGAGGAGTTGTTGACAAAGGAAGAGGTTGGAAACCTATCTTTTCACTAGAAAAGTATGATTTCTCATGACTTTCACGACTTTTTTGCACACATCCTAAAACTTGTCCATTGCATCCATGTGTAGGATCAAGAGGGGGTTTTCTCTTAGGTGGAATTGGATTGAATTTTAAAGAGACCCAAACAATTTCTAGACATGATTTAGGAGAAATATTTTGAGTATCAAATTCCAGCATCTTAGATTTTCTAGAAAAAGAAGGTGTGAAATCTAAGGAGCCCCAATCATCCTCTACGATTTCTTTAGGAACTAATTTAGTAGGGGATGGTGTATTTATTTTAATTGGAGAGAGGATTGTAGGAACTAAGAAATCATATTGCACTTCAATCCATATGGTCTCATCTAAAGCAAACACCTCATTGTTATATGTGTAAGGCACTGCATGATAAAATCAAGAAGAATTTTTTATTTCTTAGCAATGAATTTTATTGAATTGATCTTTGTTAGGTTCTTCATTTTTGGGAGAGAGAGAATTACAATTATGGGAAATAGCATCATCTTCTTTCTCTAAGGTATCTTTGTGATTAAGACAATCAATAGGAAAGAGACTATCATAAGTAACTAATGCTTCATCTCTAGGAGGAAGGCTATTGAAATGAATATAATGTGATGTGTTATAAAAAGAATTCTCAGTCATTTCAACTTCTTTTACCAAAATATCATCCTCTTTCTCCAAGGTATTCTCATGAGAGAGGAACATATTAAGAGAATAATCCATGCCATCCTCTAATGGTTCATCCCAAATAGGGAGATCATTGAGAGAAGTGTTAAAAATATCTTCTTGCATCAATATGTCCTCTTTATGGAGAGAAATTTTGAGAGAGGAATTATTGGTAGGTTCATAAAGGGGGTTTTCATATATCTTAAATCCTTTCAACTTAATAACCTCCTCTTGTAAAAAGAAATTTGACATTTTTCCCAATTAAGAAAAGGAAACTTGCAATGAATCTAGATGCAATCCACAAGATAACTTATAAATTAGGGTTTTTTTAAATTCAACCACTAAATTTATGTAATTCAAATGAGATCTAGGAGGGAAAATTTGAATTTTGAAATTTGTGAATTGAAATTGGAACTTGCAGAATAATTGAATAATGAAAAATTCTAGGAAAATTTATTATTCAATTAAATGAAGAAATTGATTGAAATAATAAAGAGAAATAATGCAGTCTCCTAGGAAATTGAAAATGAAAATTATCCAAAAGAGACCAAATTTCAAAATTAGGGCCTAGTGAAAATAACCTCTTAATTTTAAAATTGAAAATTGAAAAGAGGAAAGATTTAAATATAAAATTAGGTTTCTCCAAAACCAACCTCTTAATTTTAAAATTTAAAATATTGAAATGTTGAAATTTTCAAGAAAGCAATTTAATTTTAAAAAATAGGGTTTCCTGTAATTAACCACTTAATTTTAAAATTTAAATTGAAAATGGAAATGTTGAAATTCAAATTTGTTTTCGACCTTCGAGCGACCTAAAATCAATAAAATTTCACAAATCTCTGGAATTGAACAGTAAAATGCAATCAAAACAGGCTCCCGAAATTTGAGGAGAAAAAGTTGAGACCTAGGTCCGACCAACTTTTTATCAAATTTTTCAGGGAAGCAAGATATTGTGATTTTTAATGTGAATTCTAGAAGGATATGGGAATTGGAGATGTCTAGATATGCGAAAATAAGCCTTGAAGGTCGAAATAGGACACACTTAGAATGTTCGAGAAGATGATTAATTGAAAGAATAAAAAAAAAAGTCACACTTAAGGGATGACTTCTATGATGTTTAGAAGTACAAGGGACTTTAGATTTAATTGAGTCAATTAAATGCTAAAAGGAAAATTTGAAATTGCTTAGGATTAATTTAATTTTAAAAATTAGGGTTTGTTGCATAAACTGCTTAATTTTAAAAAATTTAATTTGAAAATTTGAATGTTGTAAGTATGGAAAGTGAATTTTGAAATTGAGGCAAGGAATCAAATTTGAAAATTAATTCAAGCTCTACACAACCCACAAGTTCAATTTTAAAATTAAAAAATTAGGGTTTTTTATTATTTAACCACTTGATTTTAAATTTTAAAAAAAAATTGCACATGTAAATGAAAAATTGAATTGTAAAATTGAAGAGTTATCAAATCTGAAACAATCAATCCAATTTAGAAAAATCACAAGCTCAACGTTGAATCTAAAAATTAGGGTTTTGTGAATTTAACCTCTAAACTTTTGAAAATTGCAAGGAAATTAAGCTTGTAATTGAAAATTTGAATTTTAAATTGCATACACTCAAATTTGAAAACAAAAAACAAAGAAGAGAGTTCATGTGGTGAAAATCACTAAGCCGATTTTCACTTGGAAAAATTTACATTCAAAAGAGGGGATGAATCCACTAGATCCAATCCTAAATGACACAAGGACTGAATACTAAGTAGATTGATTGTGTTTGGAATGTGGTTGACCCTCTTTTTAAGTTGAATAAGTAAAGTGCTAAAATTGAAGACAAAGTAAGTGGAAACAATGAGCTACAGATTTGGGATTTCGTCGTGCACCTGGATTTGAGACGTTTGAGATGATTTGGAGTTGCTCTGCGAAATCTGCCAAAAGTTGCAGGGACCGTGAGTCTAGACCAAGTCACCCTCTTATTGGTCCTTCAAACTTTTCATGTGTCAAAAAGGGTTTTTCTGTCTTTGCAAATAAATTTTAATTCCGAAAGTATAGTTGTGCATCTGCTTCCTGCACATAGAAAGAAGAAGAAAAGGGGTTGGGAATAGGGGTTTGCCTAAGTCAAACCCCGGTTTGGAATCAACCTTCAAAGAAATATTGTAAATACTTGAAATAAATGATGAAAAGGTATACCTTCATATCTGCAATAGATGATGATGGTGCTTTGGTTCTTAGATGTAATCACATATGTTGTATGAAATTGCATGAACATGGCAAAACCCTAACACACACACATGCTTGTAAATGAATGATGTAATGTTGCTCCAATCAATGGATAGATTAAGAATATGCAGCCTTGAGGAATGTTTGATGATGAATTATTGAATGTAGTCTCCTTGCCTTATCCACTTTGTCATGCTATCTTCTCAAATGAGAGAGGAAACTTCCTTATATACTTGCTTGCCATCAATTGTTTAATTTTTTGACATAGGCCGACATGGGAAAGTAATTTCCCTCTCACATTTGACATAGGGCCTAGGGGTCAGAATAGGTCCTAATTAGGGAGGACCAGGGCATGGCGCCATGGTCCTACCCTAATCTAGGCCAGGGACAAGGGGTTATGCAGGTTGTAAGATAGACAAATGAAATTTAGTTGCATAGGGGAGGCATAAATAGGTCCCGATCAAGCATGGGGATGAGACCGATAAGATGAGGGCCCAAAATACGATCAAAATTGCAAGGGGTGCAATTTTAAGATGCTACACTTCTCACTAAAGACATAAATTTTGGTGAAACACTGAAAGTCTTGCAAAGAAAAAATGGATCCTATCGAAAAGTGAAGTCTTACCAAAAACTGACTTATCGAGGAGACATGTTTTGTGTCTTAGCAAAATGTTAATATCAGTATTATGATGGAAGTCTAAAAAGAATTGATGGAGTCTTGCCAAAGGAAAATGTCATATGGAAAGCGGTGGTATAGGAGAGATATTTCAAGGTCACACCAAAATGCTAGAGTTTGATATGACAATGAATGGCAAACAAAGGGAAGATGGGTCTCATTGAAAGGGCATCTCACGTCAAAAATATCAAGAATTACACAAGGAGCTTAAGGAGGACATGAGTATCTTTAAAGAACAGGCAGTAAGGGTATTCCTATATATCCCGCCAGGGGAAGATGGGTCACTTATCCCTTTGGAGAAAAGAAGGAATGTGTTGACATAAGAGCTCTCAAATGCCTTGAAATACATCAGTAATAAAGAACATATAGTGGAGAAAATGATGGTCATCTTGGGAAAGTTGTGCAACAGAGAGTATAACATGAGAGACTACATTAAAAATCCTAAAACTTATGAGGAGCAAGTTTATACTAATCATTGGGGAGTTGTTAAAGTATTTATGTTAAGAAATTGGTATTTTCATAACAAGAAATGTAAATAGGGTAGGACGAAAAGACATTTATTTTCAGGTTAGGCTATTCTTCCTTATAAAAGGAAGTATATTTGTTTTCTAAAAGATGAAACAAGAAGATAAAAAAAACTTCATAAATACTAGCAATTACAAAATCCGGACCTCTTCATAATTATGCATGAAATATTATTAAGTTCTTTTAATATTTAGTTTGGCTTATTGTTTTGATTACAGTAATCAAAGGTTGCTCAATAATTTCTATATATAGTGGTCATCTTGTTATTTCAGTCTACTATATTAAGGATATTGTGGATTGATCATGGATATTTTTATCCTCGGGTGATTATTGTGTTTGACTCTTTCAAGGGAAGATTAAATACATGCAGAATAATCTTTATAACAAAGATGAATCAACAAGTCTAAGAAACTAAATAGTTGACAGATTCACATTAGGTGTGAAACTAAAAATTGTCCAATAAGGAAAACATAGAGGATATTGTTGGGAACTTACTTGACTCTACACCCAATAGAAGGAAGGAATTGATCTCATTCTAGAACCTTAAAATTCCTTACAGCTTTGTCACTTTTTTTATGTTTTTGTACATTTTACTTTGAAGGCCACAAACAATTCAAACTATTTAATAAATCTACTTTATCTTATTCAAGGTAAACCTACCTAGGTATTAGTAGAGCCTAAAGCGTAGGGATTAGTAACCAATTTTGGTTCAATCCATTAGTTGGCCATTACTGATTGTTTAACTCATTCATAGAATCTAGCCTATTCTTATAGTTTAGGAAAACCTACAGTTTTGAGTTCCAAAAAATTGGTGACTCTACTGGGGAGAAACCTGGAAGAATTCATATGGGAAAAAAGTCAGAATAGAAAATTTTATGTCTGGGAATCATCAAGTGGCTCTGTTGTTTGAAAGGACTCAATAAAAAGAACTAATTCCCTGAAAAGGGTGGAGACTCTAACCTCATTTACTACAAATCTCATACATATACAACTTTGAATGTTTGGTAGAAGATCATTACATAAGAACCATCTAATGGATCACATAGAATTGAGAATTAAAAAAAATAACAGAAGAAAACACAATAATCAAAATCTAAAAGAAACAAACCAAACTGAGATGATACCTTAGAAAGACAAAAATGGGTGATATTATAGTCAAAATGTGAATCCACTTGGAAATGAAGACGACTTTCAAATAGAAGCAGAAATAAATATTCATAATCAATATAATGGTATGCTATTGAATCAGGCACAAGGAACTATGGCACATCAACATCAAGGGAGATATACTAATACACAAAGATTTTTCAAATCTCCCCTTTGGATTCTCAATGTTTGGAAGTACTAGCAATAAGTCATCCTCATCAAGTAGCTAAACACAAGGATCTTTAGAGAAAGATTTACAGGCTGAAATACTCATGATTGAAGAAAAATTATGAAGATTGATGTTGATACAAAGGAGAGATATGATAGCCCAGGAGGTGGCTAGCTTAGCTATGCAACATGCACCCCATGTGTCTACCCAATTGCAACAAAGTATTCCATGATTAATAATTCCTCATACTCACTGATGACCACCATAGTAGGAAATACTTCACAATACACTCAATACACCATGCCAGTGACATCTGCTCTTGTTAGTAACCCCATCCATTCAGCTGCAATATCAATACCTTGTGGGACTAGTATAGCCATGAGACAAGGTGGGATGGGATACCACAATAATAGATACAACCCTTCACAATGCAATTATACTGGAAATTATTAGAGCTATCAATATACTACAAACCAATATCAGAAAGATCAAGCTAGACCACAATATCAATATCAATATCAATATGGGAATCAATACCAAAATCAGTAGAACATGTTTACTAGAGGACCTATGAATGTGGATAGGTATAGGAAGATGGACTTCATAGGGATTTTTTGATACCCAAATCCTATCAATGATGAACTAAGAAAGGAAATACCCAAGTTCTCAAGGAATGGAGTAGTGTTAGGGGAAGATCACATAAGAAGCTTCCAAAACACCTTGGATGACTTTGATGTGAAAGAAGAGGTTGCCTTTATGAAGCTATTCATGCAACCCCTCATTGAGGATGCTAGGGATTGGTACAAGGTCTTTCCAAACTCATTAATTCACAGCTGGGAGGAATTCAAAAGGATTTATGTTGAATAGTATGGAAGTCATGCAGACCCGAAATTTGCCCTTCATGAAATTACAAATATCTAGAAGGGGTACAATGAAAAAGTGTCCAACTTTAATATGAGGTTTATAAAATTACTTAATAGGTTACCCCCTAATTTTAAGCCTAGTGAATCAATGAGTTTGATGTTTTACATTGATGCCTTTGATCCCAAAATGAGATATGAGCTGAGAACTAGAAATCCACCTAATCTAATAGAAGCTTATAAGGTTGCAATCATTATTGAAAGCAATAGAAAATCTTCTAGTAAAACAATCAGGAGGGATGACGCAAGACTATATAATCTTAAAACATAGAATAAACAACCTAAAGAAAAAGACAAGATGGATAAAGTCATAAATGCTTTCAAAGACCTTACACATAAGGTCACAAAGAATGACAAACAATAGTTTCAAAGAAATCACAGACCATGGTTTCCTGACATGCCATATAGAACCAATTGGAAATATGGTAGACCTATTGATGAGAAGAAAGAGACTCTTGATCCTTTAAAGAGACAAAAAAGTCATTTAGTCAAAGGTGCTCCTTAGTGTATGGCTTGCAATCTGCCACACTACCCATTACAGTGTATCATGGCACAAAACTTTCAAGATGATGAAATGGGGTAAATGGATGGGAAGAATATGATGATAACCAAACCATTATTATGTTTTCTATTATGAAATAATATGAATCCACAAATAATGGTGGATATGAATATGATGTTGCTTACCAAAAATAGAATAAATAGGTTCACCAGCAAGAAGTATTTTTCACACTATGAAGACAATGTTGACATGAGAACTTGGAAATGGAATGATGTTGTATCATTAAGAAGACCCTCTGAGGAGAAAATCAAAGCCCTCACTATTATTGTTGTGGAGTAGACCAAAAGTAGTTATAATCTAAGAAATAGAGTAGCCAATCAAGACCAGGGAAAACTGACTGGTATTTTCATAAAAGAAATTGGTCCAAAAAACTTTGATTGGAAGGAATCAAAAGGTAAAGAGCCACAAAAAGAAGCATTGGTCAAGCCAAATCATAATATACCTAAGAACCAAGAGCCTCAAAATAAAGACACTCCATAGACATAAGTTCCCAAAGCATTGAAACCCCATGCAACCTCATTCGACATTGCAAATACATTATCCTAAATGAAAATATTGATGCCCCTACTTGAGATGATGAGGATATCAGAATACAAGAACAATGTCTTGACATTAATTTCAGAAGTTCCCTGCAACTTAAATGGAACCAAGCAAAAGAAGAGTAACAAATTAATAGATTCAAAAGAAAAAAGTAAACAGGCTCCTGAAATATATCTAGGGATTTCCATACTTGATGATCCATACCTGATGATCCATCTCAAGTTGATCCATTTTACTTGACGTTGTTGATAAACAATAAATTGATGAGAAACTGCATAATTGATTATGGGGCAGCCATTAATGTGATGCCTTTAGGAGTTATGAAGGATCTTGGGTTAGATATTGATGATCACTTTGGCAGGTGTTATACTATGGATAATAGGTCTATCCCTATTGTAAGGGTTATGAAAGATGTGGAAATAAAAATAACATCCTACCCAGAAGCTACTTATAACATAGATATCACTATTATAGATGTACCCCCGAATTATGGAATGTTTCTCTCAAGATAATGGATAGGACTAGTAGGAGGAAGTATTCAATTAGACCTGTCATATGCTACAGTGCCAATGAATGGAAAGAAAGTAAGGATTGAGAGGCAACCTGGATCTCCTCACATTATTGAGCATATTAATATAGATCCGATGGTGAATTTTTGTGACACAGAAGTAGGGAATTTTACTATGAAAATTAAAAATCTAGAATTACAAAATAGTGATCCAATTACAACTCGCACCTATAGGTATTCTAATGATGTTTGGCATATGTTCTTTGATGGAGCATGTAGTAAGGAAGGAAATGGGGCAGGGGTGGTATTTGTTTCTCCTGAAGGGAAAACTTTTAGGTATTCCTTTTTACTATCATTTTAGTGCACTAATAATGTTGTTGAGTATGAAGCCCTTTTTATTGGTTTAAACTTAGCCATCAAGCATGGAATGAAGATTCTTAGTGTCTTTGGAGATTCAAAGTTGGTGATTTCACAAGTAAGGTCCAAATACTCAAAGAACAAAAGACTTAAGCAATATAAGAATGCGGTCTACAATTGCATCGAAATGTTTGAGCCTTTTCTATCAGTTGTGTACATAGATCAAAAAACATGACTGTTGATTTTCTTGCCAACATAGCATTAAGACAAGATGATGTCACCATGGCTAACATCTTAGAAATTGAAATCAAAGCTATGCCATCCATTCCAGATAATATCTATAGTTGGAAAATGTTTGAGGATGATAATGAATTTTTGCAGTGCATCGACAAATATGAGGCTCAAGAAATAAACTTGAATGCTTTTATTGAAAATGTTGATGGAAAGGATATGGTTTTTGGAAAAGAAGTGGTGCAGTTAAAAAAAATCCCAAAATGATTGGTAGCTTTGGAGAGAGTTTTTTATGGAAATGATGCACCAATAAAATCTACATCTATAGAAAATGAAAACTTGGAAGAAATAAATTTGGGAACTGAATGTTCTCCAAAGAAGGTATACTTTGGAAATAAGATAACTCCTAAAGTTAGGGAGATATTGATAAAATTATTGAGAAAATATAGACATGTGTTCACATGGTCTTATGAAGATTTGAAGGCTTATAGGGAGGACCTCTTCCAACATGAAATTCCATTAAAGTATGGTGCTAAACCCTTTAGATAGAAGCAAAGGCCCATAAATCCTACCTTGGCACCCAAAATGCAAGAGGACCTTATGAAGCTAAGAGATGGGGGAATAATAAGACCTATCACACATTCTACATGGGTTTAAAACTTGGTACCAGTAAGAAAGAAGAATGGAGATATAAGACTCTCTGTGGATTTTAGAAATTTGAAAATTTCATCGCTCAAGGACAATTACCCATTTCCAAATATGGATGCAGTGCTACAACAGGTCACATGATGTGAATTATTATATATGATGGATGATTTTTTAGGCTACAATCGGGTCAAGGTCAAGGAATCAAAACATTATAAGACTGCCTTCACTACTCCTTGGGGCACATATGTCTATGTCAGAATGCCATTCGGGTTAACAAATGTAGGAGAAACATTTCAGTGAGCCATGGATGTAGCATTTGAAGATTTAATCAACACTATAATGGTGGTATATGAAGATGATATCAATGCTTACTCAAAGAAGGAAGAATAGCATTGTTTATATTTGGAAAAGATATTTTTGCAAGCACTAGAATATGGGATATCTCTTAATCCCAAAAAATGCCAATTTGTAGTCACAGAAGGAATTTTTTTGGGATACATAGTATCCAAGGAAGGAGTGAGGATAGACCTAATAGAGTGGTTTCTATTGATAAGATTCCCATCCCTAAGATAGCCATTCAATCATTCTTTGGGAAAATCAACTTTTTTAGAAGATTCATTTCAAATTTTGTTGAGATAGTAAAGCCTATATCAAGAATGTTGAAAAAAGGGGCACTCTTGGACTGGTCAGTAGAAGCTTTGGATGTGTTTTTGTAGCCATCAAAAGAGCTATTAAAGAGGCTCCTATTTTTAAATCACCATATTTTGGTAAGTCATTTCAAATTTTCTCTTTTTCTTCCTTCCACACTATTGTTGTTGTCATGCTGCAAAAGAATGATGAAGGAAATGAACATCCAATATCCTTCTTCAGTAAATCCCTTCAGGCTGTCGAGTTGAAAAATGATATCAATGATAAATAGACACATGTGCTGGTTAAAGCTATGAAAAACTTTAGACCATATTTAGTTGGTGCAGAGGTAGTGGCCTATGTTCCTAATGCAACAATGAAGGATATTTTCAGACACACATAAGTAATAGGGAGAAGGTGCAGATGGATTAATCAGGTCTAGGAGTTTAATATAGACATTCAAATCACTAAGTTTGTCAGAGGGTAAGATTTGGCCAAATTAATGACAGAAGCAACTTAGAAGCAATACAAGTGAACAATGTAGAATGGGAAGATGTTGCTTTTAGTATTTAAAAAACATCATGGTATATTGATATATTATACTACCTTATGCATATGAAATGTCTAGAGGGGATGAATGAAAATCAAAGGACCTTAAAACTACGAGTATCCAAATATGTAATACTTGAGGGAGATCTATACTGGAGAAACAAAGATGGAGTGTTGTTACTCTGCTTAGATGAGTGGTAGTCCAAGAAGGTTTTAGAAGAAATACATTATGGTGTCTGTGGTGGACAGTTTTCAGCTAGGATCACCGCTAATAAGATTCTTAGATCTAGATATTATTGACCTTGTGTTTTCAATGATGCTCACAGCTATGTCAAGAAATGTGAAGCCTGCCAAAAATTCTCAGGAAAGCTAAAATACCAAGGATCATTATCTTCAAATCCAATGCACACAAAGGCACCATTCAGTCAGTGGGGTATAGACTTCATAGGGGAGATTTCAGAAAATTCAAGTGGGGGACATAGATGGATCCTCATTGCCATATATTATTTCACTAAATGGGTTGAATAAATCCCTACCAAGCAAGCCACCAACAAAGGAGTGATAAAATTTATGGAGGATTACATCATAACAAGGTTTGAAGTACCTACTAGAATTATCACTGACAATGGGATGTGCTTTTACTCTAATGAGTTTACTTCATTTTATAATGATTATCGTATAACAATTCATATGCATCACCTTATCACCCTCAGGCAAATGGGCAAGCAAAATCAAGCAACAAAAATATTTTGAAGATAATGAAGAAAATATTGGGACAACATTTAAAGCTTGAGATTCAATATTGAAACTTGCCCTTTGGGCAGACAAAATTACAATTAAGAAAGGAACTGGAAAATCCCATTTTGAGTTAGTCTATGGTACCTATGCTAAGATGCCCATCAATAACCTTTTGCCCATACATAAGTTTTTAGTTGAGGAAGGTTTGGATATCCCTGCACCAATGGAGGCAAGGTTAGAACAACTAGTAGAGCTAGATGAATTTAGGGAAGAAGCACAAAAGAAAAATATTAAGATGCAACAAAAGGAAAAATACTTGTATGATAAAAGATCCAAGGATAGGAAGTTCCAAGAAGGTGAATTGGTTCTTATGTGGAATGCTAGAGCTCAAGGCAAAGGAAAGCATGACAAGTTTGAGTCTTTGGATTGGTCCTTTTATTATCATTGAAAATAATGGAGCAAATTCATATCTTTTATAAAATATGGACAAAGAAAATATGGAATTGCCAGCACATGGACAATTCCTAGAGATATTCTTCTCATGATCACTTTCCATGTGCATTAGTCTAGGTTTTACTCTTGTGTATTAGACCATTTCCATATTGAAAAGCTTTTGGTCTGCTTCCACTAGAGATGCTAGATTCTTGCTATGCCTTCAGGGGACATACTCCCCAGACAAAGCCATTGTTGGAACCTTAAATTTTACAAAATTCAAGGTTTCCTAAAGGTGAGTAAGGTGGTAAAAACCCTAAAATTGAATATATTGTGAAGTCATGTTTGCATATAGAGATGAATACCATTATAAGATTGAATGGAGCTTGATATTTCAAAAATTTCATATTGTATCTAGGGTTAAAATGTGGCTCCCACAAGGGTAGAACCAACATACAGTTCCCATAAGGAGATCCATGCATGAGTAGATTTACATGATTATAATAATTCAATGCATTTTCTAGCTAGCTTAAAAATCCCAAAACATAATACCAAAGTCCTTGTCCATGAGTCAAATTTTGAGCTACAAATAGACCCTATAACAAAAATCATATCCTTAATGAGAAATGTATCCATTTGTTGATACACTCATATCCTACTTCATTTTCATGAAAATATCTATATGATCCATTTATCATCTTATGTGGACCACCGTGAAATAAAATCATCAATTATCACTATTTTGCAGAATTATTATTCGGTTGCATTGAGCATCTTGTGAAACAATGATACAAAGAACTCAAGACAAGAAGTTGTCACCATTTTGTGCATGGAAAAGGGCAAAATTCCAAAGTGATTACAAAAGTGTGAAAAGGCTTTCACCGTATCGCAATAAGAGTGAGGCTGGTGATAATATGAATTGTGATATGGTGAAAATAGAGGATTAGGGATTTTTAATGATAGTAATTAGAATGGAGCCTTGGGATAGAGTTTGGACATGCACCAAAGCATGTGAAAAGGATATTTTTGGTCATTGAAGAAACATGATCTCACTGAAATCACAGATGAGTACAGTGGTGTCAGTGTGCTAGAAAACATCTAACATGGGTAGAGGATACTTCATTGAAAAGAAATGTCACAACAAAAACCTACTGATCAGAGAAACTCAACACATATACCATGCTAGAACCAATGAACATTGAGAGGAGGGGTGAATCAATGTTCTGCAATTTATAAACTTATTAAACTAATTCTTAAAACACCACATGCATAAGAATGAAAGTAAAGTGTAGAAAAATAAACCAATCAACCACAAAACCATAACACCAAGATTTTTACATGGAAACCCAAAAATGGAAAAACCACAGTGGGATTTGAACCCACAATATTATTATACTATGGCCAGGAGTATGACAATATTACATAAGGGGAATGCACTTGCATTTAGGTACACTCCCTAGAGCTCACTGCTCAAATACAAAAGAGGGATACAACCCGGAGGAAGGCTCACTACCTTAAAAGTGAATAGAAATGATTACAGTAATGAATGAACTGAATAATATCATCTACATATACCAAAAATAAATTCTGGTTAAGCTCACATTGACTTTTGCAGCTATTTTGTTTCTCTGCTCTCTTCTGCTACTCTGTCTTATACCAGAGCACCAAAATCCTCAACCACACTCACCAAACTTTGCACATTCACTCATATAGCCTTCACACTCCTAAAATAGCCCAAAATGCTCAACCAAATCAATCTTATATATCCGCATCAACAAAACAAATGAATTCCCATGTCGGCTTCCAAAAACTGCATAACACACAACATGAAACGTGTAACCAATGAGTCGGCTCAATCCATCCATATGAAAAACTAAAAAGCCGATAAAAAGATTCATACATGTCGGCCCAAGCTACTCAAAAATGAAACAAATCACCAAAATCATCCCAAATATTTTGGATCATACGGTACACCAAAATAACTGTTCTTTTTGGATTACCGGATACCAGACCTTCAATCTTGCTCATGAATCAACACTGGATATCAGGATTGCATAATAAGATTCCTCGAACCACGATTCATCTTCCTCTATTACCACAACCAAAATTAAGATATGCACACTAAACTCATATTTTTTTGGTTATTGTATTCCACCTTCCAGACTTATGCCTCATTAACAATGCAACTTCCGATAAATCAAATCTCCATGCACCGGATATGATTTATGAACTAAGTTGCCATCAATGACAACTCCTAGGCATTTATCATGCATCAATCTTCATTGGAACAGTGTCTCTTGCCAACAATCTCCCCTTTTGGAATTGATGGCAACACTGTGAAAATGAATTGTACACTCAAGACTGCAAAACCTCAAAACTCTTAAAATCTCCAAAACTCAACAAACTCAACAAGCTCAATAAGTTCCCCCTGAGGATTTGCACCATTTTTCACTTCGCTCTCTCCCCATTTGACAACAATGCCAAAGATAGGAATCTGATAAAATCTATATACATGGATATATAAAGTTGCTTACAAAAACTTGAAAATATCTGCAAAAATTGTTCTTAGGCTCAGCAAGTGATTATCCCAAGCCTTCTTCAAACTCTCCAAAATACTGATCATCCCACTGAAAAGATAGGTGTGCATCTCTTCTCCTCTTCTATCTACTGGAACACTCTTGTTTTGAGCATCCTTTGCATCTTCCATACTGCTCATGAGCAATGGGTACATCCACTTTCAGAATGGATGTATCTTGTGACTGTTCTTTCGGTTGAGTGTCATCATGTACCAGATTAACATCATATATGTGCTATTTCAAAAATTCTCTCAAAATTGCTTCGATTTCTTTAGTTACTTCATCTATTTTACCGAGCATGATTTTATTGACTGTCTTCTTTCTTTTGAATCTATCCTTAGCAATCTTTAACAATCTATCAATAGAACTCAAATTTACTAATACATATTCCTTTATTCTTTCATCTTCCAAACTAGTTGTATGTCTCCTTGCATCCAAAATATCATATAGGCTCTTGGGTATCATGGATGATAATTCTAATAATGCTTTACTATAAACATCTATATACTGTATAACTACTTCCTCTATAGCTCTTTAATCATTATCAAAATTTTCATAGTATACAAGCACATTCTTCAAATTACCTTCCTTAAGCACTTCATCAATTATTTCATTTAAAGTCATTAGGGGCACAACATCATACGTACCTTCAACTTTATTGAACTTCATCTAATTTAGATTTTTGTTTCTTTATTTCTTTTGCTCTACCGGATGGCTCAACTTCTATCCTTGGCTTCTTGGTTAGCTAGGCTCCATCAGATTGAGGCTTCCTCACTACCCAGGAATAATTAGTTGTCTTCTTTAGTTCTCTAACTACCTCATCAGATTTTGTCTCTACATCCTTAGTAGTAGCTACAACATATTCTCTTTGTGGCTTCTCCTCCTTCCTTTTTTCTACTCCATCAGTTGACTTGGCTTGTGACTTTGGTGGAGGGATTGGCTTTTGAACACCAGAGGTAGGTGTTGACTAGAGTTTCCTTGGCTTGGTTGGATTGGGGGAAGTTGAGGCTAGTTTTGACTTCTTAGGCTTTACCATGTCCTCCTCCTTCAGTATATTTTTCTCCCTAGCCCTTTGAACAACTTCTTTTGATATTCCCATTTGTTCTACAAGCTCCTCGGCCTCTTTTCTAACCTTCCTCTTCCTTGCAAGCTCAATGAATTTATTATGAAGGTCTATATCCTTCTTCTTGTAAGTACTAAACCTATCTTCCTTCTCATCTACCGGTTTACTCAACAGGTGTTGAGAATATGCATCAAGTGTGTTCCCATCTACCTCATACCCCATGGGCATGATACAAACTATTCTAGGTTCAGCTACCTCCATATGACACTGATCTTTGTCTACCATGAAACAGATGGTATTTTCATATTTTTCAACAATGTTTTTTGGCATTCTCTCTGCTTTGCATCATTTCCTAAAATTATTTGAAGTAACCCCACAAAGTAGATTTCTGAGCTACTGTATCACCCAATCCTTGCAAACCTTCCTTGTTTTGGACTACAACTGGTTTATCATAAGTCTAATGTACTTTTCCTATACTACAGATTTCATTCAAGAAGTAAAGTGCCAAACAAACAATCAGAGAACTGAACTTGGAAACATGTTTCTTATCTTGTTTGATCTTCTTCAGATTGCTCATTAGTTCACTAAGAAGTACTCGCACATAAATCATATATTTTATCCTCCTTAAGCATTTGATAGGCTGGATATATTGCAGTACCGAACATTGAATTTTGTTTGCTAGAGTGGTACACCTTATATCATGTTACCATTGAGGCAAATCTCACATCATGTTAAATGATATCACTTATTGTCATTGACTAACTGTCATGTTGGAATCCGATAACCGAGTTCACTTTTGTGTTCTTGACATTTCTCAGACTAGGGATCTCATCGGTTACATTCAAATAGGTTACCACTTGAATGGCTTGTTTGGTGATCTTGTAAGGTCTATCCAACCATATAAACTCATCATGGAATTAGGTCAAGACATACCTATTACTACTTATCAAATTTCCATTAGTTTTATGTTCAAAGTTATTCTATATACTCTAGTCGGTTATCTCTACCGAAATATTCAGTCGGTATGCACAGTCTAGTCGGTTATAGAAGAAAGTAGTCTCAGAGAGTAGTATACACCAAACTGTCTACCAAGTATCATTTCATGTCTACCGAGAAGCAAAGATGACACACCGAGTTGATATACACAGAGTGAAACGTGTTACCAGATTCAATGACCCTGGACATACATATGGAAACATGTTACAAGATCGAGGAACATCTAACCGTTATCACATTGGAAATTGTACTTAAAGATTGTGTATGATTTTGAGGTCATCTAACCAATGAAATATTTTGTATGGTTATTCATTTGATAAAACATGTTTGTAAGATTGAAGCAATGAATGGATCACTGACATAAGAGATCTATATATACAACATGGATTAAGATTAGACATATACATGTAGCATGACAGAAAGGAAGATATAGAAATATATGAAGCAAGACATGTGAAAGCACTAAGTGTTATGACTGTTACAGAGACACAGAGGTCACCAAGAAGGATTT
Source organism: Cryptomeria japonica (assembly GCF_030272615.1). Taxonomy (NCBI): domain Eukaryota; kingdom Viridiplantae; phylum Streptophyta; class Pinopsida; order Cupressales; family Cupressaceae; genus Cryptomeria; species Cryptomeria japonica. The sequence goes on from NC_081411.1 coordinate 454,560,749, forward strand.
TAGAGAATAGTCAAAGAATAGAGTAAACATAGGGGTTTACTGAGTTACTATATGGGTTACTGAGGTATGTTATAAGCAAGGTAATCTTATTCTAAGCATATAGAATCTGCTATAACATTTCAGATGTAAATTTGCAGATATTTGTAATAATTTTATTGTAATATTTTGAAGTTGTAAGAGAAACCTTTAACAAGGTAAAAGACTCTAATCAAGTCTATAAATTGTAAAGCCTCTAACCAGGTGTAGCATTTAGATTAAGTGTTGTAAAAACCTTTAGCAAGGTAGATCTAACAGATCTTGATACTCCTAACAGGGTAAGCTATAGGAAATAGCTAAACATGTAGCTCTAACTGAAAAACCTTTATTATTGCAGTAGTGAAGTTGTGGGTGCCATCCCCACCGCAGCTTTTCTCTCTAACCAAGAGTTTCTGTGTAACCAAAATATATGTGTTATGGAGTGAATCATGTATGATTGTTATCTATTTGTTTTAGCTTTATATTATGTTAATGCACTATTCATTTTATGCATAACAGTAAAGTTGTTGTTGAAGAAAAGTTATGAAGTATTGATTCACCCCTCCCCTCTCAGTACATTAGCTTTCCATATTGGGCCTAACAATTGGTGTCAGAGCTTCAATCTTGGAAAAGGGTTTAACTGCCTAAAGAGAAAGATCTTATCAATGGAAGGCTATAAACAATCTCGGAGGATTGTGTATTTGCAAGAAGAGTTGGATCATGAAAATCAAGTGATTGCAGACATGCAAAGGCAAATGCAAAAATCTCTGAAAGTGAGAAGAAGATTATCTGATGATTTGCAGGACTCTCAAGAGTTAGTGGAACAAATTGAGACATCATCTGAGAATCGTATATCTGAAGAGACTGAATAAATGATTGGAGTATTGAAAGAAAAGAACAAAGCATTGGCTGATCAACTAAAAGCAATGAAAAGAGAATATGAACATTTCAGCACACAGATGACTGAAAATCTTGATGCATTGAGAACAGCCGAGGATAAAGTAAGAGATCTAGAAAGAGAGAAACAACAACTTGAAGTCTTAGTATCTGATAAGGATGATGAAATCACAAGGATGATTGGAATTCAACAAAACCTATCAAATCAACTAGGTTATGCACATCATGAAGCAAATCTGAAAGATGATGAGAATCAAGCATTGAAACTTGAAGTATCAAGGTTGACCGATGAACTTGAAATAGAAAAGAAATCCAAAGAAACACTAAAGAAGAGTTATGAAGCATCGAAGATGTTGGATGAGCAACTGAATACAAGAAGACCCAACAAAGATGTAGGACTCGGTTACAAAGGAAAAGACTCTACCGAGAAGGGAATTCATACTACCAAGAGAGGAGAATCATCAAAGCAAGCTGGAATCAAGAAGAACGTCAAAAGAAATAAGCCTATTTGCAATTACTGTGGAAATCAAGGTCATACTGCCAACATGTGCCAAATCAGAAAACATAAGCAACCGAATGTCACTAAATCCAATGGCTATTGTCACAACTGCAATAAATATGGTCACACATCTAATCAATGTAGGACAAAGTCTGTTAACAATTATCAGAAGGCAAAATTCAAAGTGTTTTGTAAAAACTACAATAGATATGGACATAGTACCGAGAAGTGTTGGTTTAAGCAAAAGAACTATATGTGGTCTTCACACCGAGCAAATGCAAGAGGTTACCGAGCTCACACAAATCCTTACCGACAGTATTCTGTAGTACCATGGGATTACAATATAAGGATATGGTGTGAATGTTGTGGAAGATATGGACATATAAGTGCCAACTACTTTATAAGGTTTGGGATGAACAACCGAAGATCATGGAGAAATCCTGGTATGGCATGTTTTCATTGTCACAAAGTAGGACACTTGGTTGGAGATTACAGAGATCAACCTAGAAAAGACAATGAAGAAATAAAAGACAAATTAAAGATGATTTGGAAAAAGAAGGAAATTGTGTCAAATGAAGAAAGCACCTTACCTACCGAGTTAGGTGCACCTATTCTAAATTAATCGGTAAAGGTATGAAGGGACTGCATTCTCTCAAGGTTAAATCTTAACAATTCCTATTTTATTATGTACTTAATTCAAAATATGCATAGTTAAAGATGTATTAGTAAGTTCAAAATTCTATCAAAGTCTTTTGGAGCACTTTACAGGAAACATGTCAAGTTGGTGAATACAGGAAACCGGTCAAGTTGGTAAATGAAGGAAGTTTGGTTACTCGGTTAAAGAGCAAAAAAAAAGGAAAGAAGGTTTAGTGGAACCGAGTGCATTTAATGTTTTTGACCTAACCTATATGGAGCCCGATAAGGCATATTATGTACTTAAAGCATTTACACGGTCATTTTTTTTCACTTACCAAGTTTTTGAGAGAGCAAAGCAAAGCGATTCAAAGGCGATCAAACCTCCTACAAAGCAAATTCAAGGTATTTACATCAATCTCAACATATTGTTACGCTGGTTTATCGATCTTATCAAGTTGTCATTATCTGCTAGGTGTGAAGTGTCTACCATTTGAAATCCTCAAACCCTAAGGATCTTTAGTTAGTTTTATCTAAAATCTACAAATGGCACCTAAGATCCAAGATCCCATTGTTGTCAAGAATGTTGAAAAGCCCTCACTAAAATATTCTTTGACTCCCAAAGTTGCATCTGAACCGGATGACAAAACCGCATTTTCACTCATCCCGGATAGAGTGTTATTAGTTGAGGATGTGAGATTCTTCACCAAATATCATGTTGAAGAACTAAGTCACGTTGAAATCAAAGAAACATATGATGAATTATGCACAGATGGTAAATTGAATAGCAAGTATGAGCACATTAAGATTAAGGGATTAACTGAAGCCCTAACCTATCCCCGTTTGTTCAAACCCTAGTGGGTCAAGTTTGTTCTGAGCAGAGTTCACGATGATTTCATGTGGTTAGAGGAGCAATCGTTTAAGATTACCAAGTAAATCATTCATCTGATTACTGGTTACCCTATTTATGATCATGCCCGAGCTCAAAAGATGATATCACAGAAGGAATTGATCAGTTTAACCGGAGTGGAATTAGACTACAGAGGACTGAAATTGAATAGTGTCACTGATGCAGAATTAAAATTTTCCATTAGAGTAATAGGTTACTTTTTCTTCCAATCGGCAAGGGAAAATAGTGTACCCTGTGCAGCAGTAGACCTAGCATACAAAATTGTGAAAAAGGGAATGAAATTGATCTTTGTGAGGTATTTCTAAAAAACCTATTTGAGAATCTGAACACCATCAGGAAGCTGAAGAAGAACAACTCGGCAAATACACTAAAGTTTGGATCACTACTTGTATGCCTGTTTTTCTATTTTGAAAAACTGTCCATCAGTCGGTAAAGTTGTTTGGGAACTACACTGACCAATCACCCATCAGATCAATGACTTCATCAAGAAGTTAGGTGATAATTTTAATGATATTATGGATGATTACTTCAGTAAGTTCCAAGAGAAAATGCATAACAAGTATAGAATTTCACCCCAGCTAGTGGAAAAATACAAAAATGACATATGTTTTGAAGTAGACGCTGATTATTGTTATGTGAACGTTGCGGAACCAAGAACTTAATCTTTGTCACCAATGGGTTACGAGATTGATTTTAACATCACACAATAGAAAATTGATGCATTTCTTACATTACCAAGGCATGCTACCGAGCTGAGGTATGGAACCTATGAAGAAGTGAAGGAAAAAGTAAAGATGAGCATTGTAGTACCCAAAGCTACAAGAAAGGTAACAAAGATGATAAAGGCATTATCGGAGAAATTCAGAGAAGATTCTTCCTCCACACCTATCAAAGGCACTATTGCCATTACCAAAGAGGAATCTGAAGCCCAAGAGGCAACTATAACACTAAGCACCGAATTACCTAAGGGAAAAGTGTTGAAAAGAAAGAAATTGGATTCATCAAAGGCCTCACCGACTCCACCAGCAAAGTGACCTAACACTAGAGTATCTGCAGCTTCACTGAGTAAGAAAGCAAAGAGTGTTATTGTTCCTAAGGTAACAAAAACTTACAAGAAAACTACTCGGAGACTCAGTCTAGCAACACTAAATCTGAGGATGCAAGCAAATTTCAGATTGTCAAGAGCAAGAAGGTAAATGTACATAGTGTTGAAAATTTATGTGCTAATCTAAAAGAATATTGTGGATTTGGAGGATTCAGATATGTCAAGTATGAAACCAAAAATAATGATGAAAAGAGACAAATTGAAGAAGCTGTCATCTGCACACTTCTAAAATTCTAGTTGGCTCCATTGGAACTATCTAAGTCACTTCCAAATGAATTATATTTACATATTGACAATAGGTGGAAGTATGCAATGGATTCGGAGAAACAGATCAGACAAAGAAGTCTGGTACATCTCTTTCTTGACATGTCAGTCACTGAAATAAAGGAACATCTGACAACCTACAACACAAAGTTTCTCGTCAAACAAAGAGCCTTAAAACTGATGAATGGTCTATATATTGAAGTGGAAAATGAGACAAAAGAAAAGTGGTAGGAAATATTTAAAATCAAGGATGCTGGTGAGCAAGCTACAGTTGAAATTGTTGATGTCACCGAGCAAGATCCTGATGTTATCGAGCAAGACCCTGCTGACACCATTCAAATAGATGAAGATATCATGGATACAGAGGCACCAGAATAGGAAATGATAGAAGGCAATGCATATGCATAACTTGTATCCAATGAATCAGTCTTGGAACAAGTTCAACCTTATCCACCGGTCAATCAACCTGTCTCAACCGAAACCCCTCAGGATACGGATCAAGGCACTGAAGGTCACAAGTCTACAGCAGGAAAAGGTACTACTCAACAACAGACGTCTCAGGCACCTTCTAGCACTGAAAATGTTGCAACTGAGACACCGAGTATCGAGACACCAAAGGACTCTACAGAGGCTAAAGAAACTGACCAAAGTGTTGCCTCTACCGAGCAACCTACTGAGGCTCATCAAGCCTCACAAGCCATTGTCTTAGTTCAATCGGTGAAAGGTAAAGAAAAGAAGATGAAAAGGCATAGTTTTAAAGTTGATTTGTCAAAACCAATAGTGTTGCCCAATGTTGATATATCCAAATTAAAGGGGCAAGCACTCATTGATTTCGGTGAACTATGCAAAGCAAAGGCCGAACAAGAGAAGCAAATGGCAATTCAAAAGAAAAATAAAGTACTTCAGAAGGTGAAAGCACTCTTAATAGATATGCTACCTGAAGCTACAGTGTCAACAGATGTAGCCATCCACATTCAACTGGATGAAATCCTAACAAAGATAGAGACATCTAGAGTAGATGCATCAGAATATTTGAGCAAGCTAAAAGACAAAGAGCTCACTACAAAAATGATAGAAGAGGTACAAAAAGCTATAGCTATTGGCAAAGTTAAACTTGTCAAATTTATTGTTGAGTTGACTCCTCAACTCAAGCACATTCATTATTTATTTTAGAAACTCTGTACATTTTCTTTATTCATTAAAGACATCAAAAATAAAATGGAAGCAATTGAGAAAGAGATCACCGATCTCTCAAATAAGTTGACCACAGAGCCCAATTTAGTTCAGAATTTCTATACAAAGCTACAACAGCTCATGGCTCAACAATTGGACCTAAGAAATGAAGAACACAAGATCAGGATGGACATAATGACACTTCAGACATTATTCCTTCCTCATCTTTCATCTATCCAAGAACAGATCAACCGAGCCACCTCCTTATCTACTACACAAGAGGGAAGCACTTTAGATGGCTTAATATCATTATTGGCTGATATTCAAGCCCAGAATTCTTTAATGGACAATGTAAAGGATGCACTCTCTGTCACTCTCACTGAAGCACGGACAAAGTACAAATCCATTTTTGACCAGTTGCCACCACCAAATGGTAACTAAGCTTTGATGTTTGTCAAAAAGGGGGAGTGATATAGTATTAGAGGAGTGATATAGTATTCAAAGCATCAAAGTATAATAACAAACAAAAGGAGTGTAGTATACAGGGGGAGTACACCGAGCAAAGTAAGTAGAGTATCCAAGAGCAGTGTACCGAGCAGTGAACAGAACAGTAAGCAAAGAACAAGTGCAACACATAGAACATTGATAACTGAGCATGCAAAATCAGAGTTTTGTACACTATATCGATAAGGGGAGTATATCTGGATTTACTATTTCATTGACTATTGTATATACTGTCAGTATAGTCAAATTTTGCAAGTATATAGATTATTGAGTTATAACTTTGAAAGTAGTTTTTGTCAAACATCTCAACTAATGTCAAAAGGGGAGATTGTTACTACTTATCAAGTTGCCATTATTTTTATGTTCAAAGTTATTCTATATACTCTAGTCGGTTATCTCTACCAAAATATTCAGTCGGTATGCACAGTCTAGTCTGTTATAGAAGAAAGTAGTCTCAGAGTGTAGTATACACCGAGTTGTCTACCGAGTATCATTTCATGTCTATCGAGCAGAAAAGATGACACACCGAGTGAAACGTGTTACCAGATTCATTGAACCTAGACATACATATGGAAACGTGTTACAAGATCAAGGAACATCTAACCGTTATCACATTGGAAATTGCACTTAAAGATTGTGTATGATTTTGAGGTCATCTAACCAATGAAATATTTTGTATGGTTATTCATTCGATAAAACATGTTTGTAAGATCGAAGCAATGAATGGATCACCGACATAAGAGATCTATATATAAAACATTGATTAAGATCAGACATATACATGTGGCATGACAGAAAGGAAGATATACAAATATATGAAGCAAGACATGTGAAAGCACTAAGTGTTATGACTGTTACAGAGACACAAAAGTCACCGAGAAGGATTTCAGAGAACAATCAAAGAACAGAGTAAACAGAAGGGTTTATCGAGTTACTATATGGGTTACCGAGGTATGCTATAAGCAAGGTAATCTTATTCTGAGCATATAGAATCTGCAATAACATTTTAGATGTAAAGTTGCAAATATTTGTAATGATTTTATTATAATATTTTGAAGTTGTAAGAGAAACCTTTAATAGGGTAAAAGACTCTAATCAAGTCTATAAATTGTAAAGCCTCTAACCAGGTGCAGCATTTAGATTAAGTGTTGTAAAGTCCTTTAGCAAGGTAGATCTAACAGATCTTGATACTCCTAACAGGGTAAGCTATCAGAAATAGCTAAACATGTAGCTATAACCGAGCAACCTTTATTATTGCAGTAGTGAAGTTGTGGGTGCCATCCCCACCATAGTTTTTCTCTCTAACCAAGAGTTTGTGCGTAACCAAAATATATGTGTTATGGAGTGAATCATGTATGATTGTTATCTATTTGTTTTAGCTTTATATTATGTTACTGCACTATTCGGTTTATGCATAACCGTAAAGTTATTGTTGAAGAAAAGTTTTGAAGTACTGATTCACCCCTCCCCTCTCAGCACATTAGCTTTCCATATTGGGCCTAACAATAGCTAACCCATTCGGGTTCATCGAATACCGAAAAATGAACAAACTAGATAAAACCCCTATCTTGCAATGATTTGCATTCAGGCTTTAGATTCCCCATTCCATCTATCATATGCTTGGTGTGCAATGATATCATGTCTGCATTACCAAGCTCTTCAATATTACAGTGAATGTATGCCCTAATATCTTCATTGTGCAAAGCGCCATATGGTATAAAAGAAAATGCTCCTTTTGGATCATCTTCAACTGATTTAAATGGATATCTCTTAAACATTGGCCTTGCCCTTTCAATGATCTCTACTACCGATGGATTGCTACACCAGATGCAAATGCCATTTCAAAAATAGGGTTATAAACAAATAGCTCAAATATGGATAAATACCTTTTCAAATTCAACCGGATGCTAGGAATCACTATCAGATTGCTTCAATCTCAGTTTTGGCTGCTTAATCTCGTTCGCCTTTCTCTCCTACTCTTTCTCTTTGTTTTCAATGTGAAGACTGAATCATATGATGCCTTTTTATCTACCAAAAACCTAACTTTAAGTTGTAATAAATGCACAACCTTAAAGGCTTTTTGGATACCCTATTTCTTCAAGAACTCATCACTGGATACTCAAATAGGCATTTAATTTTCTAGATGTCAATTTCATAACTAATATCAATCATCTGCAACCTTCCTCTACCGATTAAATATCTCTAAAAGGGGATTTTAAGGATTTGCATGAAAAAGATTCCCCCTAAGGCCAAAATCCCTTAGTTGTCAGATGAGGTTCCAACACCGGAGTCACATATGGAGCCATTCTGAACATTTGAATCTTCTTTCTTAACCCACATCTCTTATGCTGCTCTCTAAATTCTTTATTCTTTTCTTTTCCCTTCTCATCTGATATGTTCTTGTCTACCAAAGCATTCTTGCTCACATTCTTGCTTCTGCAATATTTTGCAATGTGACCGGATTTGTGCATGCATAGAAAATAATATTTCCTCGCATAGGCCTAAAGTTCATCTGATTTTGTCTCATCCTACATTGGTTAGAAATGTGTCCAAACATTCCAAAATAATTACATCTCTTATTTTGGAAATCGCTCATCACTACTCTGTACATGTTTGACTTATGACCAAAGTTGTTGCATTTAAAACATTGATCAGTAAAGGTAGGACCATTCTTCATCATCCTATTTCTGCACTCTTTTGCCATATGATCAAATTTATTACAAAAAAAAACATTTACCAATAAGTTTATGAGCATTAGGCTATCTTATCGAAGGTCTCTTGTTCTTCTGATGATTGCTTTGTCCATAATCAGAGGATTCTCCTTTCTTATATCCAAGTCCTCGCATGTCTTTTCCACTTCTCTTATTTTCTAGCATCTCATCTAGCCTGGCTGACCTAGCTTTGAATTTTTCTTTGTACTCATTAGCAATGGAAAATTCATCTCTTAGAATTATGATTTACCTTTCAAGTTCTTTCCCATCATTCTTGGATTGCACCAATTCAAGTCTCAACTGATCATTCTCATAGTTCAATCTTCAAAATTCATTAGATCTATCCTTCAATGACTGAGTCAGATTTTCCTCATTCTTCTTCTTGTCTTCAATCTCCTTTGTCAGCTTCATCACAATGGATTGCATCTCTTCTTCAGGATTTCATTCTCTCTAGTAAGGTTCTCAGATTCATCTATCTTGTCTTGTAGGGCTTGATTGTTAATGCTTTGTTCTTCTTTCTCCTTGAGTTTATCCATTAGTTCCCTTCTCTTCTCTTTGGATGTGTTCACTTTTTCTTTCAAAGATTCAATAAAAATTTTAGTTGCTTCCAGACTTCTCCTCATGCTACTTTTCTCTTTCATGGTTGCATCAAGATCTTCAAGTTCCACAGTGAGTTGCTTTTACAAACCAGAGTATTGATTCAATCTTCCGGATCTTCCTCAAGTTGTTAGGCTCATTTTGAGGAACTAGGCTCTGATACCAATTGTTGGAATCAATGAACACTAAGAGGGGGGTGAATAAGTTTTTTGCAATTTACAAACTAATTAAACTAATTCTTAAACCACCAGATGCATGATAATGAAAGTAAAGTGTATAAACATACACCAATGAACCACAAAACCATAACACCAAGATTTTTATATGGAAACCTAGAAAGGGAAAAACCACGATGGTATTTGAACCCACAATACTATTATACTATGGCTAGGAGTATGATAATATTACATAAGGGGAATGCACTTGCATTCAGGCACACTACTCAAATACAAAAGAGGGCTACAGCCCGGAGGAAGGCTCACTGCCTTACAAGTGAATAGAAATGATTACAATAATGAATGAACTAAATAATAACATCTACATATGGAAAAAAGAAGTTTCGGTTAAGCTCAAATTGACTTTTGCAACTGTTTTGTTTCTTTGCTCTCTTCTGATGCTTTGTCTTATACTGGAGCACCAAAATCTTCAATCACACTCATCAAAATTTGCACATTCTCTTATATAGCCTTCACACTCATGACATCTCCCAAAATTATCAACCAAATTGTTCTTATATATCCACATCAAAAAACAAATCAATTCCCATGTCATCTTCCAAAAATCGCATAACACGCAACATGAAACGTGTAACCAATGAGTCGGCTCAATTTATCCACAAATCCATATGTAGACCTAAAAAAGATGATAAAAAGCTTCATACGTGTTGGACCAAGCTACTTGAACATGAAAACAATCACCGAAATCATCCCAAAGACTCTGAATCACACGTTACACCAATATAGCTCTATTCTTCCTGGATTACCAGATACCAGACCTTCAATCTAGCTCATGAATCAACACCTGATACCAAGATTATAGAATAAGATGCCTCAAACCATAGATCATCTGCCTCTATCACCACAACCAAAATCAAGATATGCACACTAAACTCATACTTTGTCGGTTACTTTATTCCACCTTCCAAACTTATGCCTCATGAACAATGCAACTTCAAGTAAATCAAATCTCCATGCAACATGATTTATGAACTGAGTTGCCATCAATGACAACTCCTAAGCATTTCTCATGCATCTATCTTCACCGAAATAGTGTCTCTTTCCAACATCCTAGCTAAGTACAAACTTTGGTGTTACACTGAAAGTTGACCATGATCGTAGGAGATCTTACCGAAGCAAGGAGTTATACTGAAAAAGGGTTTATTGAGGAGATATCTCTTACATCTCACTGAAGACATAAATTTCAGTTAAACACCAAAAGTATTCCAAAGAAAAAATGGATCCTTCCAAAAAGTGAAGTCTTCGTGAAAACCAACTTATCGCGGAGACATGTTTCTTGTCTTACTAAAATGTTAATTTTGGTAATGATAATGAAATTCTAACAAGAATCAATGGAGCCTTGTCGAAGGACAATATCATACAGAAAGCGGTGGTACCAGAGAGATATTTCAAGGTCACATTGAAATGCTAGAGTTTGATATGACAATGAATAGAAAACAAAGGGAAGATGGGTCTCACCAAAAGGGCATCTCATGTCGAAAACATCAAGAATTCCACGAGGAGCTTAAGGACATATGTATCTTTAAAGAACAAGCAGTAAGGGTATTCCATATATCCTGCAAGGGGAAGATGGGTCACTTATTCCTTTGGAGCAATGAAGGAATGTGTTGACATAAGAGATCTTAGATACCTTAGAATACATCAATAATAAAGAACATATAGTGGAGAAAATGATGGTCATATTGGGCAAGTTGTGCAATAGAGAGTATACCATGAGACACTGCATAACGAATCCTAAAACTTACGAGGAGCAAGTTTATACTAATCATTGGGGATTGTTAAAGTATTTATGTTAAGAAATTGTTATTGTCATAACAAGCAATATAATTAGGGTAAGATGAAAAGACATGTATTTTTCAGGTTAGGATGTTCTATAAAAGATGAAACAAGAAGAATTAAAAAAAAACTTTAGAAATACTGGCAATTATAAAATCTGGTCTTCTCTTCATAACAGTGCATGAAATATTGTCAAGTTCTTTTAATATTTAGTTTAGCTCATAGTTTTTATTACAGTAATCAGAGGCTGCTCAATAATTTCTATATATAGTGGTCATCTTTTTATTTTAGTCTATTGTATTAAGGATATTGTGGATTGATGAAGGAGATTTTTTTCCTCGAGTGATTGTTGTGTTTGGCTCTTTCAAGGAAGGATTAAATACATGCATAATAGTCATTATAACAAAGGTGAATTATGAAGTATAAGAAACTAAATAGTTGATAGACTCACATTAGGTGTAAGATTAAAAATTATCCAATAAGGAAAACATAGAGGATATGGTTAGGAACTTACTTGACTTTGCACCCAATAGAAGGAAGGAACTAATCTCATTCTAGAACCTTAAAATTCCTTACAACTTTGTCACTTTTTTTTAAACTTTTGTACATTTTACTTTGAAGGCCACAAACAATTCAAACTATTTAATAAATCTACTTCATTTTATTAAAGGTAAACTTTCCTAGGTATTAGTAGAGCCTAAAGTGTAGGGATTAGCAACCAAATTTGTTTCAATCTGTTAGTTGGTCATTACTGATTGTTGAACTCAACCATAGAATCTGGCCTATTCTTAGAGTTAGCAAAACCTACACTTTTGAGCTCCAACATTTGTACGATCTAGAAACACTTTTCCTTCATCATTCATGTCATCATCGAACAATTCTTCATTTGTATTTGAACATTGTGTCATACTAATATTCTTTGGAATATTTTTACTCAATAATTCTTCAACCATTGTAGGCTCTTCAATTGGTAATAATTTTGAAGTCTGGCCTTCCTTTACTGTTTGACTAGTAGGTAAATTTGAAAGGATTTGGAAGTTGTTTTTAGGTGTGCATGCATCTTCCATCTATTGGTTACAATGTATATCTCCATTAGCCTTACATGAATTCTCATTTTTAAATGAATCCTATCATGTCTGACCAATGTATTGTCCATCTATATACAAAATCTTGTCATGATGTCTAGAGATTTCATTTGACTCTTGCTCATCATAAGGCTCTAGTCTGAAATCACAAAATGATATACTATTGAAGTCCATATTCATGTCTTCATTACATAATATAATATTCATTGTATCACCATGCTTTGTGTCAACCAAGAAGTAATGATTATTATCATCACTATTCATCATGTATCCCATAAGATGCTTATTTGATGCATATGATTTCACCTCAACCTCATATGAGGTATCTTGATAAGTTGATGAAACATCTAGATCATTTGAAAGAACTTCTACCTTATCATATAGTAGATTCGGGAACACATAAAAGTCACCTTCAGGTATACCTTGGCAAGAGATTGTGTAATTTTCTTCTATCATTTCACCATACAATGGATTTGAAAATTATTTTTAGATGTACATTCTCTTTCTTCTTACTATTCACAATAGATATCTTCATTATCTTTAGATTCTACCTCATCTTGAAACATATCCTCTGTTGAAAATGAGTCTTTGTCCAATTCATAACTGCTATTTTGGTTATTAGGATAACAAGTAACTTGATTTAAATTACTCATATCTTTAGTAATTTCACCCAAATCACTCTCATCACAAGGTTGCCCCTAGGCTCTTGTGAATGCATCACAATCTGAAAATCTTCTTGTCTCATTATCATCCAAGGCTTGAGAAACTATTATAGAATCAATAATGTTTGTATTTTTCTGTTAAGAAGCCTTAGGCTCAAACTAATTTGCACTGATGAATAATGCTTGATTGAGAACAACATGTTGATATTCATATGCAATGCAATTTTCAAACATGTATACAATAGACTATTGACGATATGCATAATTTTGAGGCACATATACTTTACTCATATATACTTCTTAGTCTGTAAATCATCTTCTTACCAAAGGCCCCCAAGTAGATATGCAAATCCCATGCATCATTGGGTCCCATATTTTTAGGAATTCTTCCTAGTTCCTTTGAAAATATGAGATTGAAGGCTGGCATGAATTCACCCTCCTCAATATGAATATTCATGAGTTATTTGACCACTAAATATTCAATGATTCTTTCACTGAATTGATCCATGGAAGTTGATCTCAACTCATCCCAAGAATCTATGGAACATGGTTGTAAACATGAAATCCATTCTCGTGTGTCATCTTGTAAGAATTGCACAAAAAATTTCATGACTACATCTTCATGATTGACCTCATAATCCTCCATCAAGTTGTTGATCTACTGCAAATGTCTCTCAACTAACTCCTTCTCTATACCACTGAACTTTGGAAGTTCATTTTTTATTTCAGGTGGGATATCATTTCGATACCCATTGATGACATGAATATCCAATGCTTTATACCTCTCGATTTTGAAATTTATTCTATTATGTAACTTGGACTGATCACACAACATGGTTGCATTTCCAGTTGTATATAGATGTATATATTGATACATTTCTCTATTGCATTTACAACTAAAATTATTGCAGCCACATATAATTTTTAGAGTTTCCACCTCATGATGAGGAAATTATTAAATTCCTTTTTAGGTTCACACTCCAACAATGCAGCCTTCTATAAATTCAAAATAAGTTGCAATAAATGCCAAGTTAGACAATATGTGACTCTTCCCAATGACAATATTTGGTGTTCTCCCCAACGGAGTCGTCAGTCTATTGGACCTCAAAATTGCAAGTTGCCAAACCCTAAAGGCATACCAATCCTTATGCTCAGGTTCAATAGTCAATTTTGGCCAACGAATGGAATGAACCAATGTGGTTAATATTCCCTACACTTCTAGCTTTTCTAAACCAAGGCGAGTGTACCTTCTCTATGATTAAGTAGATTGGACAATTGCAATATCTTTGATTATTTCTTTGATTTATCTCAAACTGGCATGAAGGTTCAAGATAATTGGTTCTAATATAAACCTTACTTCTACCCCTACTCCTACAACATGAAACTTAAAACTGAAAGAACTATAATTGTTTTGATATGAGATATGATCACTGCCTTTCGTCCATTGGGAAATAGAGTCAATCTTTTGCTTCTTCGCCAGTTCAACATCACTCTGCTAGACAATTTTTACATCCACACCTTGCGTGAATCTTTGTCAATTGTTTGAATCTTTATACATACAATAATTTTATCCTTATTATTATGACTTCTCAACATGAATTTAATCTCTCACTGAGAGAACCAAGCCAACAAATCATACAAAGATACTAAAATATTTGTGATCAATCTGAAATACCCTTGATACTCAAATTAATATAATAGGATAAACATGACATATAGGAGTTCTCAAAAAACTTTGTCTACTTTAGCCAATATAATAGGTGAAACCAAATTAGAGAATATTGAAATGTATTCTTTGCACAATATCAGGAAGTTCTACACTTAGGTTTTTACTGAAAATGGTATGTTACAATTTATTCACTCTAATTGATCTTCTAGTTCTAATTCCAAAATCTAATTCCCCCTTATATCCAATCTATGGTTTTCCTTTTATAGACCCAAGAGATAGTTTTATATTGGTTACAACTCTTGATTACAGAATGACATGACTCTTCAATCATCCCTTAAAACTAATTACTTTGTTAAGAATTGCCTACATAGACTAAAATACACAAATTAAAGATGATTAGTTCATACAATAAAAACCTTTTGGTCCAAAAATAATCATTCCCGATAACATAATATGCTCATTCATATTAGTTGTAGTTCACCCATACTAAACTCATCGTCTAGCACTAAACATCATTCTTTTCCATATTTTGCTTCAACCGTGTACATTATGCTACCTCATGTGTAGAAAGTGATTGTTTTAATGCATCTACTAGAAATAATACACCATGCGCAACATAGGCCTCAACTTCAATCCAATAAAAAGCCAGAACATAGGACCCTTTATGTACATAACTATTCTAAAAGGTAGCATGCACCCTCGTTTTGCACTTTTCTATGAAAATATTTTTTTTATATTTGAAATATTCTAAAACATATTCAGAAGTCGATCATATGCCTTGATGGATGCCTGTATTCTATTTAAATCTTTCATCATAGGATAGGATATTTGCTAGCAAAGGTTATGGTTTTTACTTTTGCAGACTGCATATATTCAAGAGTTTATATTTTATAATGTTTTAACAAATGCAGTTTCTGCACCTTTTAGAATCACCTTATTTGATAACACCATGTCTCTTCGAGGAGGTCTATCACATAAATTTTCTTGCAAGCAAATTGGGGCTCCCAATGTTCATCGATGAGAGAATGCATTTCAATGAGACCTTTTAAATTTTTTAGAGATAAATTAAGTCTCAACAATTTTCCATTTCAATGTGACTTAACACTTCGTTGAGATTCCCTTTTCCTTTGTTAGCTTTTCATTGTCATATCAAAATTAACCTTTCAGTAGGACATAAAACATGTCTCCTCAACAAGTCAGTTTTTGATAATACCTCACTTTTCAACAAGACCTCTTTTGGCTTTGGTAGACCTTTGGTGTCACATTGATATCTATGTTTCGATGAGACATGGGAGGTGTCTCTCTAATAATCCCTTTTTGGCATCTAATTTTGGTAAGACCTCCTATGGCAATCATTGACTTTCGGCGTCACACCAAAGTTTTCATTGTGACATTGCTTTTCAATGAAGAATCCTCTACCCCCGTTAGATGTGTTCTATCATGTTGAAGTCATTATACTCGTCTCTAATTTTAGTGAGATCATATTTCTTCGAGGCATGGTGTTAAGTGATTCATGTGTCTGCAGCTTCAATTTTCAACAAAAACTTCCTTTTCATATACATTGATGCATGTCCAAATTCTATCTCAAGGCTCCATTTCGATTAATGTCAATAAAAAGCCCTAATCCTCTATTTTCGCCATATCACAATTCATATTTTTACCAGCCTCACTCCTGTTGTGATATGGTGAAAGTATTTTCGCACTTTCGCAAGTACTTTGAAATTTTTCTCTTTTCCTTTTGAGAAATGACAACTTCTTGTCTTGAGTTCTTCGTATCACTATTTCGCAAGATGCTCAATGCAACAGAATAATCATTATGTGAAATAGCGATAATTGATTATTTTATTTTATGGTGGTCAACATAAGATGATAAATGGGTCCTATAGATATTTTCAGGGAAATGAAGTAAGATATGAATGTATTAGCAAATGGATATAGTTCTCATTAACGATGTGATTTTTGTATAGGGTCTATTTGCAGCTCAAAATTTGATTTATGGAGAAGGACTTTAGTATTATATTTTGGGATTTTTAGGCTAGCTATAAAATACATTAAATTATTGTAATCATGTAAATCCACTCATGCATGGATCTCCTTATGGGAACTGTATGTTTGGCTCTACCCTTGTGGGAGCCACATTTTAACCCCACATACAATGTGAAATTTTTAAAATATCAAGCTCTACCCTTGTGGGAGCCACATTTTAACCCCGCATACAATGTGAAATTTTTGAAATATCAAGCTCCATTAGATCTTATAATGGTATTCATCTCTCTATATGCAAATATGACTTCACAATGGATGCAATTTTAGGGTTTTTACCACCTTCTTCACCTTTAGGAAACCTTGAGTTTTGCAAAACTTTTAGGTTCCAACATGAGGATTTTCCAAAAATAACATCAGTAGATTATCTATGCCTTACTGCTTCATATTACATACTTCTCTTCCATTGAAGCTTGACCAACAATATGGGAACCTTATTGTCTGCCTGATGTTATTTTTCATTAATGAAACTCCTAGTTTTGGGAAGAGACAATGGGCATTTGATATCCCAGTAGGAAGACAACTAAAACAATATATTGCTACTCTAGGTAGTCAGCGAGATGATAACATTTGGGGTTACTTCAAGGCATTCTAGAAGGCAATGAAATCTAGAGAGAGGGTTCCAAAGCAAATTGTTGAGAAATACTCAATCGAGATCTGCTTTATGGTTAAAAAGGATGAAACCTTAATGGAAGTAGTCAAACCCTGGAAGATATGAATAGAATAAATGGGACATGAGGTTGATATTGAGATTTTGGATGCTTATGCAAAGATGTTAATTGATGCACCTATTGATGAGGTTGAGAAGTCTTTTGGTACTGCAAAACAAAATAAGCAAGAGGTTCAAACTGAATTTAACCGGAAGAAGAGAGAGAAACAACAAGGCAAAGCCAACAAATTTGTTGAACAAGTATCCCATGACATCAAGGCCTTAATGGATCTTGTCCTCAAAAAAAGAAGGAAGAGGAAAGAGCCTGAAGTCTTCATTGAGCCTATGCCATCAAACTCTGGAACTGAAGATAACACATGTTTAGCATTCCAGAGGGTATTGAGGAAGAAAGGTGAGGAGTCTAAGGAGGAAGCAAGGAAGAAACTGGTAAGGAAGGTCACAATCAAGGTACCGGCAAAGAAAAGAGCTCCAAAGGAAACACCTTCTACTCCATCCAGTACTGGAAGATGAAAGAAGATGGATGACACAGACCCTTCAATTGTATCTGGTAATGTAACTATTATTCCACCCAAGACTTATGTAGAATTGATAGATGAAATAACTAAGGATGGTATGTTGAAAAATGTACAATTCTATTATGAGCATTTAGATAATTATGAGTAGAGAGAAGTTGAGTAATTAGTTTTATTATATATGG
Organism: Cryptomeria japonica; assembly: GCF_030272615.1. Classification (NCBI taxonomy): domain Eukaryota; kingdom Viridiplantae; phylum Streptophyta; class Pinopsida; order Cupressales; family Cupressaceae; genus Cryptomeria; species Cryptomeria japonica. The sequence goes on from NC_081411.1 coordinate 454,578,895, forward strand.
ATATATATAAGAAAGCTTCGTTGGAAATTGAGAATCAAATACCGGGAAAACTATATGACAACCTAGATGTTAGGAGATTATCAACTATGGAGGAGGATAAGCACATAAAGATTCATGAGTTACAAACTAATTGTGGATCCATTACTCCAAATGAGTTGGATATGACACTTGAGGTTGCAAACAGAAAAAAATTTCATAGTAAGCACAGGATAGTTAGTCTTATGTTAGGAAGGGTTAATGAAATAATCACTAAAACCCACAAGGAATGGGTTCAATTATTTGCTGAAAACCCTAGTTTCTACACTTCACCGAAAGCTAAAATAGACAATACAAACATCCCGGTTAAAGGGAAAGGCAAAGGTATAATGGGTACCTCATCTACAATTTTGAAAGATAATAAGGCATTGGATGTAGAGCCCCTGGTAGAATATAATGTACAGGATACAGAGGTGATACTGACAAATGTAGATATACCAGCAGATTCACAGAGTGTATAGGTTACAAATGTTGAGGACAATAGTCCTCCGGATTAGAATGTACAAGTTGAGAACATAGTTCATAAGGAGGAACTGGCAGTAATTGATACTGCACCAAGTGGTGAAGCCACTAGTGCAAAAGAGGAAGTTATTAAAGCTAATAAACCATTAGAGGAGAAGAAAGAGGAATCTGACAAGGAACTGGTAGTGAGCACATCATTGTTGTCAATTGACACCTCACTGTTATAACATAAAATCATAACTGAGATGAGTTCTACTAAGCTCATGATGATGGTTGCTCAGAAGATGATGAAGGAAAGAGCTGTAGACAAAGGAACTATTGATCAATCAATCTCAATTTTGCATAGACTTGTCCCGGAGTTCCATTTTGACAAAGGAGCAAGCCCATCTGAAAAGCTCAAAATAATCACAGAGCACATTTCTAAGGACTTTCAATCTTTACAATAGATATCTAACTGATAGGCATTGGAGAGATTCACACAAGCAAAGAGAGCTACTTTTGATCAGATGATTAAATTTGAGAAGAAAGAGATTACTGATAAATTGAAGCTAATTGATAATTCTTTAAGGCAATGTACTAATATATATAGAGTATGCTGCAACACATGATTACTTACTACAAATATAGATAAAGGGATTAAGGGTTCTCGAGAGAAAGTTGTAGGTATAGTCAATTCTTTTGATGGCTCAAATTATTTGACTACATCTATTGATGGTTAGATTTTGGTATTGGAAGCTCAAGTTTTAGCTCTTGAAAGGGAAAAAGACAAAATCATAAGGAGAGCTAAGGGCTCATAGAATTGGTGAATCCTTGATTGGACTCATTGAGTGTACATAAGAAGGAATGCATTGATTTGGTTGGTAAGCCCACATCGGCAGAGCTTAAGGATAAAGAGTCACATGCTCACATGCTTAATGGACTTGTATCTGTATCCAGCACTTTCAAATCCAATTGGGATACTTATCTAGATATTTTGGAGAAAGCCTCTCCAAAAATTTTCAAGTATATTCAGATCCGGTAAGGTATTTTGGGACACATTCTTTGTACAGAATTTCATTCTTCATCCCGATTTTTGGTATTTTTTTGGCATTGATGTCGAAGGGGGAGGTATAGGTGAAAAATATATTCTTTACATCAGGAGGTATGGAATATTGGTACAGATCATGATCACAGATGGATATTCAACTTAGGGGGAGTAGTCTCAGGGTGAAATCGACAGATACAAACCATTATCATTTTTCACATGAGCATTTCCATCAATGCCAAAGGGGGAGATTGTTGGCAATTGAAACTCATTTGATTGGTTTCATATGTTTTAATTGATGGAAACATGTTTCGGCTTCATTCTTTGGTTTGGTTGTTCATCGACTGACACTTCACCGACACCAGCACCAACAGGTATCTTCACCGGTACGAAGGATTATTTAGGTACCGGCATTGGAGGCCGACATGACTTACAACAGGATACTGGTATTGGAGGGTGACATCATTTGGGAGATCTGGCAATCGGAAATTGATTTTGATATTTATGTATATATGTAATGAGCCAACATGTATATTCATTTTGTAATTATCTATGTAAGCCGACATAAGGCATGAAGGATTGTAAGGGTATATAGGTCAGTTGATTAGATAATTTTGTGTCATGTTAGGAAGAGAGAGATATGAAAGAGATAATTGTAGTGAGAGGAATGTTGTAATGCAAAGATTATGTAAGAGGTTATTCCAGTAAGGGTTTAGGGTTTCAAAACCGAAACAGTCAGAGATTGAAACGGAACTCAATCAGGCATAGCAGATACATTAAATGAGTTTAGTTTTATGTTTTATTATTCAAAGTGACTGTAGTCAGTGAGACACTTTTGTGATGAGCAGTGTGCTCTAGGTTGTAAGCCCTCCTGCAAGTGTAGACCCCCATATTATGTAATATCTTTTCATATGGCCAGTGGATTGATATTGTGGGTCACAAATCCCACTTTGGTTTTTCCTCTTTGAGGTTTTCCATGTATAATTCTTTGTGTTATGGTATTCATTTGAGTGATTGGCTTATTTATTACTTTACTTATTTCAATTATATATGTACCAGTTTACCGGTTGGTGAATGCATGTTATAATAAGGTTAAAATTGAACATTTTGATAGAACACTGATTCACCCCCCCTCTCAATGTTATTGGATTCCAATAGAAACCACCCACCAAGCTAGGATATGTCACTAGGTCCCAACACACACACTACACCTAGGTTGATGCTTAAGACCAAAGAGAATAACACTAATATATATTTCCATACACATGGACCAAACACCAATGTAATCAACAACCAAGATAACTCCCAAAGGTTGACTAAACATCAAAACACAAGTGCAAAAGTAAAACACAAGGGAATCACATGTACAAGGGAGTGTCATCACATGTCGTACCAAAACAAGGGTCTAGCCTAAGGTCATGAAGATCCATCTCAACCTTTGAGATACCAAGGGAGATTGGATTCCCATCTCCATGATCTTCTCATACTCAGCCTAAAACATCCTCCCTAGGTCTGAATCATGAGGCACTATCATTTGTTATCTTTTTAATTAACTATCTACCCATTCCCATTCATTAATTAATTATCACTTGATTAGAACAAGGTAAACTCCCTTATGCCTAAGAGGTTTGGATTTCATGCATCCTTACAAGGAACCTCATGATAGTCCATCTCTCGTGACCCTGAGCGTCATAAAGGAGCCCACTCCCTTACATGGACCCAAAATCAATCTTAAATAAAACATTATACAATGCCAAATCATGCATAGACACATACTCATGAAAGTTGAACATCAATATAAAAAATAAATGAGCCTCTTGACCAATGAATTACACAAATCAGATCATAATGTAGTTGCAACCAAATGAATATAAACCCAACAAGGTCTTCACACTTGTTGTCCTTAAAATTAGTAGCATAAGTAAACTAACTTCCATGGAAAAACATCATGGGACATATCCAAATAACAATACAAGTCTTGCATCCAAGCAAAGGCATCAAAACTGAAATTAAAATCAATCTGAAACACAGCACATGCAAGACAGCCTCTGGTACCAAAATGCAACATAACATAACACATAAAATGACATCCACAAAAGAAGACAATAAATCAAGTTGGGGCAGCATTAAATTATGCTTGGCCCGCACTATAACTCACGGGATTCACCCTAATTCACAGCGAAACATATAATCCAAACCTTAAATTTTTATATAGCCATTACATGGACTCATATGCTTAGCAATAAAATGGTCAAATAAACATTATATTATAGCATTCGAAATTACTAAGTACACACATATATATACACAAATCTTCCCAACACACTAATGATGCCTAATGAGTATATCGAACCCATCAAAAGGGGTGTTTAACCCCATTGAATATGACAATTACCGAACAAAAGCAATACTAGATAACTCCCAGCACCAAATTGTGGTGCGGCTACTGTGTTATACACCCACCACGACATGGGTGGTGCAGTGCACACACCACATTATTGGTGGTGTTGTTGCATTCCTCCCATGTCGTGGGTGGTGCTAAGAACTCACCACGACATGGTGGTGTTGTTGCACCCCCCATGCCATGGATGGTTCTTACACCACCACGACATGGGTGGTGCTACAACACCTACCATGTTGTGGAGTGGTGCCTTGCACCACCATGACATGGGTGGTGCTACTGCACCCCCCATGCCATGGGGTGGTGCCTTGCACCAAACCCATGACGTGGGTTTTCCCAACAACAACAAACAAAAATAAAAGAATAGGGGTGGGGGATGACATTAATAAAAATTAACAGCCCATGGAACAAAATAAACATGGGTGCATAATGAATCAATCTTCCCTATCAAATTTCAAAACAACAACGATTTTGCTATGGTAAATAGATAAATTTGAAATTCAACCCCATTAAACATGGGTAAAATATTATGCAATTGAAACACATTTACCATGTATTTCTCAATCATCAAATCAGCAATTTAAACCCATTAGGGTAAAAGAAAGCCCTTAATTTCCCAATTTCATCAATTCAAAACTTGAACGAAGAAACCATAACCAATTTCCAAATTTCATATACATTGTACTCACCCAATTACCATTAAAATTACTGGAAACACGCATGACAACAACACCCCCCCAATAATTTCAATTCACATAACAAGGCATAAACCCCATAGTCACAGAGCATTCATATCAAGTTTTTTTTGTTTTGTTTTTTTGAAAACATAGAGAGAGGAAAAGAAAATAGAGACCAACCTCTTCCCTGTGTGATGGAAGAGAAATCTCTGATGTAGAGCTTGCTCACTACTTCCAACAACAACAACAATTCAAGATCCAAAATAAAATTCCAAGCCAAAGATCTATAGACCAAAAGTGAATGCTGAAGAGAAATTTGCAGAAGAAGGAGCCCCCCACCCAAAAAAAAAAAAATGTTTTTTTCATGACAAGCATTTAAAAGCCAAAGATAAATAATGAAATTCTACCCTTCCCATTATCCAATAGGAATATTTTATTTGAAATATATTTCCTTCACTAAGCAATATAATAAACTTATATATACACATATATATATTCATTACCAAGATAATCAAAGCATTATTAAAACATTACGAGATAATAAGTAGGGTAATTATTTATTATTTACCCTTATCATTATTATTATTTCTAATTACTCAAAATATCGATATTAATAAAATCATTTAATTAATCAACCCATGATAATTAAATAAAAATTAAATATCAACATTAGATAAATAAAATAATTAAAATAAACAAATAAATAATTAAATAAAGGTTAAAATCGCCAATAAATAAATAAAATCAATAAAGATAAATAATTCAATAATTCAATAAATCAAATCACTAAAGGCATTAATTATTAAATAAAATCTTAATTAAATATTAATTTAAATTCAATCGCGAGAATAATTAAAAATTGTTAAATCATAATAAATTAAAATAGCACTACTACTAATAAAATCATAATTTTTTATCAAATAATTACTCAATCAAAAAAAACCATAACTAATCAATAAATCGCAACTAAATAGATTAAATAATTAATCTATCACTATAGTCAATAAACCATAATTTAAATAAATTAAATAACTAAATAATCAAACTCGCCATGGCACATACTCACAAATCATGATGACTGACACAACATGGCAAAATTCGCCAAGACTGACGATAAGTACTCAACGAGAACCTAGACCTATAGTGTGGGTAGGGAACCGGTGACACCTCCAAACCACATATTGTCATTGGAAAGAGACACGCTCGTACCTATAAAGCCAAGGGAGCTCGCACCCGGTTGCCTAAGAGGAATGAATGTCTTAGTACCTACAACCCTACAACTAGAATGGAGATACATGTGCATATACATACATACATATATATAAATACATACAAAATAGGGAGGTGGAGGGATATCACAATGACACATCCCGCTCGCAATGAGTGATGTCACATTGATTCCCCACGAAAATAGTCAAATAGTATCCATACAGTGAACATATAAATCATGAAACATCGCATCATAAGTAAATCAAACTAGGGTTAGTATGTCCATTCCAATTGAAGCACAATCCATAAAATCTATCAAAGCACATGATAACCATAAAGCTATTACTAACCATCCAGGAATCATAACTAGTCATGAGCACAGTCAATAACATCAATAGTATCAGGTCGTGTAATGTATATCATCAAAATCATCAATTGAGAACGTAAATAGTCATAATCAATATCGATGCATCACATAAATCAAATCATATCCTTCACGCAAAATAAAGGTCCGATCAAGTCAATCCAAAATGAGACAAGAGTTTGCTCAAGACTGGGCACTACAAAACCTACATCCGTATCAACAAGGACCACAAAATAATGCATATCAGTAGTTCTAGCATGCATAGTATCGGCCACATCAAAGGCAATACCTATTTACATGGAGGCCTATGAATTTAACTAGGTTTAGACAATTGGATCTTTCTGGAGTCCTGTGATACCAATCAAAATACTCATCCCTCTTCACAAGTAATTACATTAGTCGACAATGTATCCAATCAAAGTACTCAGTCATCTGTGGCATTGGGGACTACCTAAGTATATCTCTAGTGTCAACCAATACCTCTTTGCCATCTAGAGTTGGTATAGCTCAAGGAGGGATGGGTTACCATAACTATGGATATAATCCATATGTAGGTGGATTTCAATTACCTCAATATAATTATTAGTATGGTGGCATAAATAAGAACTTACAAAACCTAAATCAATAACAATAAGGACCATAAAATAATGCATATCAACAATTCTAGCAAAGCCCACAAATGCAAAACCAACAGGCCCAATATTGGCCGCATTAGAAGCAGAACCTATTTGCAAGGAGGCCTATGAATTTGAATAGGTTTAGACAATTGGATTTTTCTAGAATCCCGAGATACCCAAATCTAATTGAAAATTAAGTAAGGAATTTTGTACACCTAAAATCTCCAAGAGTCATGCAATTTTAGAAAAAGATCACATAAGAGCCTTTGAGACTGTAATGGATAACTTTGATGTCCAGCATGAAGATGTTTACATGAAGTTGCTCATACAATCCTTGATTGAGGATGCAAGGGATTGGTTTAATAATTTGCCAGATGCAACAATTAGTTCATGGAATGAATTCAAAATAATATTCAAGGAACAGTATGGTGACAACTTAGATCCTAAATTTTCTTTACACGAGATAACCACCATTCTAAAAAATTAATAATGGACTAGTCTCAGATTTCAACACGAGGTTTATGAAATCTTTGAATAGAATCCCACAACATCTAAAGTCTCCTGATCTAACGTGTTTGGAATTTCATCTTAGTGAATTTGATCCCAAGACCAGATATGAACTGAGAATGAGAAATCCCAATGATTCAGCTAAACCATTCATGTTTACCTTGAAAATAAAAAATATTAGGAAGGCATTAGGGAAAGTTGGAAAAGGAGAAGGAGTTAAAGTGTTTTAGAACCCCCATGCTAATCAAAGAAAACAACCAAAAGAAGAAGATAAGTTGGATAAGATATGGAATGCAGTGAAAGATCTATCTACCAAAATATCAAAAGGTGATAAATCGGCAACATATGACTAACCGAATTACCACATTAAAGATAGACCTAGATTGAATGACATGTCATATAGAACTAATTGGAAGGATGGTAAGCCACTCAAGGAAAAACAAAATACCAACAAGGATACCCCTGATCCATTCAGAAAGCATGTGACCAATATGGTTGAAGACACTCCATGGTGTATAGCCTGTAACTTACCTCATGCCTCTGACTTTTGTGTAATTGCTCAATCAATAGAAGATAAAGTGGTTCATAAGTAGGAGATCGATGATCATACTGTTAATATGTTGTCATTTGGACACATAGAATGGGAATAGAATATTCATCTTCATATGATGATGGGGTAGAATAAGATGTTGATCATCAAAGACACAATATGCATATGACCCATCATGAAATATTTTTTGATCAAGGAGATGAAGACATAACAGATTCTTAAGTCTGCATTGTGAAACCACAAATGAATTAAGTTCAGTTGAGAAGGTCAACAGGAAAGGAAATTAAAGCATTGACAATTGTAGTAGTTGCTTAGGCTAAGAGAAATTATAACCTCAGGAATAGGAGTGTGAACCCTGATTAAGAAACGTCAGTTTGTATGTTTATAAAGAATCAACAAAGTGAAGTAGTAGTTTCCTCATCCTCTCAGATGAATGGAGGACAATAGAAAATTCAGAATGTTACGCAGAGGTATGTCTTGAAGGAGACAACAATTGGTGAGCAGTACAAATCCAAGCCTCCTCAGAACAACTATCAGAAAGAACAAGTTGTTGAGAAGAAGAAACCAGTTGAAGCAAAAGTAAGTAAATTTGACCAAATAACAAATTTACCATCATTTGATATAGAAAAATCTTTATCACAAGTTAAAATGTTAGTACCTTTGATAGAAATGATGAAAGCTAATGAATATAGAAATAATACTATGAAATTAATTTCAAGTGTATCAAACAAATATGGGGCTCTTGTGGGTGATATTGACAACAAAGAAAATAATGATAAGAAAGGAAGTAAGAGAAAGGGGGAAGCAATGCAGACTCCTAAAGTTTATTTAGGGAGTACTTTGACAAAGAACCCCTCTCAGGTGGATCCTTTCTATACCACCTTGTTTATTAACAATAAATTGGTTAGAAATTGTATAATAGACTCTAGAGTAGCGATAAACATTATGCTCATGGATATAATGAAAAAAGTGGGTCTATGGGTGGACACTACATATGGAAAATTTTATGAAATGGATAACAGATATGTCCCAATTATTGGGGTTATGTGGGATATAGAGCTGAAATTGGCATCATATCCGAAGTCTACATACAAAACAGACATCATGGTGGTAGACACTCCTCCTTATTATGACATGCTTATATTAAGACGGTGGTTTTCTGCAGTAAGGGGAAATGTTCAATTGGATCTTTGATATATGAATATACTAGTAAATGGGAAAGAGATTAACTTGTATAGAGAGACAAGAGTTGAACATGTGATACAATGCATTGACCCAAATCAAATGTGTGTGTTTTTAATGTGGATTTGGGAAATTTTAAGATTGAGCCTTCACAACCACAACCTCCATATAGTCACCCAATTGATAATGAAGTTTAAAGGGATGAGGAAGGTATATAGAAAATGTATTTTGATGGAGCTTGTAGTTGAGAATGTACTATATATGAAGTCCTACTTTTGGGGTTGAATTTGGCTATTAAGTATGGGATCAAATTGTTGAGTGTATTTGGAGATTTTGAGTTGATTGTCTCACAATTCAGGTCCAAATACTCTTCCAAGAATAATAGATTAAAGAAATACAAGCATTACATATGGGATTCGATGGAGATGTTTGATGCCTTCTCAATTGACTCGGTTGGGAGATCAAAAAAAATAATGGTTGATTTCTTGGAAAATATTGCTTTGAGACAAAAACTATTTGACTCTTGTTGGTATAATAGAAGTAGAAATCAAAACCAGGCCTTTAGTGCCTAATAATGTATACCATTGGCCAATTTTTAATGATGATGATGACTTGCTAAAATTATTGCATTGCATAGATCAATATAAATCATAGGAGACAGACTGTAGTTCATTGATCCAAGTTGTTGATGGTAAGGAAACAATATTTGGAAACGAAGTGGTTAAATTAAAAGCTAATAAGATACCAAAAGTCCTAGCATCATTAGAACAAGTCTTTAATGGAAGTGAAAAATTGAATACCCAGGTAGCTCCTACAAATAATGAGGACTTGGAAGAAATAAACATGGGGACTGACAATTCTCCAAAAAAGGTATACATTGGTAAGAGGATCAACCCAAAGATCATACAAGTGCTTATAGACCAGTGGATGCTCATAGCCACTAATTATTTTACCAATTGGATTGAGGTTGTAGCACTCAAAGAAGCAAATGAGATAGCTATATTGAACTTCTATGATGAGCTGATAACTAGATTTGGTGTTCCAAAATCAATAGTTTCAGATAATTCTCTTGCTTTTGTAGGGAGAAGAATATCTGATTGGGTTGTTAAAAGTAGTGTTTACCTCAACATGTCATCTAACTATTACCCTTAGGGTAATGGACAAGTTGAGTCCACAAATAAGAACCTGCTCAAGATCATTAAGAGGACCATGGAAGGAAATCAAAGAGCTTGGCATACCAAGTTGAATTTAGCCTTATGGGCTGATAGAATCACACCTAAGAGATCCACTGGAATTTCACCATACATTCTTGTGTATGGAAAGGAGGCAAGAATACCTATTTCACTTGAGTTTTCGGCCCTTGATCTAGCTAACTAGCTGGATTTGATTGAAGAAGAGCCCTTGACAACAAGATTATCTCAGTTGGTTGAGCTAGGAGAAGTTAGTGATGATGCAATGAGGAAGATTGAGCATCATCAAGCTTAAATGAAAAGATCATTTGATAAGAGAGAAACTCCTAGAGTATTCAAAGAAGGAGATGTTGTCCTGAAATGGGATGAATTCAAGAGCAGGCCAAGCAAGCATACAAAGTTTGATGCTTTTTGGAGTGGGCCTTACATGATTTCTAAGTGCAAGCAACACAATGCCTTCTAGCTGTCGAAGTTGTATGGTGAAGTTGAACCAATCCCGGTCAATGGGATTCACCTCAAGCATTGCTTTTGAGGTATGCCTAAAATATGTACATATTTCAGCAGTTTTTAGTTGTTAATAAGTGTTTCTGCATAGTAGATCAGTTGCAGTTTTGTTTCCCCTAAGTGCCTAGTGCATAGTTCTGTAGGAGTTATAAGGAGTTTTTATTACTACTATAGTGCACTATAGTTATTAAAGGAAAAGTATTCATTATATGAAGCAGACAAATTGTGTATCCACTGCCACACACAACAAATACCTCCTTTATATAGCTTATAGTGTACTACCATGGTGTTTTTCGGAGTTGTTTTATTGTTGCCCTGCCTTAGTCCATGAATTATAGACACATAATTTATGACAACAAGTTGTTTCAGCTTTCTGTCACAAACTACATATATGTAATTAATGGATTAGGACAATTTTGAAGAGATTTTAGGGTTCTTGCTGTGTCATGAGAATTTTTTCAGTTTTCTGCAAGTTTCAATGACTTTGTGCCCAATGGAAAGCATAAGGCAACTGGTCAAGATGTTTAGCAGGTAAACATATAACAACTATCACCAGAAATGTTACCTATTTTCGCCAACAAGCTCAATCAGGTAGAGCTTTTGTGTTTTCATAATCAGAAAGGTACATTTTATTCTGCTATTATTACATTCATGTGCATGAAAAGAGAAAATAAGATTAGATTACCATGATTTCAAATTCAGAACATTAAGAGAGTACACATTTTTTTGAAAAAGAGTAATCTTTATTTAAAAGAAATGTACAATGTCTCACACAAGCCGTGAGACTAAGTGGTGGTGCAAATAAGTAATAAACTATATGCATGCAGATGCAAACATAAAGAAAATGCAGAATAGGGAAGGGTTGTTATTGTGAGGATCCAGTTAACACTGAGAGTGGGGTGAGTCATTGATAACAACAAACTGCAATCTTTCACCAATCTGAAAACACTTCACCAAAAATAGTTCATAACCAGTATCGGTAGCTGATCAAACAATCTCCAAAACAAATTTACCAAAACATTACTAGTAGCTACTTAAGTGTTCATCATTAAGAAAATATAGCAAAGACATCAAATGAATAACTCAACAATCCATCCACAACATGAACACAAATATTTTTCACGTGGAAACCCAAATGGGAAAAAACAAGGTGGGAATTAGTACCCACAAAATATTTGCACTCTTTTGGAATGCGCCTTGTTAAAGGCCTAGCCCATTTAGGAACTTTACAATTATGCCTAGTTAAGAGTAGACCTTGTTAGAAGTCACCCGGTGAAGGGATTTCAACCTCAGCTCTATTAGGAGCTCTACCCTATTAGGAGTAGCCTTGCTATAGGATTTAAACCCAAATTAATGAGCCACCCGGTTAAGGGATTTACAAGATCATTCCTATTAGGACCTACCCGGTTAAAGGATTTTAATACTACTACAAATGTTAAGAAATAATAGATAAATTATCTAATCAGTGCACTCTCTACTTGCTAATATAGATCCATTTCATCTCCAATATTCTTTACACATGAAGACACCTCAATCTGGTTTGGCACACTCTCCTTCTCTGATCACCGACACAATACACCTTCTCAAACTTGACCTAAATAGACTTTACAATTAGGTCGGTTACAAAACCCTAACAACATTAAAAATACATTGAATTCACACCATAGATCATATCTGATCATTACAAATCATTACAGATCATTACACAAAAATTCAAGATAATTATATCCTTTGAATGATCATAACACATCATCGCACATCAATCTAATAAGTTGTCAAACCCTTAACACATTCTACTAAGCACTTCGTTGTTTCCCAAGAAATTTGATCCTTGTACATGCTTAAATGAAATCTTATCATCACACACAGTTTCTGACACGTCACCACTAACTTATGAACATGATAAGATTTACCCGCCAAACCATAAAACATCACCGATCAAAGATCTTGTTATCGGTTCTCAAACCCTATTTGAATATAAAATATTCAATTACAAACATGAATTCCGATTCTCCAAACATGATGCGGTTCAATTCATAGACTCATTATAATGTCATAAGTATGCATTCCAAACCACAACACCTAACACAACATAGATCACAATCACAATCATCTCCTTCATTGTTCCTGCTTACCAGTTCACTGCTACTTAGCAGTTTTTCTATCCAACCCAATTCATTACTGGTTAGGAAAACTTAGATGACGTAGATGATATACCAAATATAAACAAACATGGTTGCCATCAATGACAACACAAATAACTGATCATCAAGCATCATATACTAATTATATCATCACCAAGAATCCTTTGTTGATACATCATCATCTCTATCAGTTATGACAATATGCCAACATTCTCCCCCTTTGCCATTGATGGAAATACTAAAAGAATACAACAACTAAAACAATCAACTTTTGACAAATACCAGAAACTCATCATGTCATGTTGTACCAATCTGTGCTTCACTTGATCTTCTCCTTTGATCTTCTCCCTGTCATTTTTCTTCTCCCTATTACTGTTACATTTGTTCTCTCGCTTTGATAGTATTGTTGAAGGTGCAAAGACCTCTTTTGTCTTCATTTTTGCTGATTCATCTATGTTGCTGCCCCTGAGGAGTAGCCCACTTCTCATCAATCCACAGTGAAATATATTTAATGAGTCCACTAGATTGATGCATCACCAGCATCTTAGTTGATCTTGGGTAGGTGTATAACCCCTAACTTACCTCTGAGATATTCAAAGGTAGCCTTAGGAAATGGCTTAGTGAATATGCTAGCCAACTGTTCCTTACTTGACACATGCTCCAATCTCATTTTCTTTTCATGTACTCTTTCTCTCAAAAAGTGATACTTCAATTCAATATGTTTAGTCCTAGCATGCAATACCGAGTTCTTTGAAATGTTTATACCACTAGTGTTATCACAATGTATGATCGTCGATTCTGTCATATCTTGCCTGAATCCTTCCAAGAAATGTCTCATCCATATAGCTTGTGTACAATTTATGGATGCAGCTACATACTCTGCTTTTGCTATAGACTGAGAAATACAAGTCTATTTCTTACTTGTCCAAGATACCAGTCTACCACCTATAAATAATGCACCACCAGTTGTGCTCTTCCGGTCATCTATATTTCCTACCCAAACTGCATCAATGAATACTTGCAAAGAAAAATTGCCTTTATATGGATACCACAATCCATAAATAATTGCCCCTCTAAGATATCTGAATATTCTCTTCCTTGTTGTCATATGTATCTCCTTTGGACTCTTCTAAAATCTTGCTACTAAACCAATTGCATGGGCAATATCCGGTCTACTATGACCAACATAATGCAATTTCCCAATCATGGATCTGTATTCCTTCTCATCCACTGAGGGTGAATCATCTTCTTTTGACAATCTACAACCCGTAACCATAGGTGTTCCAACTGTTTTACATTCTTCCATTCCAAAGGTCTTGAATACTTCCTTCACATACTTAGATTGATTGATAAAGATATCACCTTTCAGCTGTTGGACCTGCAAACCAATGAAAATTTTAATCTCATCTATCAGAGACATCTCAAACTCTTCCTTCATCTCATCTGCAAAATTCATACTCATATCATCATTTCTACCAAATATGATGTCATAAATAAATACTTCTACAATCAATATCTTATCTCCTTCAGTCTTCAAATAAATATTGTTGTCCTCACTGGTTCTCTGAAATCCTATCTTTATCAGATGTTTATGAAGTCTCTCAAATCATGTCATTGGTTCTTTCTTTAATCCATATAAAACTTTATGCATTTTGCATACTATATCCTTATCTTCTGTCAATGCAAACCCATCTGGTTATTCAATATACACCTCTTCTTCAAGAATACCATTCAGAAATGCAAACCCATCTGGTCATTACCTTTCTTCACCAGTACCCGATTCAATGTGTATACTACAGTATTGACCACTTCTCTCCAAAACATCTTCGATACATCTCCCTATATTAGCATAGTCCTTGCTAGTTCAACAATGGTCTGGTTTCTCTTTCCTACAATTCCATTCTGTTGTGGTGTACTTGGAGCAGATAACTGCCTCTTTATTCCATTTTCATCACAATATCTCATAAAATCATCTAATGTAAACTCTCCACCCCGATCAGATCTCAGGCACTTAAGATTCTTATCGGTTTTTGTTTCTACTAAGGTCTTGAATGCCTTGAACTTGTTGAAAGCTTCTGACTTTTCCTTCAGAAAAGTAACACACATCATTCTAGAAAAATCATTAGTAAATAATAGGAAATACTTGTCACCATAAAAATTTCTAGTCCTCAAAGGACCACATAAGTCAATGTGCACCAAATCAAGAATATGATCAGAAGAAAAATATTTTCTCTTAAAAGAAGATGTAGTCATCTTATCCAACAGACATTCTTTACACATCACATTGTCTAGTTAAAAAGTTATGGCATACCTCTCACCATAATAGATTTGCTCACCTTAACCACATTATCAAATTTCACATGACAAAACCTTTTATGCCATAACCAAATATCTTCAACCTTACCAACCAAACAATTGTTAACACTAGTATTCAGATGGAATAAGTTACCTTTGGTCTGTTTACTAGTAGCAATTAGTTCTCCCTTGCATCCTAAAACCCTGCACACTCCATTCTTAAACTCAAGATGATAACCTTTTTCATTCAATCTACCAACACTCAACAAGTTATGTTTCAAACCTTCAACCCAATATACATCATCAACATTATTTTTACCATTCAAAGAGATAGAACCTTTACCTTTTACCATACAAGGTGAATTGTTTCCAAAACTAAATACATCACCATCAAATTCTTCAAGAGAAATAAACTTATTCTTATCATCGTCCATGTGGTGTGAGCAACCACTATCAATGATCCATTCATCACTATTATCAATGTGAGATACTAAAGCCTTCATATTAGACAGATCTTCCTTAACAACAACAAAAACAATCTCCTCATTGTCTTCATCCTCAGATTCCTCATCAGTAGCATCTTCATCCACTACAGCATAACATTGTTTCTTTCCTTTTCACTTATAGTTTTTAAACTTTTCCTTTTGATCACTGTTAGGACAATTTACAGCTATATGTCCTATCTTGATACAAGAGAAACACTTAAGATGTAGCTTGCCTTTGTACTTACTAGTGCCTCTAGGAAGTCTTTTTGATAATAGAGCTTCAAATTCCATAATATTATCTTCATCATCCACATCAGCTTTACTACCGCCATGATGACTTGACCTACATTCATCACTTTGACAAACATCTTTTCCTTTTCTCACCCGTACACTAGATACAGATGCTTTGAAAGCAGATTTTGTCTTAGGTACACTATTATCAAAACTATTCAACTCAAAAGTAGTGAGCTTACCAAAAAAAAATTAACAATAACATTATCATTACTGACAGACCTCGACTCTTGAATAGCAGACACTCGAATGGAATAGGAAGGCAATAGGGTTCTAAGCATTTTACTCACCACAGTGTCTTCTTCTATACTACCACCAACACTTTTATTTCCACAGACAACCTCTTTAATCCTCTGTCCATACTGAGTAATATTTTCACCTTCCATCATTCTCATATCATAAAACTTTCATGTAAGGCTCTCTTCTTTAGCCTTTTGAACATGCTTATCACCACCATAGATTAATTCTAACTTCTCCTAAATTTCAAAAGCAGTTTCTAAACCATGGACATCAATATATTTAGTATCAGAAAGTGTACTTACAATGGCTTCCAATGCTTGAATGCTTTCCTGCTACTCCTTAAGTTGATCTGCAGTTAAAGGACCGGTAGGACATACATACTTAGTAATAACATGCTGCCAGAACTGAGAATCCATACCTTTGATATAAATCTTCATTCTATCACTTTATATTTTATAGTTGTCCTTAGTGAATTTGGGACCCTCCTTCATCATCTTCGGATCTTTTCCTTAAGCGGTTAAGCTTCTACATAAAGAGGACCTAATTCTTTGATACCAATTGTTATTGTGAGGATTTGATTAACACTAAGAGGGGGGGTGAATCGGTGATAACAATAAACTAAAATCTTTCACCAATCTGAAAACACTTCAAAAAAAAACAATTCATAACCAGTACCAATAGCTAATCAAACAATGTCCAAAAATTTTTTACCAAAATATTACCGGTAGCTACTTAAGTGTTCATCAGTAAGCAAATATAGCGCCTAGCCCAATTAGGAGCTTTACAATAATGCCCAATTAAGAGCAGACCCTGTTAAGAGTCACCCGGTGAAGGGATTTCAACCTCACCTCTATTAGGAGCTCTACCTTGTTATGAGTAACCTTGCTAAAGGATTTAAACCCAAATTAATGAGCCACCCGGTTAAAGGATTCACAAGAACATGCCTGTTAGGACCTACTCGGTTAAGGGACTTTAATACTGATTCAACTATTAACAATCCATCCACAAAATGAACACAAGGATTTTTCACGTGGAAACCCAAATGGGAAAAACCATGGTGGGAATTGGTACCCACAAACTATTTGCACTCTTTCAGAATGCACTATATTAAAGGTCTAACCTGGTTAGGAGCTTTACAATAATGCTCGGTTAAGAGCAAACCCTATTAGGAGTCACCCGGTGAAGGGATTTCAACCTCAAATCTTTTAGGAGCTCTACCCTATTAGGAGTAACCTTGCTAAAGGATTTAAACCCAAATTAATGAGCCACCTGGTTAAGGGATTTATAAGATCAGGCTTGTTAGGACCTATCTGATTAAGGGATTTTAATACTTTTGCAACTATTAGGAAACAATAGATAAATGATTTGATCAATGCACTCGTTGGTTGCTAATATAGATCCATTTTAGCTCCAATCTGCTTCACACATGCAGACATCTCAATCTGGTTCGAGACACTCTCCTTCTCTGATCACTGACACAATAAACCTTCTCAAACTTGACCTAAATAGACTTTACAATTAGGTTGGTTACAAAACCCTAACAACATTCAAAATACATTGAATTCACACCATAGATCATATATGTTCATTACAAATCATTACAGATCATCATACAGATCATTACAGATCATCATATAGATCATTACAACAAATTTTAAGATAATTATAGTCGTTGAATGATCATAACACATCACCGCACATTGATTTGATAAGTTGTCAAACCCTTAACACATTCTTCTAAGCACTTCATTGTTTGACAAGAAATTTGATCCTTGTATGTGCTTAAATGCAATCTTATCATCACACACGATTTCTGACACATCACCACTAACTTATGAACATGATAAGATTTACCGCCAAACCATAAAACATCACTGGTCAAAGATCTTGTTACCAGTTCTCAAACCCTAGTTGAATATACTACAGTCAATTACAAACATGAGTTGTGGTTCTCCAAACATGATGCGGTTCAAGTCATAGAATCATTATAATTTCATAAGCATGCATTCCAAACTGCAACACCTAACACAACATAGATCACAATCGCAATCATCTCCTTCATTGTTCCTGCTTACCGGTTCACTACTACTTAGCAGTTTTTCTATCCAACTCAATTCATTACTAGTTAGGCAAACTTAGATGACTTAGATGATATACCAAACATAAACAAACATGGTTTCCATCAATGACAACACAAATAACTGCTCATCAAGAATCATATAATAATTATATCATCACCAACACTCCTTTATCGGTACTTCATCATCTCTATTAGTTATGCCAATATGCCAACATTCTCCCCCTTTGGCATTGATGGAAACACTAAAAGAATACAACAACTAAAACAATCAACCATTGATAAATACCATAAATACATCATGCCATGTTGTATCGATCTATGCTTCACTTGATCTTATCCTTTGATCTTCTCCCTATCATTGTTCTTCTCCCCGTGACTATTACATTTGTTCTCTCGCTTTGACAACATTGTTGAAGATGCAAGACCTCTTTTGTCTTCATTTCTGCTGATTCAACTCTGGTGCTCCCCCTAAGGAGTAGCCCACTTCTCATCAATCCACAGTGAAATATATTTAATGAGTCCACTGGATTGATGCATCACCAGTATCCTAGTTGATCTTGGGTAGGTGTATAACCCCTAACTTACCTCTGAGATATTCAAAGGTAGCTTTAGGAAATGGCTTAGTGAATATGCCAGCCAATTGTTCCTTACTTGACACATGCTCCAGTCTCACTTTCTTTTCATGTACTCTTTCTCTTATAAAGTGATACTTCAATTCAATATGTTTAGTCCTAGCATGCAATAACGGGTTCTTAGAAATGTTTATAACACTAGTGTTATCACAATGTATGATTGTCATTTATGTCATATCTTGCCTGAATCCTTTGAACAAATGTCTCATCCATATAGCTTGTGTACAATTCATGGATGCAGCTACATACTCTGCTTCTGTTGTAGACTAAGAAATCGAAGTCTATTTCTTACTGGTCCAAGATGCTAGTCTACCACCTAGAAAGAATGCGCCATCGGTTGTGCTCTTCCGGTTATCTACATTTCCTGCCCAATTTGCATTAGTGAATACCTACAAAGAAAAATTGCCTTTATATGGATACCACAATCCATAAACAACTATCCCACTAAGATATCTAAATATTCTCTTCACTGTTGTCATATGTGTCTCCTTTGGACTCTTCTAAATTCTTGCTACTAAACCAACTGCATCGGTAATATCCGGTCTACTATGAACAACATAATGCAATTTGCCAATCATGGATCTATATTCCTTTTCATCCACTGACAGTAAATAATCTGCTTTTGACAATCTACAACCCATAACCATAGGTGTTCCAACCGGTTAATAGTCTTCCATTCCAAAGGTCTTTAATACTTCCTTTAGATACTTAGATTGACTATAAAGATACCACCTTTCAACTGTTGGCCCTGCAAACCAATGAAAATTTTAATCTCACCTATTAGAGACATCTTAAACTCTTCCTTCATCTCATGATCAAAAGTCATACTCATATGATCATTTCCGCCAAATATGATGTCATCAACAAAGACTTCTACAATCAACATCTTGTCTCCATCAGTCTTTAAATAAATATTGTTGTCCTCACTGGTTCTCTGAAATCCTATCTTTATTAGATGTGCATGAAGTCTCTTAAACCATGCCCTTGGTGCTTGCTTTAATCCATATAAAACTTCATGCATTTTTCATACCATATCCTTATCTTCTGTCAATGCAAACCCATCCGGTTGTTCAATATACACCTCTTCTTCAAGAATACCATTCAGAAATGTTGACTTTACATGCATTTGGTAAACTTTAAAACCTTTAAAGTCTACAAATGCAACTATCATTCTAACACCTTCAAGCCTAGCAATCGGTGCAAAGTTCTCTCCATAATCTTCACCTTCTTCTTGTGCATACCCTTTGCAAACTAGTATTTCCTTGTTTCTAACAACTTCACCATCTTCATTCATGTTTCTAAATACCCATATTGTACCGATCACATTTTTATCACCAGGTCTAGGAAGAAGTGGCCAAGTGTTGTTTTTCTCAATCTAATCAAGCTCTTCATTCATTTCCTTTATCCAATCATCATCCTTAAGAGCTTCTCTAACTCTCTGCGGTTCAACTATGTAAATCAGACATGCACTTTCTGTGATTTTTCTTCTAGTTTGTACTCTAGCATTCTTGTCGTCTATTATCTAGCTTCAGAA
Organism: Cryptomeria japonica; assembly: GCF_030272615.1. Lineage (NCBI taxonomy): Eukaryota > Viridiplantae > Streptophyta > Pinopsida > Cupressales > Cupressaceae > Cryptomeria > Cryptomeria japonica. The sequence goes on from NC_081411.1 coordinate 454,599,319, forward strand.
TGATTCAACCTTACATACCTAGGTATAACCTATTCCGGTGCAATAAACTCTTCTTCTTCATCATATTATTCATCTTCTATCGATTGGGCATCTTCATTTGTACTGTTTTGCTCAACATCTTTGTGCATTTTTGGTTCAATAATCACAAGGTTTTGTTCATCATTTGCTGGATTAGATTTGTTGGTATCATCAGATTCATCAGAGTGCTCATCAACTTTTACATTCACACTATCCACAATCTTATTTTTCATTTTTTTAAAACACTTGAAATATTTGCTCTTAGTAGAGTAGCCAAGGAATGTTCCTTCATCACTTTTAGGATCAAATTTACTAGTATAATCATCTATTTTTATAAAACACCTGCTACCAAAAAATTTGAAGTAACTGACATTAGTAGTTCTACCATACCATAACTCATAGGGTGTCTTGTCATTACCTTTCTTCATCAGTACCCGGTTCAATGTGTATACTGTAGTTCTAATTATTTCTCTCCAAAATATCTTAGGTACATATCCCTATATTAGCATAGTCCTTGCTGCTTCAACAATGGTTTGGCTTCTCTTTTCTGCAATTCCATTCTGTTGTGGTGTCCTTGGAGAAGATAACTACCTCTTTATTCCATTTTCATCACAATATCTCATAAACTCATCTGATGTAAACTCTCCACCTCGGTCAGATATCGAGCACTTAAGATTCTTACCAGTTTCCTTTTTCACTAAGGTCTTGAATGCCTTGAACTTGCTGAATGCTTCTGAATTTTCCTTCAGAAAAGTAACACACATCATTCTAGAAAAATCATCAGTAAATAACATGAAATACTTGTCACCATAAAAACTTATATTCCTCAAAGGACCACATAAGTCAGTGTGCACCAAATCAAGAATATGCTCAGAAGAAAAAGATTTTCTCTTAAAAGAAGATGTAGTCATCTTACCAAATAGACATTCTTTACACATCACATTGTCTGGTTTAACAAGTTATGGCATACCTCTCACCATAATAGATATGCTAACCTTAACCATATTATCAAAGTTCACATGAAAAAACCTTGTATGCCATAACCAACTACCTTCAACCTTAGCAACCAAACAATTGTTAACACTAGTATTCGGATGGAATAAGTTACCTTTGGTTTGTTTACCAGTAGCAATTAGTTCTCCCTTGCATCCTTAAAACCTACACACTCCATTCTTAAACTCAAGATGATAACCTTTGTCATTCAATTGACCAACACTCAACAAGTTATATTTCAAACCTTCAACCCGATATACATCATCAACATTACTTTTACCATTTGAAGAGATAGAACCTTTATCTTTTACCATACAAGGTGAATTGTTTCCAAATCTTACTACACCACCATCAAATTCTTCAAGAGAAATAAACTTATTCTTATCACCGATCATGTGGTGTGGGCAACCACTATCAATGATCCATTCATCACTGTTGTCAATGTGAGATAATAAAGCCTTCTTATCAGACAGATCTTCCTTAACAAAAACAAAAGCAATCTCCTCATTGTCTTCATCCTCAAATTCCTCATTAGTATCACCTTCATCCACTGCAACATAACACTGTTTCTTTCCTTTTCCCTTATATTTTCTAAACTTTTCCTTTTGATCACTGTTAGGACAATTTGCAGCTATATTTCCTATCTTGTTACAAAAGAAACACTTAAGAGGTAGCTTGCCTTTGTACTTACTAGTGCCTCTAGAAAGTTTTTTTGCTAATAGAGCTTCAAATTTCATCAAATTATCTTCATCATCCTCATTAGCTTTACTACCGCCATGATGACTTGACCTGCATTCATGACTTTGACAAACATCTTTTCCTTTTCTCACCCGTACACTAGATACAGATGCTTTGAAAGTAGTTTCTCTCTTATGTACATTGTTATCAAAACTATTCAACTCAAAATAAGTGAGCTTACCAATCAAAGAATCAACAATAACATTATCATTACTAACTAACCTCAACTCTTGAATAGTAGACACTCTAATGACATAGGCAGGCAATAGGGTTCTAAGCATTCTACTCACCATAGTGTCTTCTTTTATAGTACCACCAACACTTTTAATTCCATCGACAACCTCTTCAATCCTCTGTCCATACTGAGTAATATTTTCACCTTCCATCATTCTCATATCATCAAAATTTCCTCTAAGGCTCTCTTCTTTAGCCTTTTGAACATGTTTATCACCACCATAGATTAATTCTGACTTCTTCCAAACTTCAAAAGCAGTTTCTAAACCATGCACATCAATATATTTAGTATCAAAAAGTGTACTTATCTGCAGTCAAAGGACCAGTAGGAGGTACATACTTAGTAATAACATGCTGCCAGAACTGAGCACCCATACCTTTGATATAAATCTTCATTCTATCACTCCATATTATGTAGTTGTCCTTAGTGAATTTGCAACCCTCCTTCATCATCTTCGGATCTTTTCCTCAAGTGGTTAAGCTTCTACACAAAGAGGATCTAATTCTCCGATACCAATTGTTATTGTGAGGATCCGGTTAACACTAAGAGGCGGGGTTGAATCAATGATAACAATAAACTGCAATCTTTCACCAATCCGAAAATACTTCACCAAAAGCAATTCATAACCAGTACTAGTAGCTAATCATACAATCCCCAAAAAAGATTTACCAAAACATTACCGGTACCTACTTAAGTGTTCATCATTAAGGAAATACAGCGTTGAGCCCGATTAGGAGCTTTACAATAATGCCCAATTAAGAGAAGACCCTGTTAGGAGTCACTCAGTGAAGGGATTTGAACCTCAGTTCTATTAGGAGCTCTACCCTATGTGGAGTAACCTTGCTAAAGGATTTAAATTCAAATTAATGAGCCACCCGGTTAAGGGATTTTATAGGAACAGGCCTGTTAGGACCTACCCGGTTAAGGGATTTTAATACTACTGCAACTGTTAACAATCCATCCACAAAATGAACACAAGGATTTTTCATGTGGAAACTCAAATGGGAAAAACCATGGTGGGAATCGGTACCCACAAAATATTTGCACGCTTTTGGAATGCACCTTATTAAAGGTGTAGCTCAGTTAGGAGCTTTACAATAATGCTCCGTTAAGAGAAGACCCTGTTAGGAGTCACCCTGTGAAGGGATTTAAACCTAAACTCTGTTATGAGCTCTACCCTGTTAGGAGTAACCTTGCTAAAGGATTTAAACCCAAATTAATTAGCCACCCAATTAAGGGATTTACAAGATTAGGCTTGTTAGGACCTACCCGATTAAGGGATTTTAATACTTCTGCAACTGTTAGGAAACAATAGATAAATGATCTTATCAATGCACTCTATGCTTGCTAATACAAATCCATTTTAGCTCCAATCTACTTCACACATGCAAACATCTCAATCTGGTTCGGCACACTCTCCTTCTCTGATCACCAACACAATAAACCTTCTCAAACTTAACCTAAATAGACTTTACAATTAGGTCGATTACGAAACCCTAACAACATTCAAAATACATTGAATTCACACCATAGGTCATATCTGATCATTACAAATCATTATAGATCATCATACAGATCATTACAATAAATTTTAAGATAATTATAGTTGTTGAATGATCATAACACATCACCGCACATCAATTTGATAAGTTGTCAAACCCTTAACACATTCTTCTAAGCACTTCACTATTTCCCAAGAAATTTGATCCTTGTACGTGCTTAAATGCAATCTTATCATTAGAGACAATTTTTGACACATCACCACTAACTTATGAACATGATAAGATTTACCACCAAACCATAAAACATCGTCAGTCAAAGATCTTGTTACGGGTTCTCAAACCCTCGCTGAATATACTACAGTCAATTACAAACATGACGTGCGCTTCTCCAAACATGATGTGGTTCAAGTCATAGACTCATTATAGTGTCATAAGCATACATTCAAAACCACAACACCTAACTCAACACGGATCACAATCGAAATCATCTTCTTCATTGTTCCTGCTTACCGGTTCACTATTACTTAGAAGTTTTGCTATCCAACTCAATTCATTACCGGTTAGGAAAAATTAGATGACTTAGATGATATATCAAATATAAAAAAAACATGGTTGCCATCAATGGCAACATAAATAACTGATCATCAAGCACCATATCATAATTATATCATCACCAAAAGTCCTTTACTAGTACATCATCATCTCTATCAGTTATGCCAATATGCCAACAAGGGTAACTTGTCATTGCCTAAATGACGAGCCCTCTTTGTGTTGTTTTGTAGCATCTATAGTCCTTCACCCATCTTGCGTTCATTTATACCTCTTTGTTGTCCCTGACTACTTGCATTTGAGAAAGCTATGTGTTAGAGCAGTGAGAGACATCATTCACTATCTGCATATGCACCTACAAATACATAATCTACCTCATGTGCATCACAATATCTAATATCTCATTTGGCTAGGGTCACTCATGTTATGTAGGGGGGTGGAAGGACCATAGATGGGACAAGTTTACACTTCATCTATACGTCACATAGTTGGTTGAGGGCCTTCTCATCATAAATGCCCTATCGTCCCTTCAGTCATTGATTGAGTTGTCGAGGTGTGTTGAGATTGTTGATTGTTTGTTTCATTCTCCTTAGGATGAGCAACCATTAGTCCTAGAACGAGGAGTCGAGGATGATTTGTTGAATGATGATCACCTGACTATTAATATGTATAGAACACCCCACCTATTCTTAGCCTGATATCTCCATGTAGGAGGGTGCTTTAGCCCCTTATCCTGCATAGGGACACATGCAATCACAAGGAGCAAGTTATAATGAACCATGTAGCCTGCCCTGCATTGGAATCACACAAATGCCATTGTCTATAATTAGGTAAAGTTGAAAGACAAGGAGTAGGGTTCATCAGAGCAGGATTGAGGTTAGATGGAAATTGAACCAAAAGAAAAGGTTGCCCCTTCTTTCATATTGTTCAAAGGCATCTATAAACACAACATTCTTTTGATTTACAGACCTATCTTTATCTTTGAAGTCTATCTTTACACCCAGTAATATCCCCTACAATTCTATGGGGTGACACCTACCTTTACATGTTTGTATGCCCATAGAATTGTAGGGGGGGGGGCTTGTATTCACTAATGAATGAAGCAAGCTCAATGATGTATATAAAGAAATGATGGTCAAAAGCTTCCACCAGTCCCTATGCTTCTACCCTCACTATAGGTGGTGCTTGCTCTACCTTTCTTGCTCTACTTTTTGTAGCACCAACAATGCCACAACCACTACATTCTCTTGATACATCTACTTAGAGAGATATAGTCCACAACCACGTGCCATTTCAGCTCATAGCACGCTTCATGTATAGAAAGTAAAAATGTCTTGCTCCCTCAGTGTAGCACAACCATGGTTCTTCTCATTCTCTTTCTAATACCCAGCCATATAACCACTATCCCACTATTGGACTCTACTACACAGTCTCAAGCCATTACCCACTATCATCTTAGGAGTTTGGTTCTTATATCTATTCTGGAAATATCTACACACTGCATATTGCACATGGTTTCTACTCAGGGCACCAATACAAAGATGAGAAACAATGATCTATGGGTGGGGTGTATGTTTCCCGATGATGTTCCATTTCTCTTTGCAGTACCACATCCAGCTTATAATGTGTCATCTATTAAGGAATAGGGCATAAGCATGCATACCACCATTCTATCCTCTACTCTTGGAAACAATACAGATAGTCCCATACTCTCTACAACGAACATATTCCCCACTTCATCAACATTTCTCTTTTATACAGTTTACTAGTGATATCTAGATTATGTATACCTATCACGGCATTTATCTCCTCTTTTCACTCAAACATGGCACCATTGAACATTGATGGATCTCTCCCCCCATAAATACAACACACATGTCCCAGCATATCCTTGTGACACAAGGTTCCTCATCTATCAGTTGCTAATGAGTGGTGTAAAATATAGCTCCCACAAGGGTTGAACCCAGCTCATAAAGGTTTATGATCAGTAATGTCCCAAAGAGGTATCAAGATTTTGTTTTGGGACATATAGTTATCCAAAGCAATCATAATTCTCTGATAACCATCATTTCCTAAAGCAAAACCTTGATACCTCAATCAGAGAAAACCCACTTCTCAGCATACCTATATTGTAGTTGCAGTCGGCACTATTAGTGCAATTCAATGAATAACAATGAACACATTATGATGAGTTGAAAAAGGATGAACAAAGTAGTGAATAATGAAAAGAAACATTTAGAGTAGTCATCAAACTGAGAACATTCACAAAGAAATAGTAATGTGTCATAGAGAAATTATATTTAAACAATGATGATCATTCAAGAAAAAGTCTAAAGGATTAATGTAGTCATGATCAGAGCACCCAAGGAAGATCTCAACACTGGGAAATAGTATTAGCAGATGAGTACATTCAGAAATCAATGTCAAAAATGCCACGATCATTCAAGAAGTAGTATATAAGATTGGAAAAATGCAATAGTTGTGCAAGAGACTTTGACTCTTTTTATGACAAATAGAATAGTTGGGGGAATTGATTTTCTATCAATATAGTTGAGTAGATCAAAGATAAAGGTCTATCACAATTCATTCAATGATTCAAGAATATAGATCAAGAGTCCATGACAAACTCACATTAAAAACAATGATCTTTCATAAAGAGCTAAGGGACAATGACGAAAGCAATAACAACATGAACATAGGTGTACACAATACAACAAATTCAAGGTATAAATCGTCTAGATTATAACCACTCCACCATTTATAGTAATCCCTATCAAAGGAATGCATACTTTCATGTTGAAGTTGTAAGCAATGTATGAAACTCTATAGAAAATATGATTGTCGCAATATAGAGAGAAGGATATTCCACAACCCTGTCACAATCATAGAGCATAAAGAAGAGCATGACAATTTTAAGGTATCATCAATGCACACATATATAAGGGTATGATAGTCTAAAATACAATGCACAGTCAAAATGATTGGCATAGACATTGAGGAGAAATGCAAATTTGATATAAGGACAATGTTGGGTGCACAATAGAAGAATCTTAGAGCAGACCAGTATTAATGCCAAGGAATCAAAATGCATAGGATTTGAGATCAAACACAACCACTTGATACTAAGAGATAAAACAAAGAAATATGAGGTTATGGTCAATTGGCAGTCACAAAGGCTGCATACACAATCAATAAACAATGATGAGAGGAGCAACATTTGGACCACACTATGATACAAGATATCTCAAAAAGCATTGGAGCAGCCTCTTGCACAAGGCCTATATCAAGAACATGGTTCAAAAGCAACACTTCCAGTAAAGATAGTGAAAGCACAGTGGTCTAAATAGTGAGAGGATCAATTGTAGGAGATGGTGATCTTCGTGGGTACATCTTTGAGGACTGAAGGAGTTGTTGGTTGAGGTGTGGCTTATGCTTTCATTTGACATGTTATCCTTATTTGATAGGATGGTGTAATACCCTAAAAAGGGTCACCTAAACCATGGGCCCCTAATCTTGACAAACATCACCAAGGTCCTAACCAAAGGCAATTAAATCAACCTTGAACACCTAATTAATTAATTCTTTAATCATTAATGTTAGATGGCAAGTCAAAAACTCTATATTAATTAAATATTTATTTAATTAATTAAATCATTCCAAGTAAATCATTTTGATCAATTATCCTATTTATTTAATTAAATATCCTAGTATATTTAATTAATAAATAAATTTTCCATTTAATCATAAAAAAAGGAATTAATCATAAAAAAAAAAGGAATTAATTTACAAAAAAGGGAATTAATTTACAAAGAGAGATTTATCACAAAAAGAGGAATTAATCTGCAAAAGAAAGAGTTAAATTGAAAACAAAACAAAAGAATTAAACTGAGAGAAGAAATCAAACTTGAGATGTTTCTTTTTCTAAACATTGAGATAACTTGAGAAATCAGAAAAAGCAATTAAATTGAATTAATCATTTTCTCTAAAAATAAAACTTAAAAGCTTTTGAAGAAAGAAGTTCAGTTACATTGAAAAGGCTTTTTCTAAATAAAAATCTTTAACAAATTAAAGGAAAGTGCATGTAATCACCTATTTTATCTCAAGTGCATGGAATCAACTGAATTTATCTCCAATGCAAACTCAAACTTATAATCTAAATGCATTTCAATGAAGCTATAGTTGGAATCTATCTCAAGATTAACTTTATCTGATCTCTCAATTATTTCAATTATCTCAACCGCTCATTACTAATCAATCTTGACCGTTGGTCTCTCTTTTGAGTCTCTATAAATTTAGCCTTCATCTCTCATTCAAAACACCTTGGAGATTTATTGTTATTATGTAGTTTTTGCTCTAGAGTCATTAAAGATACTATGCTTTGATATTATTGTATCTTAGTTTATCTTTTTGCATACTTAGTTTAATTACGATTGCTTGGTTTCATTTATCTTTATATTCATTCATCTAGATTATTATTCATTCATTTAGCTTAATCTTCATTCATCTAGCTTAATCTTCATTCATCTAGCTTAATCTTGCATATCTAGCTTAATCTTGCATACATTTAGCTTAATCTTGTGCTCATATAGATTAAATCCTTTGTCTTGATGTAGTCTAGTCACTGGTATTTCTTAGACAAATCTGAGAGCAAGTCTATACTCGCATCTTTTAGAATGCAATAGGTCGATTTGTTATGGTTTTAATATTCATGATTATATCTATCTAACCATGCATTTAATGACTTAATTGAAGTGTTGTGTCTTACAACTTATAGATACATCCATTTTTCACACACATTTTTGGTGCCCAGAGACTAACATAGTCATCAAGGTTATGTCAACAAGTATGTCAAATACAAGTGATCATTGAACCAATATGAAAACACTTCACCAAAAACAATTCATAACCAGTACTAGTAGCTAATCAAATAGTCTCCAAAAAAGATTTACCAAAACATTACCGATAGCTACTTAAGTATTCATCATTAAGCAAATATAGTAACTAGCCCGATTAGGAGCTTTACAATAATGCCCAGTTAAGAGAAGACCCTGCTAGGAGTCACTCGGTGAAGGGATTTCAACCTCAACTCTGTTAGGAGATCTACCATGTCGAGAGTAACCTTGCTAAAGGATTTAAACCCAAATTAATGAGCCACCCAGTTAAGGGATTTACAAGAACAAGCCTGTTAGGAGGTACCCGGTTAACGTATTTTAATATTGCTGCAACTATTAACAATCCATCCACAAAATGAATACAAGGATTTTTCACATGGAAACCCAAATGGGAAAAACCATGGTGGGAATCGATACCCACAAAATATTTGCACTCTTTTGGAATGCACCCTGTCAAAGGCCTAGCCTGGTTAGGAGCTTTAAAATAATGTCCGGTTAAGAGCAGACCCTGTTAGGAGTCACCCGGTGAAGGGATTTCAACCTCGACTATATTAGGAGCTCTACCCTGCTAGGAGTAACCTTTCTAAAGGATTTAAACCCAAATTAATGAGCCACCTGGTTAAGGGATTTACAAGATCGGGCATGTTAGGACCTACCCGATTAAGGGATTTTAATACTTCTGCAACTGTTAGGAAACAATAGATAAATGATCTTATCAATGCACTCTCTGCTTGCTAATACAGATCCATTTCAACTCCAATCTGCTTCACACATGCAAACATCTTAATCTGGTTCGGCACACTCTCCTTCTCTGATCACCGACACAATAAACCTTCTCAAACTTGACCTAAATAGACTTTACAATTAGGTCAGTTACAAAACCCTAACAAAATTAAAAATACATTGAATTCACACCATAGATCATATCTTATCATTACAAATCATTATAGATCATCATACAGATCATTAAAACAAATTTCAAGGTAATTATAGCCATTGAATGATCACAACACATCACCGCACATCGATTTGATAAGTTGTCAAACCCTTGACACATTCTTCTAAGCACTTCATTGTTTCCCAAGAAATTTGATCCTTGTACGCGCTTAAATGAAATCTTATCATCACACATGGTTTTTGACACATCACCACTAACTTATGAACATGATAAGATTTACTGCCAAACCATAAAACATCACCAGTCAAAGATCTTGTTACCGGTTCTCAAACCCTAGCTGAATATACTACAGTCAATTACAAACATGACTTGCGGTTCTCCAAACATGATGTGGATCAAGTCATAGACTCATTATAATATCATAAGTATACACTCCAAACCACAACACCTAACTCAACATGAATCACAACCGCAATCATCTTCTTCACTATTCCTACTTACCGGTTGACTGCTACTTAGCTATTTTGCTATCCAACTCAATTCATTACTGGTTAGGCAAACTTAGATGATATACCAAACATAAAAAAACATGGTTGCATTAATGAAAACACAAATAATTGGTCATCAAGCATCATATCATAATTATATCATCACCAACAGTCCTTTACTGGTACATCATCATCTCTATTAGTTATGCCAATATGTCAACAAGGGTGATTCGTCATTGCCTGAATGATGAGACCTCTTTGTGTTATCCTGTAGCATCTGTATTCCTTTGCCCATCTTGTATTCATTCATGTCTCCTTGTTGTCCCTGAGTACTTGCATTTGATAAAGCTATGCGTTAGAGAAGTGAGAGCCATCATTCACTATTTGCATATGCACATACAAATACATAATCTACCTCTCATGTGCATCGCAATAGATAATATCTCATTTGGCTAGGGTCAATCATGTTACATGGGGGGGAGGAAGGACCATAGATGGGACCAGTTTACGCTTTATCTATACGTCACATAGTTGGATGAGGGCCTTCTCATCATAAATTCCCTATCATCCCTTCGGTCATTGATTTAGTTGTCGAGGTGGGTCAAGATTGTTGATTGTTTGTTTCAATCTCTTTAGGATGAGAAAACATTGGTCCTAGAACAAGGAGTCAAGGATGATTTGTTGAATGATGGTCACCCGATTGTTAATACATATAGAACACCCCACCTATTCTCAGCCTGATATCTCCAGGTGGGAGGGTGCTTTAGCCCCCCACCCTACATAAGGACATGTGCAAGCACAAGGAGCAAGTTACAATGAACCATGTAGCCTGCCCTATATTAGAATCACACAAATGCCATTGTCTATAATTAGGTGAAGTTGAATGTTCAGGAGCAGCGTTCATCAGAGCGGGATTGAGGTTCGATGGCAATTTAACCAAAAGAAAAGGTTGCCCCTTCTTTCATATTGTTCAAAGGCATCTAGAAATACAACATTCTTTTGAGTTACAAAGATATCTTCATTTTTGAAGTCATATCTTTACACCTAGCAGTATCCCCTACAATTATATGGGGCCCATAGAATTGTAAGGGGGGGGCTTGTATTCACTAATGAATGAAGCGAGGTCAATGATGTATATAAATAAATGATGGTCAAATGCTTCCACCAGTCCCTATCCTTCTACCCTCACTACAGGTGGTGGTTTCTCTACCTTTCTTGCTCTTCTTTTTGTAGCACCAACAATGCCACAACCACTACATTCTCTTGATACATCTACATAGATAGATATAGTCCACAACCACGTGCCATTTCAGCTCACAACATGTATCACATATAGAAAGTAAAAATGACACAACCATGGTTCTTCTCAATCTCTTTCTATTACCTAGCCATATAACCACTATCCCTCTATTGGTCTCTACTACACAGCTGCAGGCTATTACCCACTATCATCTTGGGATTTTGGTTCTTATATCCATTCTGGAAAGATATACACACTGCATATTGCACATGGTTTCTACTCAAGGCACCAATACAAAGATGAAAAACAATGATCTATGGGTGGGGTATATGTTTCCCGATGATGTTCCATTTCTCTTTGTAGTATCACATCCAACTTATAGTGTGTCATCTATTAAGGAATGGGGCATAAGCATGCATACCACCATTCTACCCTCTAATCTTGGAAACAATACAGAAAGTCCCATACTCTCTACAATGAACATATCCCCCACTTCATCAACATTTCTCTTTTATACAGTTTACTAGTGATATCTAGATTATGTATACCTATCATGGCATTTATCTCCTCTTTTCACTTAAACATGGCACATTTGAACATTGATGGATCTCTTCCCCCACAAATGCAACACACATGTCCCAACATATCCTTGTGACACAAGGTTCCACGTCTATCAACTGCTCATGAGTGGTGTAAAATGTGGCTCCCACAAGGGTTGAGCCCAGCTCATAAATGTTTATGATCAGTGATGTCCCAAAGAGGTATCAAGATTTTGTTTTCAGACAGATAGTTATCCAGAGCAATCATAATACTTTGATAACCATTGTGTCCTAAAGAAAAACCTCGATAACTCGATCAGAGAAAAACCACTTCTCAGCATACCTATATTGTAGCTACAGTCGGCACTATTAGTGCAATTCAACGAATAATAGTAAACACATAATGACATAGTGAAAAAGGATCAACAGAGTAGTGAATAATGAAGAGCAGCATTTACAGTAGTCATCAAACTGAGAACATTCAAAAAGCAGTAGTAATGTGGCACAGAAAAGTTATTATATTTAAATAATGATGATCATTGAAGAAAAATTCTAAAGGATTAATGTAGTCATGATCAGAGTACCCAAGGAAGATCTCAACATAGTAAATAGCATGAGCAGATGAGTACATTCAGAAGTGAATGTAAAAAATTCCACAATCATTCAAGAAGTAGTCTATAAGATTGGAAAAATGCAATAGTTGTGCAAGAGCCTTTGAGTCTTTTTATGACAAATAGAATAGTTGGGGGAATTGATTTTTTGTCAATATAGTTGAGTAGATCAAAGATAAAGGTCTGTCACAAGTCATTGAATGATTCAAGAATATAGATCAAGATTCCATGACAAACTCACATTAAAGACAATGATCTTTCATGAAGAGCTAGGGGACAGTGATGAAGCAATAACAACGTGAACATAGGTGTACATCGTACAACAAATTCAAGGTGTCAATCATCTAGATGATAACCACTCCACTATTTAGAGTAATCCCTATCAAAGGAATGCATACTTTCATGTTAAAGTTGTAAGTAATGTATGAAACTCTATAAAAAATATGATTATCACAATATAGAGAGAAGGATATTCCACAACCCTGTCATAGTCATAGAGCATAAAGAAGAGCATGACAATTCTAAGGTATCATCAATGCACACAGATATAAGGGTATGATAGTCTAAAATACAATGCACAGTCAAAATGAATGGCATAGACATTGAGGAGAAATGCAAATTTGAGATAAGGATAGCATTGGGTGCACAATAGAAGAATCCTAGAGTAGACCAGTATTAATGCCAAGGCATCCAAGCACATAGGGTTTAAGATCAAACACAACCACTTGATACTAAGAGACAAAACAAGGAAATATAAAGTTATAGTCAATTGACAGTCACAAAGGCTGCATACACAATCAATAAACAATGATGAGAGGAGCAACATTTGGACCACACTATGATACAAGATATCTCAAAAAGCATTGGAGCAACCTCCTGCACAAGGCCTATATCAAGAACATGGTTCAAAAGCAACACTTCTAGTAAAGATAGTGAAAGAACAGTGGTCTAAATAGTGAGAGGATGGAGTAGCCAATACAAGGGTAATATAAAGATCGCATTAGATCCACATGTAAGTTACAGACCTCTCAAGATACAGATTTAGAACTGAGATGAGGCATTGGTTGATAGAGATTTTATTCAAAGCAGCCAACAGCATATCAGTCATGAAAAGAAAATGGAAATGTAGGGAGAAAGAAAATCTATAGTCTCAAAGGAGTCTTTTGTAGTAGTATGGAGCAGTTACAGTACATAGTGCATGAAACAAAGTCACAAATCCTAAGAGCAACCCGTAACCTCACTGGGATATTGTTGGGAGGTGTAAAATCCATCAAGACTGCATGAAGGAATTATATTGCATCAGCTACTCATAGGCAATGCTAGGAAAGAGGCGTCAAAGGTATCAACCATCCATGATGCAGGCAACACAAATGTTAAATCTCATGTGTTGGAGGTTAGATATTTTATAATAACAGCTAATTAAGATCAATTTAGAACAAAAATAGAGTCATGATGTTTGCCAATGCTTAAAGAACAGTCACAGTAGCTCAAAATAGACTGATTTCAGACCAAGAACAGTGATGAGGGTCACTGTCTAATGTAATGACAGAGAATAAAGAGATTTGCAGTCCAAAGGACCAAACCACAGTCCCAACGGTGAATGATGGTCTCAGAGAAATTATCATCTGTCAAAGACAATATTGTGCAATCTAAAACCTTCTTATCATCAATAGTACTAATCAAGATAGTGGTGTGTTGAATGGATGTATACAGGGTAGCTTGTAAGCAGTCCTAGAACAATTCTTGTAGTAGTCAAGACTGAGATCTTAGTTAGTAGAGTTAAAAAAGTTATAGAGCAGTACTTCTTCATCAATGACCATAACACTCAAAAAGAAGTCCAATACAACATTAACAATCAGTAAGCACAGTAACCTCATATAAAGAGCACAAGGATAGCAATGAGCATTATCAATGGCATGAATCCAAGAACAAAGCATATATATTATGTTTAAGAAAGCATGGTCATGAGATGAGATATTTTCTATCAGATACAAAGATAGAGCATCCATCTTAAAATGGTGGCTTTTGAGAAAGAGAAGTCAAAACACTATCATAAGAACATAAGCAAGCAATAATTATCAAGGCTTATAGCAACAACTTGTAACAAAATCTTCTACAAATTCTAGCACATAGTGAGGTCAATACAGCCTATAGATAGTTTGAGTCAAAAAAATATTCAAGTTTTGTGACAATGAGAAACCATGCCTTTCAAGTTATGAACAAATAAGTTATTCATGTGCATCAAGCACTTCATCATCAGTTCAACATCAAGATGTGGAGTATTAAACTCAATCATAAGTTGAACACCTACAATAAAGGAGTTTTTTGAGTAGTTTAAGCAGTTCTAGTGCAGTTAATACTTTCCCATGGATACACCATCAGTCAAGGCAACCTTTAAGATAGTTCACCTTAAGTTTCAGTCAGTCTAGACCTCCTTTTTTAGGGGTTTCTCCTCAAATTATTAAAGTGATTGCAGCATCAACTATAATACATACGAATGACAAATCACAATTTTCAATGTAAGGATATCGGTCATATGCTGAAACAAGTGTATAACTATCAAGAACAAATCATAATGCCAAATGATGATGCTCAAAGTGTAGATGTTGATCATGGAGAAGATACACATAGAAATTCTCAGAACAAAGTAACCTTTCTGATTTTCACTCAGAGAATTGACCAAAAATAACGTCTTTTCCCTTAGAAAAATGATACTGTACAAGGACAGAAATATCATAAAGCCTAGACCAAAGGTTTTCTCTATTAGATGACTGCTCATGCAAGGCCCTACTATACAATTTTGAGCCTAATGGATACAGTGCTAACATCATATAAAGTATGCAAAGGGTGAAAGAAGACAACCAAGAACAATCTCAGAAGTAAGATTCACAGTAGATGATCTATTAGAGAAGATGCAAAGAATATACTCTGTAAATAACAATCTATCTCTGTCAAAAGTTAGAAAATAGTGAAAATGATCACAATAACAACAAAGAGACAAAGATGAAACCCTTATCAGAAGCATACAGGGTAACAAATAAGGATGTCATAGTGAGTTTCAACTAGAAAATAACCCTTGCCTAAGCTGAGAGAAATCCTTCATAGAGCAAGTCACAAGATTTGACGCAGAAGATTAAGCCCAAATACATGAAGATGCAAAGCTACGGGAGAAAATCATGACAGTTATAAGAAAAACCTACTCTAACATTTTTCAGTGTCATGTAGTAGAATAAGAATAGTCACTGTAATGCCTATGGTAAGCTTCATTAATCTGCATGGAGAAACCCTAGTGTTCACGTTCACAGTCACATTCAAACAGTAAAAGCAAGAAACATATTTATTTGCAGTCATCAGAGCCATATACAGTAGAATATGAATATTCATTGCCTCAAATGAAAATAATATTTCATAGAGTGAAAAGAACATCATTTACAGAAGCAGAAAGAGCAAAGATACACAGGAAGCAAACTTATCTTACATTTCTTGTAGGAAAAATCTGCAAAAATAATCAATAACAACAACATATGGCAATGAAATACGCCTTCCCAGCACAAACCCTAGCGCTCTCATGGTGGCTTCCCTCAGAGAAAAAGATGCAAAATAAAATAAAAGATGAAGTGTTTCTTCTTTTACCTTTTTAGGGTTAAAAACCCTAAAGAACGCGACAGAAGAAGAGTCTTTTTGCTTTTATTTTTTCAAAAGATTTTATTTTCATATTGAAGTTGTAACTTATTCTTTTGTAATTCTTCAAATGTTTTGTAAAAACTTATAGGTCACGTAGCCTTTTTAGGTTTATGTATAAATCTCCTTATTCTTTGCTTTTATCTCAAACATGTAAATCCTTATTTTAAGTAATAATTATAAATTACTTAAGGATATTTAAAATGCAAAAATGATGGGTTCCTTTGAGTAAGTCTAGGAGTTGACTGAAGATAATTTGTAAACGAGTGTAGTAAAAATAGGTAATTTGTCACCTAATTGTAAGTTTTACTTTAGTTAGAGAGTCCTGGTGGATTGGGTTTCAATCAAGGAGAGTTTTGAGGGGGTCAACTACCTTATTCTTGCAGTTACATCCCTAATTTTGGGAAATTTCTTGTTGCATTTGACCCCAAGAGATTGTATTCATTTTTAACTTCTCTTTATGTAGTTTGGAGGGGGTTTTCTTTCAGTTAGAGTCCTGATTTGGTAGAGTGATGTCGCACATGTTTTTGAGAATTTTGGAGGCTTATTGTATAAGTCATTCTTTCTCACTCATTAGGCTTCAATTTTGAGTTTTGTACCTTCAATGGCAACAACGATTTCATGCTTTGTAACTCATTCCTTATGAGTTTTTCTAGATTTGTAATGCAGATAGCTCCTGTTTATCAATAAAGAAGCTTCATTCCTTCTCCATTATTTTGTTTTTGAGCATTGTTTGTGATTAATTTGTTAAAAATATTATAATTTCATCTTGAAATCCTTTACTTTTGCTTCATTCCTTCGATGCTTGATTTAGAAATAACATGTTTTAGTGTGGGTCTGTGAATGAGTTTTTTTTTTTTTTTTTGCATTAAAATTGTGAAAACTTCATTGTTCTCCTTTTTTGTATACATCAGAAAGTCAAGAGCCTTTCATAAGAATCATTTTTGCAAGAATTTGCATGTGAGTTGTGAGTCAAAATAACTTCAATATTTGAGCATTTTTGTGAGTTTGTAAGCATTTTGAATTATTTTTATCTATTGGTGGATCACCTAATAGTTAAATTTTTTAGTTTTGTGCATATTCTCCTATCCCTTTTCCAGTCATATTTCAATTAGTTTTAGGTGATCAAATAGGAATCCAACCTATAACATGAAGGTATACTCTCCTAATAGGATACCAATATCCTGAGAGTAGTCCCATGTATCATGGGATTGCAAGAATTTCACACTTGTACTGGGTGCAAATCCCCATGATAACAGTTACCAAGTATAGTCATGATGGATGACCTATGTTGTTGATTATGTCATGCTTATAAGATAGACATGTCGAGAGTTAGATGCTTGTTTTATGGATGTGATCATGAGTTTATAGATGTTCCTTGTGATTAGGGACTTTGGCATGAAATGATTGGATTTGCAGGTGCTTTGATTGGTAATTTTTTGATTGGTATGGTAGTGCATATTTTATTTGAGGATAATGGTTACTTTGGCTTTTGGGAGCTCATGATGTGCGCTTTGAGTTCTTTGTTTGTTAGATGGGTTTAGTTGATTCTCATGTTAGCAGATGGCTTTATCACGATGCCATGGATAGCTTGGCTATACACTTTTAGTGGGATATTTTGACAGTAACGATGTAGAGGTGTAGGATTGGTTTCTAATTGTTTGTTGACAATTTTGTAACTTCTTGGCTCAAAGATCTTTCTTTATTTGATGATATTGATATTCCAGTTGTATGTTTGAAAGATTGTTATCATGATGCTAGGAGATCTCTATATCATGATTCATTTGGATCTTGTGGCAATGATGTAGATTCACCATTGGATGGTGGATGATCTTCTTAGTGCACAAATGTTGGAGGATGCCTTAGATCCTATTGATGTAGAAGGGTATTTTACATTTGTAGGTTCAATTGTAGGAGATGGTGATCTTCATGGGGACATATTTGAGGACTGAAGGAGTTGTTAGTTGAGGTGTGGCTTATGCTTTCATTTGACATGTTATCCTTGTTTGATAGGATGGTGTAATACCCTAAAAAATAGTCACCTAAACCATGGGACCCTAATCTCGACAAACATCACAAAGGTAATTAAATCAAGCTTGAGCACCTAATTAATTAATTCTTTAGTCATTAATGTTAGATGTCAAGTCAATCACTCTATATTAACTAAATATTTATTTAATTAATTAAATCATTCCAATTAAATCATTTTGATCAATTATCCTATTTATTTAATTAAATATCCTAGCATATTTAATTAATAAATAAATTTTCCATTTAATCATAAAAAAAGGAATTAATTTACAAAAAAAGAAATTAATTTACAAAGAGAGATTTATCACAAAAAGAAGAATTAATCTGCAAAAGAAAGAGATAAATTGAAAACAAAAGAAAATAATTAAATAGAGAGAAGAAATCAAACTTAAGATGTTTCTTTTTCTAAAAATTGAGATAGCTTGAGAAATCAGAAAAAGCAATTAAATTGAATTAATCATTTTCTCTAAAAATAAAACTTAAAAGCTTTTGAAGAAAGAAGTTCAGTTACATTTAAAAGGCTTTTTCTAAATAAAATTTTGAACAAACTAAAGGAAAGTGCATGGAATCACCTTTTTTTATCTCAAGTGCATGGAATCAACTAAATTTATCTCCAATGCAAACTCAAACTTATAATCTAAATGCATTTCAATGAAGCTATAATTGGAATCTATCTCAAGATTAACTTTATTTAATCTCTCAATTATTTCAATTATCTTGAAATGTGTTTTTTATTGATAATCTCAACAACTCATTGCTAATCGATCTTGATCGTTGGTCTCTCTTTTGAGTCTCTATAAATTCAGCCTTCATCTCTCATTCAAAACACCCTGGAGATTTATTGTTATTATGCAGTTTTTGCTTTGGAGTCATTAAAGATATTATGCTTTGAGATTATTGCATCTTAGTTTAGATTTTTGCATACTTAGTTTAATTATGATTGCTTGATTTCATTTAGCTTAATATTCATTCATTTAGCTTATTATTCATTCATTTAGCTTAATCTTCATTCATCTAACTTAATCTTCATTCATCTAGCTTAATCCTACATATCTAGCTTAATCTCGTGTACATTTAGCTTAATCTTATGCTCATATATATTAAATCCTTCATCTTGGTGTAGTCTAGTCACTAGTACTGCTTAGACAAATCTGAGAGTAAGTCTATACTCGCATATTTTAGAAGGAAATAGGTCGATTTATTATGGTTTTTATATTCATGATTATATCTGTCTAACCATGCATGCAATGACTTAATTGAAGTGTTGTGTCTTAGAACTTACAGATACTTATCCACTTTTCACACACACATTTTTGGCACCCAAAGACTAACAGAGTCATCAAGGTTATGTCAACAGGTATGTCAAATACAAGTGATCATTGAACCAAATCATGAAGGAACTTGCAACATCAAAGATGTAGATATTGATATTATACATAATTTCACTAAGCCACTTGAAGAAGAGTCAGAGACTTCATCTTTTGACTCTGATCACTCTGACATAAGCTCTATTTATGACATTACCTACTCGAGTCCAAATTATGACTACTTTGTCATGAATGTCAAAACTCTGCCTGCTGAACCTATTATTGTTGAACCACGATATGTAGTCCAGTCCAAAGTAGAAGACGATGCTAGTGGTAAGTCTGTTGGGTTAGGTCCCCTACATACTAATGTAAACTTCAATAATCATGTTCCAACTCTTCCTGGTCTCAAGACGCTTACGCAAGGTAGTCTTCTAGAACTTGACTTGTCGGTCCGAAGTTGCTATGATAATACCGTGAATTCCCTTGAACTTGTTAAATCTTTATCCCTGGTACATCATGAGCTAATTGACTGTACTCTTCAAGATCAACCTTTGAATATACCTACCTTTCCTGACTATACATTAGCCTGTTATCTTAATGTAGTTGAACAAATGGATTTTTCCACCAGTGAACAAAGTGAGAACATGATAGCAACAAATGTTGAGTATCTTAGTCGCAAAACAAAAGAAAAAAGAAAAATAAGAGTTCTTATGGCGAAAACCACACTGTGGCAGTGTTAGAATCAAAAATAGTAAAAATAAAGGACGTACCTAATGGTGAAAACCTCTTTGAGGCGCCTGAAGGTGAGATACTTCACATTTTTCTTGATCACTTTCAAGAACAATTATCAATGCTAATTGAACCTACACAGCCAGTAAACATTGGTACAAAAGAATCTCAACACACCATACATGTAGCTCAATCCTTGTCAACCGAAGAGCTAAAAGAATTTGTTGATTTCTTCACGAAAAAGAAGATCAATTTTGCATGGACATATGTTGATATGTTGGGTATGGATCCTGACCTCATAATGCATCATCTTTCTATCACTCCTGGAGTTAAACCTGTTAAGAAAAAACTCTGAAAAATACATCCTCATGTTGCATTACTTGTTAAGGCTGAGCTAGAAAAATTACTACAAGTTGGATTCATCAGAGCAATGGATTATGCCGAATGGATATCTAATGTTGTACCAATTTCCAAACCTGACAAATCAATATGTGTTTGCACAAATTTTAGAGATTTAAACAAAGCTTGTCCAAAAGATGATTTTCCACTACCCAACATAGACATGATCGTGGACATGACTGCCGGCTATGAAATGTATTCTTTAATGGATGGTTTTTTTGGATACAATCGGATCAAAATTGCACCTGAGGATCAAGAGAAAATAACATTTACCTGTGCATGGGGAATTTTCTGCTGGAATGTAATGCCCTTCGGTTTAAAGAATGCAGGCACTACTTATCAAAGAGTTGTAAGAACAATTTTTCATGATATGATGCACAAAAACATGGAGGATTATGTTGATGATACTCTAGTTAAATCTATGAAAAGATCAACACATCTATTAGAACTAGGTCCAATATTAGATAGGATGGAAAAATTCAAACAAATTAAATCCAAAGAAATGTACATTTGGGGTTACATCTAGTAAGCTCCTAGGATATATTATTTCAGCGAAAGGAATTGAAGTGGATCCAGAAAAAGTTAAGGCTATCATGGAAATGCCATCTCCAATTAATTTCAGTCAAATGAGAAGTTTACAAGGGCGGCTCCAATCAATAAGACACTTTATTTCTCAACTAATAGATAAGGTTCAACCATTCACAAAGGCATTATGGAAAGGAGTTATATATAACTAGGATAAAGATTGTGAACAACATCTAAAGTAAATTAAGGAATATCTTTCTAATCCACCTATATTGATGTCACCAATTCAAGGCAAGCCATTGATTTTCTACATATCAGCTATTGATACATCACTGAAGGCACTTTTGGCACAATATGATGAGAATAAAAAGGAAAGGGCTATATATTATATCAGCAGGAACTTGGTGTCTTATGAGATGAACTATATTATCATAGAGAAAGCTTGTTTGGCATTAATCTTTGCATCATATAAATTAAGACACTACATGCTAGAACATTCTATCAAGTTGGTGGCTAAGATTGATCCGCTCAAATACCTTCTCAACAAAGCAACACTTATAGGAAGATTAGCTAAATGGGTCATGGTTCTTACATAATTTGATATTGAATATATAGAACACAAAGCTATCAAAGGACAAGTCATTGCAGATCAACTTGTTCGCACTCTGCTTGAAGACAATCAACCTTTGCACATAGAATTTTCAGATGAATCCATCATGCACCTTACTCAGCAATCACGAAAAATGTTCTTTGATGGGTCTTTCACTCAACAAGGTTCTAGTGTTGGAATACTTTTTATCACTCCTCAAAGATATTCAAGCCCAAAGGCTTACAAAATTTTATTTCCATGCACAAACAATATTTCAGAATATGAATATTTGGTCAATGGAATCAAGCTAGCTATTGAATGGAAGGTTATTGATTTACACATCTATGGAGACTCTCAGCTAATTATCAACCAAATTAATGATATATATTAGACTCGGGATGAGAAATCGATACCCTATAAAAGAATGGTTGATGACCTCAATAAATACTTTACGTTTTTATCATTTTAGCAGATTCCTAGATCAGCAAACAGAGCAGCAGATGCTATGGCTACCTTGGCATCTATACCACAACTACAAGAATTTGAGCTCCACTATGAATTCCTAGTGGAAGAGTTACATTATCTTACTTGTGATTCCCTTGAGTCGCAGATGGTCTGTTCTATTATTGGACATGATTAATCTTGCTATAGCCATATTTACTCTTACTTGTGTGACCAAATTATTCCTACTAATCTTATCTGTAATGGGAAAAGGAACCTAATCTAAAACGCTTCACAGTATGTCATCATCGCTAACAATCTATATAGGTGAGGTTTGGATAGTAATTTTCTTAGGTGTCTAGAAACTGAAGAGTCCCAACGTGCATTATCTGAAGTGCATGAAGGTATTTGTGGATCTCATTCAAACGGTCTAACTTTAGCTCAAAAATTGCTAAGGGTTGGCTACTACTAGCCAGATATGGAGAAAGATCCTATAAAATTTTCTAAAACTTGTGAGAAGTGTCAACTACATGGAAATCTCCTACATGCTCTAGCAAGGGATCTAATACCTTTCATCACGCATTGGCCTTTTCAACAATGGGTGTTTGACTTCACTGGCCAAATATATCCTGCATCATCTAATGGACACAAGTTTATCATAACTGCCACTAAGTACTTCCCCAAGTGGGTAGAAGTGGTTCTTCTAATCAAAGCAACCGGTAAACAAGTAGCTCTGTTCATCCTTAACTATATCATCTGCAGGTATGGGATACCTTCTTAAATTGTGAATAACAATGGAGGGCAGTTCAAAAAAAAAGATCTAGATGAGCTCTGTGAAAAGTTCAAAATCAAACAACACTAGTCATCCATCTACTACCCTCGAGGTAATGGACAAGCTGAAGCATCTAAGAAAAATCAGTCGACTATCTTAGATAGAATATTAAATAAATTTGGAAAGGATTGGCCTTTGCAGCTCAATCTTGTACTATGGGCTTATAGAACAAGTATTAGAATGCCTACTGGGGCTACACCTTTTTCTTTGGTTTATGGATCCGAAGTAGTCTTGCCTGTTGAAGTGGAAATACCTTCTTTGAGAGTTTCTTTGCAAGGTCTTGTTACTGATGAAGACTACAAAATATCTAGATTGCAAGAACTCGAGTTGCTAGATGAACATCGGCAAGTGGCGTTTGATCATCTGAGAGCCTACCAAAAGAGAATGTATATAGTTTATAACAAGAAAGTTTGACAAAGAGAATTTCAAGTTGGTGACTTTGTTTTGAGAGAAAATCCTAAAAATCAATAGTTTCGAGACAACAAAGGGAAGTTTGAACCCAACTGGTTGGGTCCCTATATCATTACTGCAATCTTTAGCTCTGGTGTCTATCAACTCTCAACATTAGAAGGAGAATATCTTCGTGAACCAATCAACACCATCCACTTGAAGAAATCCTTCACTTAGTATTCTCTGCTCTAGCAACCTATACAGCTAAAAAGTCCTGGAAAAAAATATATCAAATGCCTTGGTGAAAACCTGGTAAACAGGAACCTCTTGTACTCAATCACTCCATCTATCAACACAAATTTGGTATTTCTCATTTCATTTCCGCTTTCCTGCATCTTTGCTTTCGCTTGTACATATATTTTAGTCACTTTTGTGACATCTGGTTCTTTTGGAACTCTCATGGCTTGAAACCGATCAATGTCCTAGTCTTAGGGTAATCGACTAATCAATTTACATGTCCTAAGCAGTATCAACCAAGTCATCTTTCTGTCGGTAGTACCGAGTCATCCAATTTGAGTTAGTCACCTGTCTCCTATCCACTACAAAGTGTTATCACTGAGTAAACAAGCAAAACAAGACTACTGAAAACAATCACTAAATTGTTTGAGATATGATTGAAATTTTCTTTGTGTGTTGTCTTTTACATTGGTTTTCGATTATTATTCCCTCTGAGTAACTCGAGGAAGTCTATCTTGACTAAGAGAAGCAATGATTGGGGGCATAATACTTTTCTTTGTTTTATACCTGTAGGAGTGATTCTGATGATCTGGAAACATCTAATCAACTGGGTGTCTATGATAAGTGCCTTCACATCAAGGTGAAATCGCAACACATACCTCGACTCCACTTATTTGTATGCTACAGGGAGGTTGGAGTAATTTATTTGTCTATTTTGAGGGAATTTCTTTAATGTGTAATCTGGATACATGCGTAATCTGTCCAAGGATATGAATGATAAAAGGGTCATTACAGACAAGATAATCAATTTTGCATATATAAAGGAAGGAACTTTGTTTTCCCTGTTGTGTTTGTAAAAAGCTCGGTGATGAAAATTAATCATACCAAATCCAGTGACTATGTTTAGGTTGCATTCATTCTAAATTTTATGAATTTCGAGTGATTTCAGCATGATAACAATGATCTCTTTATCTTTTGAATGAGATTCTAAAGCAATCGTCATTTCTCAGCTACGTGGTCTCTT
Source organism: Cryptomeria japonica (assembly GCF_030272615.1). NCBI lineage: Eukaryota > Viridiplantae > Streptophyta > Pinopsida > Cupressales > Cupressaceae > Cryptomeria > Cryptomeria japonica. The sequence continues at coordinate 454,624,207 of NC_081411.1, forward strand.
TTTCATCATCGTTTCTACCATCGAGTACTTGTGTATTGAGATGTTAGTTGCATATGTGAGCATCTTATATAGATCCATACATTTAATTATATATTTATTGGCATTCATATTATTGCATGAAGAATAGATATTTACATTAGTAGTTACTCATTTTCATCATTTATTTGCATATGAAATAGAAATTAAAAAAAACCATCCATATTCATCTGATTTACATACATCCATATTGAAACGATATGCATACATATAGAATCAAGCATACAGAAAGACATCTCATAATCAATCAACACAAGTACGATGAAATCAAATCAAGAGCTCATATATCTCGTCATAATCTCAACGTGTAAGAGTACAAATCATATCAACTGTCAAATACAATGTCTCATCGGAGAAAGAATCGTATAGGCTACAAAAATGGGGTATCTAACAAAAATCTAGGAGATATAACAAATCTATCTCTTTGCCTCTCCCTCATCATTGGGTGGAGGAGGTAGTGCTTGTTGACTGACATCCTGTCTAGGTACCCTAGCTCCCTCAGATCGAGCCATATACTAAAAATATGGAACAACTTGTTACACTACTGGGACCGCTACACTATAAGTTGCACGACTTGTCTGATGCAAAACCTCTCACTGAAGAGCATCACGCTCTGCTCTTACCTCTGCAAGATGTCGATCATGCTCAGCTCTAATCTCAACAAGTTGTCAGTCTCACTTTGCAAGTTGCATATGTGCCACTATCAACTGTGATTGCAAACCTGTCAACCTTGATCTTAAAGAGCGTACTACATCTGGTACTAACTGCTCTCTCCCAACATCCCCCTCTCCACCTCCCTGCTCATCTCTCTGCTACCTAACCTACCTAGGAGCCACTCTCTCCTCCTTACCTCCAAACTCTCCTGCCCTCGCACTACTAGCCTCAACCCCAATAGCTCCTAAAGATCCACCCTCCCCTCTTTGTCCTTGTCAACCTCTTGCTTCTCCCATTGGTACCCTGCTACTACTAGCACCAAGATCAACTCTTGTCCACCTAGGTACATCTTCTCTCTTTCCCTATACCTACCCTCATCCCTATACCTAACCTGGTACCTATACCTATGCTGGTACATCCTCCTCAACCTCCTATATAAGAGGTGCATGCTCTCCTGGATCTTTAAACCAAGGAAAAGGATGTCTCTGAAACCAATCTCTATACTGGGGCAATGCCCTCGCGCCTGCTACATCCTCTAGATAATCTCATCTCTGCGGCTGTAAACCCGCTAACTCCTGCATGCTCAGTCCAGATGACAGTCTCAATGCCCATCCTCATCTCTCCTCCTCTCCATATCAAGCATATGTTGTGAACTCCTGGGATATACTATACAGTCTCCCATATTGTCTCATCACCCTAGATACTGCAAATCGCTCAATAATAGACACCAATCTGCCAATGAGAGGTCGAGTCATAAACATGTCCTTCCTCTATGCTCTCCAATCATCCCACAACTCTAGACCCCTATACGGTCTCCATACTACAACAATCAAATCATCCAATTGCCTCCTCCAATAGTTAGTCTTGCCCCAATGGGGCTAAGTAACATAACCTGAATAACAACATACAATAGGCTGGTGCGCCTCTCTAGAATCATCTACAATAGGTCTGCATACTGGGATGTGTTCTCATGCCCATATCTGTAGAACTAAAACACCTGTTGCCATGCTCTTCCCCTCCCTATACACAATCTCATGCATCTCATGACATATGAGTGAGTAAACATGATCCCCACCCTAATCTCACTAGATGGGTCAACAACCTCTCAAGCATTTTGCCCCAACCACATAGAAATCCATGTTGTCCTCTATCAGGCATCACAAAACAACCAATCATACCTGCCAAAACGCAAGCTAGAGGGTACTATGTACCATATCTGGTCATCAAATCATCCCATGTAATAGCACGATCAAGGATAGTCTCATCTTGGAATATTCATCTCAATGCCAAAATACCAGGTCATGGAGTAGAATCATAATCAACCTTATCTCTTGCAAACAGAATCCTCAAAATCCTATATATATCCTCCGACGTGATAGTCATCTCTCCAACCGGTAGATGAAAGGTGTTATGTTCCGAATGAAAATGCTCGACTAAAGCAGTCAACATACTGTGATTCACACAGATATCAGGTATCTGTAATAGGTATATGAATCCACATAAACCAATATGACCTCTCTCTGCATCTGATAACTCACGAACTAGCCTCATCATCGGCGGAAATGTACACCGAAAAAGAATATCAGGAAACTGAATCTGCAAAATCGAACATCTAAATCATCAGTACGTGATCAAATTTGCACTAAGAATGTGATAAACATGCTATAGAATCCAAATATACAACATTCAAAATTAAAAAAATTGTTGTTTACAGTTTCAAAAATACTTGTTGTTTTCCATACGAGTTTCCACAGACAAGCAGAAACTCGTACGAGCCAAAACTACATGTTGAATGATTAAATACTATCATATGACAAATACTAATATGTTGCACAACATAATGGTCTATCAAGAACATTATAGTACAATTCACAGGTGATCGTCAAACGACAAATCCTACTTGCTCAAATGACAAAACACAAAAGGACAGATACTCATACAAGAAATGGTATTAAACCGCACGACAAAATGACATAAACGACTTTGAATGAAATTAAAAAAGCAAAAATTCAACAAAAAATCAAAAATTAAGAAATGCAAAGGCTAAAGATCGATCACTTACTGTTGGGTCGTAGTTCCGCGATCGATTATGTCATCTTTGGCACTCGAATCGATGCTCCTGAATTGGAATGGCCATTTTTCTTCACATGAGATTTTTAAATTTTAAACTTTGAGAGGTTAAAATGAATTGACAATGACACATTGAACCCCTTATATAGCCCAAACCCTAATTTTTAAACTTGCTCTGATGGACATAAAACTTGTACCCTAAGCTAAATCGATTGTCTTGAGTCCATTTTTGGGATCAAAATCAAAATCTGAAGTCAATTTTCTAGTCGAAATTTCACGACGTTGACCACTTAGCACTTTCATCCTCAAGTCCATTTTTGAATCATTTTGCACTCAATTCTAAATCTCAATTGAAATTCTCAATTCATTTTTGATAATTTTAATCTTCAACATCAATCTTCGTGCTCAAATAATTATCATCACTAAAAATTGCCTAAAATCATTGTACCCTCGCTATCTTTTGATTTCGCTCCTGAGGGGGCATACTCATTACACCTTTTCAGTGATCATCATCATCATCAAAAGTTGAGAAATTTTTCAAATCCTCTTCACAAAAGAAAAAATCTTTTCAAACAAAGAAAATCAATTAAACCTTGTTACTAGGGGCATATTAACTAAATCACGTCGTATCAAGTTGAGATTCTTCGATGTCAAACAAAGCAATCTCTAGGAGCATATCAATCTTTGTCCTTGTCTGAATCAATCTTCAAATCAGTGTTCGATTTCATCACATCAAATCAAGTTGGACATTTTCTCTTGCTAATCGATTCTTGTTCAATCAAGTTCGGAATTAGTTCTTTCGCTTTGCTTAATCGATTCTTATTCAATCAAGTTCAGAATTGGTTCTTTCGCTTCGCTCAGTCGATTCTTGTTCAATCAAGTTCGGAATCGGTTTTACATCTTGCTCAGTCGACTCTTGTTCAATCAAGTTCAGAATCAGTTTTTCATCTCTTTGCTCAATCTAGTTCAATCAAGTTCTAGATCGATGCTCGTTTCTTGATCAGTCAAGTTCAAGAACGATATCTCACTCTTTGTCGATTCTTGCTCAATCAAGTTCAAGATTGATATCGCTTTAATCAAATCTGTTCAGTTTCATCGCTTCAAATCAAGCTGAACGTCTTGCTCGTCATCAGTTTGTGATCCATCAAGTTCAGAACTGATTTCTATTTGACATCAACTATTCCTTGAACCAACGCGTTGCTCGCACATTAATTCAAAGAGGGGCAAATGTAATACCCTAAAAATGGTCACCTAAACCATGGGTCCCTAATCTCGACAAACATCACAAAGGTCCTAACCAAAGGCAATTAAATCAACCTTGAGCACCTAATTAATTAATTAAATTCTTTAACATTAATGTTAGATGGCAAGTTAATCACTCTATATTAATTAAATATTTATTTAATTAATTAGATCATTCCAAGTAAATCATTTTGATCAATTATCCTATTTATTTAATTAAATATCCCAGCATATTTAATTAATAAATAAATTTTTCATCTAATCATAAAAAAAGGAATTAATCATCAAAAAAAGGAATTAATTTACAAAGAGAGATTTATCACAAAAAGAGGAATTAATCTGCAAAAGAAAGAGTTAAATTGAAAACAAAAGAAAATAATTAAATTGAGAGAAGAAATCAAACTTAATATGTTTCTTTTTCTAAAAATTGAGATAACTTGAGAAATCAGAAAAGGCAATTAAATTGGATTAATCATTTTCTCTAAAAATAAAACTTAAAAGCTTTTGAAGAAAGAAGTTTAGGTACATTGAAAAGGCTTTTTCTAAATAAAAATATTGAACAAATTAAAGGAAAGTGCATGGAATCACCTATTTTTATCTCAAGTGGATGGAATCAACTAAATTTATCTCCAATGCAAACTCAAACTTATAATCTGAATGCATTTCAATGAAGCTATAATTGGAATCTATCTCAAGATTAACTTTATCTGATCTCTCAATTATTTCAATTATCTTGAAATCTGATTTTTATTGATAATCACAACCGCTCATTGCTAATCGATCTTGATTGTTGGTCTCTCTTTTGATTCTCTGAAAATTCATCCTTCATCTCTCATTCAAAACACCTTGGAGATTAATTGTTATTATGCAGTTTTTGCTCTAGAGTCATTAAATATATTATGCTTTGAGATTATTGCATCTTAGTTTAGCTTTTTACATACTTAGTTTAATTACGATTGGTTGATTTCATTTAGCTAAATATTCATTCATCTAGCTTATTATTAATTCATCTAGCTTAATCTTCATTCATCTAGCTTAATCTTGCATACATTTAGCTTAATCTTGTGCTCATATAGATTAAATCCTTCGTCTTGGTGTTATGTCTTACAACTTACAGATACTTATCCACTTTTCACACACACAGATGGTTGATATTATGTCATGGTACACTCTTGATTCTAGTTTAGAGTTTTCACATGATATGGTTATTTAATATGTTCATATAGAGCATGTTATTTCCTTGGAGGGAATGGTTAGGTCATGTTGTCATGTTTATGTTCTTGATTCTATGGTTGGAGCTTTGACATTGATCTTGGTGGTTTTCTTTGTATTGGGAACATGATGATTTTCTTGATTACTCATGGTGGTGCTATGTTGTATTTGGAGTTTGGCATGGATTGATTGGTAAAAGGTACTCATGGATACATGGAGACATAGATGATGTTGGTATTCTCCTATAATTAGAGACATGTGTTGAGATGGTTGATGGTTAGAACTGAAAGATTTAGGAGCGTTCACCTGGTATGGACTTGAGAGGATATTGTTCTTGCAATGAGTCATGATGACTTGGATAGCTTGATGAGCATTCTCATTCCCCACTCTTAGTCTACACATTAGTTTACTACTTGAGAGGCATTGTCCATTGTTTCTTTTAGGTGCTCTATTTTTATGCTTATCTTTTATAGATGTGGAACTTGAGCTATAAATATATGGTTAGTTCTAGAGGATTTAATTTGAGAGATGTATGTCATTGGTTATCTCCTTGTACATTTGAGTTATTGTTATGATGGAATTTATTGACCTTGATTTTAGGAGATGGTTTATTAGGCTTTTCCCTAGGATTGGGTATGGAATTGGTTTTATCTTCTTGGTAATGAGAATCTTACATCCATTTTGATTATCTGATATGTATGTTTGTTTGGTCTAAGAGACTAAACAAGTTTTGGTGTTATTATGGCTCTGAATTTGGGGTTTTATGGAGGAGATCATACTTGACACAGTTGGCATTTAGAGGTGTATATAGAAGGACATGCTATAGATTTGATTTGCAGTGTTTCTCTTTGGTCTTGGTTATATTCATGGATGTTTAGTTTCACATTATATTGAATCTGAGGTTATTTGGAGCTATATGATCACTAGTTTTTATTTAAGTGTTGTCATTTGCGACATGACATGGAGTTTCCTTTATCTCTTTCTCTTGTTGGTTGTGGAGAACATGGGAGAGTTTGGAGACTTGCTGTGAAAGTTGTACTTGTAAGTTATTGGTTTACATGTTATGCATATTATTGTAGATGTTTCTTGATACTGCATGGTTATGATTACACTTTCTATGTGATTTTATTAGTGGATTCATTTCAGATTTGACATTACCTATGCAATGGGAGTTTCTAGGTGTGTATGTAATAGGTATTGCACTTGGATCTTATGTTTGCATGTTTTGGGTTGTATATATTGATGATATGATATTCACTTGATATGTTTCATATACCTTGGAGGTATAGATAGTCGGATGTGTGAGCACTTGTTGTGGGTACTATTTTAGCTATGTTTATTGGTTCTTGACAACTATACATGCATTGGATACCTTTGAATTAATTGTTTATGTCTGGGAGTTGTGGTGGGACTTATCATTTGTTGTGACAGATTGTGTGGATTTCTCTTTGGATGGTATTCTATGTGCAGTGGTAGTGGAATGTGGGAGGGTGAGAGCATTCGTGTATGAGATGGTGGTCACTTTGTTTCTTGTTACAAGTATCTTGATGGAGCACATTGAGCACTTGGATTCCATGTTGTTATATGTGGCCAGAGAGATTGTTCCCTTGTTAATGTTGTGGTTACTTCTTGCACCTTATGAAATGCATACAACAAGTGGGATAATGTTGGGAAAATAGGTGTTATACACAGTGCATAATAATGTTTATAATTGTAATATTGTATTATTATGTGAGTTGCAAAATGGATGTGTAAAGTGTAGATATTTCCTTGGAATATTCTTTGGGCCACTTGATGAGTTGTATTGTAACAAAGGGATATATTATATTATATTTATTTGATATTAGGGAAAGCAATTTAATAAAGTACGCAATATTAGATGTGGGGTCAATGGGATAGTTAGCCAATGGTATTAGCACATAGTTTTGTAGCACATGGTTTTGATGTAATACCACTTGGTTGTTTTGTGGGAGCTTGTTTCTATAAAAAACTCACAAGGGTAGTTGTTTGGGTAAGCTAGGTTTAGCATTTGTGGATGTTGGAAGCATGGCATGGTATGTGTGGTTAAATGGTTGTTCACATGGAGTTCTTGTTGATGGCTAGGGTTTTGAAAGCTTCCATGGTTATATTTGTAACGGTTGCATTGTTGATAATACTTGGTGATAGATTCTTTTGGAGGCTAGGTTTGTCCCTCACGAGGGTTTTACTAGGGTATATCTTGTGTCAACTTTGATGGGTGTGTTTTCAATTCTTCGTATATATATTTTATGTGTTTATTTGATTTATATCTTGAGTGGGTGATGTGGAAATTGTCTTATGTATGATTGCAAGCTTCCTTTCAATAAAACCCTCTCTAATTATTCCAAAATTTATTAAAACACATTCAAACTTCCCCTTTAATGCATCCACATCTTTGAGGGATCTCCACACATCTCAAAAGGTCCATTATGAGTCACAAAATTTCCCTTTTCTCTACTCTTGCCTTGACTGTCATGGTTTATCTTATATTTTTTTACCTCCACTCATTCTACACTATTACTCATATGCACTTATCTCTATGTCTTGTCACTTTAGTTGCAATATTTTCATCTTGTAAAATAATTGCATTTCCCTTGTTAATTTTGTGTTGCAATCCAGTTCCTTTATGCATGTTCATTTATTAGGTCTAGCCCAACCTCACACTTTTTTATTATTTTAGCTCTCACTCCCTAATAGACCCTTTGCCATTTTCATTTCAGGTTAGCTTTTTTTCTTTTTTTTTATGCAAGGTTCCTTTTCATATCTCTCATTATATAAGACCTTTACCCTTCCTTGTGAATACCTCAAATAGAAAACTCAAGAGAGATTCTTCATAAAAACACATCACTTGTAGCATCATAAATTGTATCATCATACAATTGCATCCTCACTGAGACCTCACCTTGGTGTTCTATCTTTCAGTGTCCGCTGTCTTCTTTTATTTTGCTCACGCCTCCCACTAAACTACATTTTTAATTTCTCTTATGTATCTTCCCCAATGTTGAGTCCTGATTCTTAGGACCAAGGCATTAGGGTGCCTTGATCCTAGCTCAGGACCATGGTGCCAAACCACCCTGGTCTTCCTAATCAGGACCCAAATTTGGTCCTCACAATGGTCACATCAAGTGAGTGGGAATTTAATTCCCATGTTAGGCTACTCCAAAAATTCAATTTTTTTTAGATGGTTAAGTATTAAAGGAGGCCTACAACTCTCATTTGAAGTCTACGTCTAAGTTGGATCTCTCTCAATTACACTCTAGTGAGTTCCATTCAAGTGAGAAAACAATCAATCATCCATCAAGCATTGAAGGATATGTTTAGTCAATTTCAAGCATTCAAGATGACATCAATGATCAAACTTCTATGAAGATATCCTACATGATGTAGTACCCCTTCTCAATGAGACTCTTTTTGTATTTATGTTTGACTTTAGTTGACTGTTCAATGGAACATTATTGTATTGATTCAGACTTTATGCGATGTTATTTCATGCTTTATTTGGATGTGTGGTGTATGCTTTCATGCAATATCTCAGTCCTTATGATTAATATTATTTTATGGATCATTATCATGGACTGACATTTTTACCTTGTTTGTGCGATGTGTTATTTATATGTTGTGTGTTTGCAAGTGTATGGGATGTGAGGGGATGATTTTCCTTCACTCACTCTGGTGAGACAGGGAACGTCATGACTCTCCTTCATCAATGTGCATATCATGTATGTTTATATATTTGTCTATATGCACGTGTGGTTCTTTGGTGCATAACATTGCAGGTACAAGTACTGAGTAGGTACGGGGTATTGACTCCACCTGGTTTCACAAGTCTGAGCGTGCCTTATTTGTCTGATGGGAGTGGAGGAGATAGTTTTTGGACTCTAACTTGACCCGTAGTACACTCATGTGAGTGTTGTTAGTTGGTCGTCTTTTCCATTTGACCGGTATGCAAGTCAGAGTGCTTTAGTATTGTCATTTTGTGAGTCGTCATTTGAGCATTCCTCGTTTTGTGTGTTTCTGTTTATTTAAATGGTTATTTAATTGAGTGGATGATGCTATTTTTGTGTTGGCATAATTAGTTGTTTAATATGACTTGAGTAATTGATTTAATTAAATTAATGAGTTGCTAGAGTTAAATGGTTATTGGCTTATTTTATTGTGCTAAAGTTCTATTAAATATTGTGAAAGGAAATAAATAATTGCCTAGCCATTTAAATGTTAAATGCTTATGTTGAAAGAAAGTATTGTAGAAATTAAATAAATAAAAGCTTTTCCCTTTTACCTTTCCATTTGACTTTTGTATTTTATTTTGTTGGAAAATAATTGTTTTTGGAAAAAGGGTAAATCTGATTGCTTTTACTTTTTAAATAGTTTATTCTGATTGGTGGAGAAAACTTTTAACCTAGAAAGTTTAGGTTGAAATATATTTTTTTCCCATATATTCCTGGAAGTTCACGGGAAGAAGGGAGGCAAAATTTTGAATGAGAAATTTGGAAAACTATTTTGGAAGAGGAGCTGGAGTTTGATTTGGTTTGCAAGATTGGGATTTTTCCATTAATTTGCTCCCTAGTTTGCTTGAAGGTTGGATAATCTCTTCTTGTTTTGCAATTTAATTTTGAATGTTTTAGTTTCTTCTTGTGTGTTGGAAAAATGTAAATCTCTTTGTAAATTCTTGTTGAATGTTTGGAATGAAAGAAAGGGTGTTTGTTATTGATGATTTTGTTGAATTCATATCAAATGTTTGCATATAGGAAGAAATGGTTCATCTTTCTATTTGTTGTTTGTTATTTGTTCTTGAAAATCAACTTCTTGAATTATCTCTTCTATTTGTTATAGAAAGGAATATATTTAGTTTGATATGTGTTTTCTAGTATCTATTTGCCCAAGATTTGGAGCTTATGTTGGCAAAAATTGGTTATTTGCCTCTTGCAAGATGCAAGAAATTCTTCCTGTGTAATGGAAGTGAAGAAATTTATCATAATCCTTCTCCTATATTTTAAATTCTTCTTATGTTGCCCAATATCCTTATAATTGGGGCTCGTGTGTGTTATCATTCACCATTTATCATTATTGAAAATAATCCTTTCATAATTTGGATTTTTGCACTGTGTATGAGCTCTCGTGAAATGAACAGGGGATGTATTGATTTTATATTATATTGTTTTTAGTAATTATACTAAAATTGTTTTAATATAGTTTTACCCCCCTACCCATGTGGCGGGCTAGCCCCACCACATAGGACGGTAGTGTCTTGCTACGCAGTAACAACACTACCAGTCGATAGAGCTGCTACGCAGTAAGAGCACTACCGGTCGATAGCAGCACTATCGGTCGGTAGTGGTTGCTACCGGCAGTAGTAGCACTATCGGTCGGTAGTGGTCGGTACCGATGGTAGTGGCACTATCAATCGGTAGTGGTCGGTAGTGGTTACTACCGACGGTAGCAGCACTACCGGTCGGTAGTGCCTGCTACCGACAGTAGCAGCACTACCGCAGGTAGGGCCTTGGCCCACCACATGCCCTTTTCTCCCTTCTCGGTGTCATGAAATGTGCCGTGATTTTTTTTTATAAAATGCAATGAATTTTTAAAGTTGGTTTAAAGGTTAAAATTTTATGGTGATTATAAATTGATTTTTATATTGGTTTAATAGATTTATCTATGGAAAATTAAGGTTTGGGAATTTATTTCAAACTGATAAATTGGATTTAATTTTGGAAAGAGATTATATGTTATTATAATTCATATTGTTATTTGGTTGAATTAATTAATATGGATTTTATTCTATATTAGATTATTGAATTAGAAATTTATATAGAAATGAATGTCGTATCTGAATGATGCATTAAAGGAAGGGTGTTTTTATTTAAATTTCAATCAATGAATTTTCAAGTGTTTATGATGTTGATTTTCTCAAAGATTGTCTGAGTGCGGACTTAGTGAAATTAGCTTTCCTTACAAAGAATATTATTTGTGTTATTCTTGTCTTTGTTTCTGTTGTGGCGTATTTGGTACCTTTTGATCAAGTGATGTATGATGACCTCATTGTCTTAACCATGTAGTGTTTTTCCCTTATGGTTAACCAAGAGTTAGTATGTCTTTGTGTTGACCACTTGCACTTGGATAGTGGTGTTATGGCTGCTTGTTTTGCCATAGGGTCCTCATGGAGTGACCATGTTTGTTTAGTCTCCTTTGAGAGAGTGTCTTTTGAGTGGGGGTCGCGCCCAAAGTGGATGACAGGATAACCCCTCAAAAGTCAGTTAATAAGTGATAACCTAATAATTTGATTAGGAGGCGAGTAGTTTATAACATTATAAAAGATATTGTACCACGTACATGGTTGAGTGCTCATATAGGCTCAAAGTGCAGTGGGAAGGCCTGAAATGGCAAACTGACCACCTTGTCTTCACGAAGGGTAGGTAGGGTCCGCATGAGACTTAGTTGGAGTTGGAGGTTCGAGAAAGGTTACTAGGATAACCCAGGATGGGGACCTATGGAGTCCTACCATGGTAACCATCATAAGCTATGCGATGAAACTCTCTCTTTAGGGTCACTTGTGTATTGTGATGTCGAATCACTGGAGTATTGTGAAGTTGAGTCACCTGGAATATTGTGGAATTATATTGTGTTGTCGTGGAGTCATATTGTTTTGTGGACCATGTCATGATTTTGCTTGCTTGAGGGTCCTCTGCTATCTCCTAGCACGGTGGGGTGATTTCATTTTGGGATCACATGGTCGGGTGGTAGTGCCACTCCCCATCGGATGTTCTTGTCCATACCTTCATGTGAGGATTGGTTTCGCAAGTGTTCCTATGGTTTGTGACTTGTGCTCTATCTCATTTTGGAGATTATTGTTATTTGGAGACCTATGTGGTCATTTGTATCAATGAATTTATGTAACCTTGTAATTTGGTTAAGTTGTAAACTTCATATGTTCATTTGGAAGCCATCTATTGGAGGATCAATGTAATCCTAAGTTTTGGATGTTATTTATCAACTTTCTATATGATTAGTGTAAATGCTTTATTGAAAATTAATTATATTGTATCCTTTTAATCTTTAAATGGAGTAATCTGTTATTGCATATGGCTTATTATGCTCTATGAGTAAGTGATGGTTAACTGGATTAATCATGATTGTGGAATTTAACTTTTATTTTTATTCTTCATTGGTAACCCTTTAAGGAATTTCGGTGTAAGTCTTCTACTTGTGTTATTTTTGTGCTATTGTAGTAATTAATGCACTTAATGTGAGTTATACTTTTAAAAAAATAAAAAATTATTTCACCCTTAGTTGTGGTTATTCCTTTGGGGTTCCTAGCGAGGCATTACATTTGGTATCAGAGCCCATGTTTCAACACTGGGTACTCTGGGTTTGTAGTGAGCCCATTCAACTAGACCTTTTGAGTAGGTCTTAGTGGTTGTGATTTACCTTGTTTTATCCTTGTCGTAGATTTGAACCGTTTTCTTGTGTGCAGTGTTAGGTCATGGCTAGGAGAGCCAAAGGTCGTGGCCGTGTTGGTGGCCGCAATAGAGGTAGAGATGGGGGATGGGGTCAAGGTTCTGACCGCCATAGTCCTTTGCCACCACCCACTCATGCGAGTGTGGATCAGGAGTAGTTTGTTCATCAAGATGAACAACATGCAGGAGAGCAGGTTCCCGAAAGGGAAGAGTTACGACAGATGTTTCGGGAGGTGCTAGCTAGACTAGGCTCCAGACCTGAGGCTGATCAACCCCTCCATGCTCAGGTAGAGGAGTCGCATGAGAAGGCTCTAAGAGAGAGAGAGAGAGAGAGAGAGAGAGAGAGAGAGAGAGAGAGAGAGAGAGAGAGAGAGAGAGAGAGAGAGAGAGAGAGAGAGAGAGAGAGAGAGAGAGAGAGAGAGAGAGAGGTCCCAGTGGACCAGGACCCAGCTACCATAGGGCACATGAGGGACTTGATGAGGTCCAATCCTCCTTTCTTTGATGATAAAGGTACTAGTCTCAAGGCAAAGACCTAGCTTATAAATTTATATCGGTGTTTCACCATGTATCCATATGGTTGCAATACCAAGGCGAGATGTGTTATCATGTGTCTCAAGGGTTTCACATCTATCTGGTGGCAGTTAGAGGAGGAGAGGATCAGTGTGAGCATTAACATCATATCATGGGAGATCTTTCTGGAGAGGTTCAGGGCACGATTTCTCTCACCCCAATGGAGGTAGTCTCGAGCAGATGAGTTCTATGCTTTGTGCCAGTTTGGTTTGTCAGTAGATCAGTTTGAGCATAGGTTCTATGAGCTCAAACAATATGCTGGTATTGGCAACGATGAGGTGATGCTTGTTCAACACTTATTTGAGGGGTCTAAATGACCACATCAGTGGAGGAGTGAGAGTGTTTGAGCCTACTTCAGTAGAGGTAGTTGTGGCAAAAGCCAGGCTGGTGGAGAAGAACCTTAGTCGTTCCCATGGTGGTCAGTCTGGAGTGCAGATCAAGAGTGCACCTTTTAGTGGGTCTAGAGTGAGAGGGAATCAATCCCAGACTCCTGCACCTTTCAGGGGTCCTTAGGCACCTGCTAAGGGAAGTCAGCAGCAGCAGCTGCCGAGATCGAAACAATTTCAAGGCCAACAGGGTGGAAACTCTCAGTATTAGAAGAGCAGGAACTGGCAGAGTTTTCCAGGGCAGTCCTCTCAGAGTGCATCTCAGGCCCCTAATAGGGGAATCTTTCAGCAGTCTAGTGGGCCGACTGGAGGTAGAGAACTTGGTAGAGGAGCTTGCTTCACCTGTGGATAGTTTGGTCACATTGCCGCTCAGTGCCCTCATCGTTCTCACCAGATGGGTAGTCAGAGGTCAGCAACATTAGAGCCGATAGTGGGGGATGTAGGTAGAACCCATAGAGTATTTGCAGTGGTTGATGATCGCTAGGCTGAGCATCAGGGTATAGTGATTGAGGCTGCAGGTGTGTTGTGTGGTATCCCTATCTCTGTACTTTTTTACTCTGGTGCTTCAGATTCTTTCATTTCTTCATCCTTTATGGAGTGGTGCGGGTTCGAGTATGCTAAGCAGGTGGTTAGGTGGCAAGTAGAGTTGGCCACCAGCGTGCGTGTGTCTGTCGATGCCTTCATTCCCAATTGTGAGTTGGACCTAGGACCCTTTGTTACTTTTGTTGACCTTCGAGTCATTCCTTTGGGGTCCTATGGAGTTGTGTTGGGGATGGATTGGCTATCATCTTACAACGCTCGTGTAGACTATCATCTGAAGATAGTAGAGTGTTTAGATGACCATGGCAAGAAAGTGGAGATCGTTGGAGTTCAACGATCGATATCCGTATGTATGATTTCCGTTATGCAACTTAAGCGGTGAATGCATCAAGGTTGCAACTTTTTGTAGTTTCTCTTGAGGATGTGGATGAGGAAGAGAGTCGAGAAATCACTCTTGATGGTCACCCTATTCTTTGAGAGTATGTTGATGTGTTTCTGTTGGATATTCCTGGTATGCCTCTGAAGTGAGACATAGACTTTCGCATTGACTTGGTTCCTGGTGCGAAACCTATTTCGAGAGCTCCATATCGAATGACTACTCAGGAGTTAAGTGAGTTGAACTTGTAGATGGAGGAATTGTTGGCCAAGGGGTTCATTCATCCTAGTGTTTCTCCTTGGGGTGCGTCTGTTATCTTTGTTAAGAAGAAGGATGGTTCTCTTCGGTTATGCATTGATTACAGACAACTGAATAAGGTAACCATCAAGAATCGATTTTCGTTGCCTCAGATAGATGATCTTTTTTATCAAGTAAAGGGAGCCAAGGTGTTCTCTAAGATTGATCTAAAATTTGGGTATCATTATTTGCACATTCATAGAATGGTGTTTTGTACTCGTTATGGTCACTATGAGTTCACAATGGTGCCATTTGGGTTGATGAACACGCCTTTAGTTTTCATGAGCCTTATGAATGGAGTTTTTCACACCTACCTTGATCATTTTGTCCTTGTGTTCTTGGATGACATATTGGTTTATTCTAGATCTATGGAAGAGCATGAGGGCCACTTGTGACAGGTATTGTAGTGCTCAAGGGAGAATCAACTTTTGGCCAACTTGGCAAAGTGTGATTTCTTCAAGTAAGAGGTGAGCTATCTTGGTCATATAGTTTCGGGAGAAGGTGTATCTGTGGATCCTTCTAAGATCCAAGCCATTGTTGATTGGCCAATGCTGACCAATATTTCAGAGGTTTGAAGTTTCATGGGTTTGGTCGGATATTACCATCACTTTGTTCAGAGTTTTTCTCGGATAGGTCACCCAATCACTTCTCTTAAGAGGAAAAGGAAGAAGTTTGTTTGGTTAGAGAAGTGCGAGTCAACTTTTCGTACCTTGAAGGAACTCCTTGTTAGTGCTCTGATTTTGGCAGTCCCTAATCCATCTAGAGATTTTATGGTATGCACAGATGCCTTTTTAGAAGGTAAAGGTGCAGTGGTTATGCAGGATGGACGTGTAGTTGCCTATGAGTCTCGCAAACTCAAGGACCACGAGTTGAACTATCCAGTTCATGAATTGGAGTTGGTAGCTATAGTGCATGTGTTGGTTAGATGGTGACATTTTCTATTGGGGCATTGGTTTGAGTTGCATAGTGATCACCGCAGTTTGCAGTATATTTTCACGCAAGCGAACTTGAATGCTCGACAACAAAGATGGATGGAATTCCTCTGTGAGTATGATATTGAGGTTCGATATATTCAGGGGAAAGAGAATGTAGTGGTAGATGCTTTGAGTCGTAAGCGACATGAGGTTGCAGCATTATCCCTTGGAGTGGACTTGAGAGAGATAATTCTTGGAGTTCTTCCTCAGGACACCTGGTATCAAGATGTTAGAACCGTGGCGGAGTCCGGAAGACCATTGGAGGGTAGACATTCTAGATATGATCTCGAGTCATATGGTCTTCTTTGACATCTTGGACGGATCTATGTACCTCCTTTGGAGGGTCTTCGCATTTTGATCATGACTGAGGCCCATTGTGCACCTTATTCAACACACCCTAGTGTCAAGAAGATGCACACAAATCTTAGACAGATATATCATTAGGCTCGTAAGAAATGTGACATTGTTAATTTTGTGTTGAAGTGTTTAGAATGTCAATGGGTGAAGGCGGAGCATCACCACCTTGCGGGGCTTTTACAACCTAATTTGGTACCGGATTGGAAATGGGATATCATTTCCATGGATTTCATAGTGGGGTTGCATGTTTCTTCACTTTGTCATGATGCCATCATGGTCATTGTTGATAGATTGACCAAAGTTGCTCATTTTGTTCCTATTCGATCTTCTTATACAATGGAAGTGGTGGCACGAGTCTTCTTGGAAGGTGTGGTGAGGTTGCATGGAATCCCTAGGTGGATTATTTCTGATAGAGATCATGTCTTTACTTCAGCACTGTGGACCTCACTTCCGCATGCTTTGGGGACCTAGTTGAAGTTCAGTTCAGCGTATCACCCAGAGACCGATGGTTAGACTGAGCGTGTGAATTGGGTCTTGGAGGATATGCTTCGCATGTATGTTATGGACCAGCAGTTGCGTTGGGAGGAATATCTTTGGCTTGTGGAGTTTTCTTATAATAATGGTTATCACATCTCTATAGGCATGTCTCCCTTCTAGGCATTGTATGGTCGTCCTTTCCATACTCTTTTGAGTTGGGATCGGTTAGAGGATAGGGTGCGTTTAGGAATGGATTTGCTTCGTGAGATGGAGCAACAACTTGAGTAGATTCGTGGGCATTTGGTTGCTACTCAGGATAGGAAGAAGAAGTATGTTGATGCTCATAGAGTGGATCGTCAGTTTTCTATTGGCGACCATGTGTTCTTAAGAGTGCGTCCGTGAAGAAGTCTGATCCGTTATGGAAAGGGTTCTAAGTTGGCGCCTCATTTTGTTGGCCCTTTTCAAATCCTTGAGAGGATAGGACCAGTTGCCTACCATCTTACTTTGCCACCAAGTCTTTCCTGCACCCACGATGTCTTTCATGTTTCAGTTCTTCGACCTTATCATCCTGATGTGACTCATGTTCTTGATTGGAATGCTTTGTAGGTCGAGGACGGGCAGCTTTCCATGGAACCCGTGCGCATTCTTCAGCATCGGGATTTGACCCTCAGGGGTCGTACCATCAACCAAGTAAGGGTCCTATGGGACCCAAGTGACGAGACCTCAATGACATGGGAGGATGTAGCGAAAATGAGAGAGATTTGTTCTTATATGTTTTAGGCTTCTAGGAGTAAGCCTAGTTTTAGGGGGGAGGATGTAGTACCGCTCCTCAATCACTCTTTTTGTATTTATGTTTGACTTCAGTTGACTATTCAGTGGAACATTATTGTATTGATTCACACTTTATGCGATGTTATTTCATGTTTTATCTGGATGTGTGGTGTATGATTACATGTAGTATCTCAGTGCTTATGATTAATGTTATTTTATGGATCATTATCATGGACTGACACTTTTACCTTATTTGTGCGATGTGTTATTTATATGTTGCATATTTGCAAGTGTATGGGATGCGAGGGGACGATTTTCCTTCACTCACTCTGGTGAGACAAGGAACATCACGACTCTCCTTCATCATTGTGTGTGTCGTGTCTGTTTATATGTTTGTCTATATGCATGTGTGGTTCTTTGGTGCATAACATTGCAGGTACAAGTACTGAGTAGGTACGAGGTATTGACTCCACCTGGTTTCACAGGTCTGAGCGTGCCTTATTTGTCTGATGGGAGTGGAGGAGATAGTTGTTGGACCCTAACTTGACCTGCAGTACACTCATGTGAGTGTTGTCATTCGGTCATCTTTTCTGTGACCGATATGCGAGTCAGAGTGCTTTAGTATTGTCGTTTTGTGAGTCATCATTTGAGCATTCCTTGTTTTGTGTGTTTTCATTTATTTAAATGGTTATTTAATTAAGTGGATGATTCTACTTTTGTGTTGGCGTAATTAGTTGTTTAATATGCCTTGAGTGATTGATTTAATTAAATTAATGAGTTGCTAGAGTTAATTGGTTATTGGCTTATTTTATTGTGCTAAAGTTCTATCAAATATTATGAAAGGAAATAAATAATTGCCTAACCATTTAAATGTTAAATGCTTATGTTGAAAGAAAGTATTATGGAAATGAAATAAATAAAAGCTTTTCCCTTTTACCTTTCCATTTGACTTTTGTATTTTATTTTGTTGGAAAAGAATTGTTTTTGGAAAAAGGGTAAATTTGATTGCTTTTACTTTTTAAATAGTTTATTTTGATTGGTGGAGAAAACTTTTAACCTAGAAAGTTTAGGTTGAAATATATTTTTTCCCATGTATTCTTGGAAGTTCACGGGAAGAAGGGAGGTAGAATTTTGAATGAGAAATTTGGAAAACTATTTTGGAAGAGGAGATGGAGTTGGATTTGGTTTGCAAGATTGAGATTTTCCATCAATTTGCTTCTTAGTTTGCTTGAAGGTTAGATAATCTCTTCTTGTTTTGCAATTTAATTTTGAATATTTTATTTGCTTCCTGTGTGTTGGAAAAATGTAAATCTCTTTGTAAATTCTTGTTGAATGTTTGGAATGAAAGAAAGGGTGTTTGTAATTGATGATTTTGTTGAATTCATATCAAATGTTTGGATATGGGAAGAAATGGTTCATCTTTCTATTTGTTGTTTGTTATTTGTTCTTGAAAATCAAGTTCTTGAATTATCTCTTCTATTTGTTATAGAAAGGAATAGATTTAGTTTGTTGTGTGTTTTCTAGTACCTATTTGCCCAAGATTTGGGGCTTATGTTGGCAAAAATTGGTTATTTGCCTCTTGCAAGATGCAAGAAATTCTTCCTGTGTAATGGAAGTGAAGAAATTTATCATAATCCTTCTCCTATCTTTTAAATTCTTCTTATGTTGCCCAATATCCTTATAATTGGGGCTCTTGTGTGTTATCATTCACCATTTATCCTTATTCAAAATAATCCTTTCATAATTTGGATTTTTGCACCGTGTATGAGCTCTCGTGAAATGAACAGGAGATGTATTGATTTTATATTATATTGTTTTTAGTAATTATAATAAAATTATTTTAATATAGTTTTATCCCCCTGCCCACGTGGAGGGCTAGCCCCACCACGTGGGACGGTAGTGTCCTGCTACGCAGTAGCAGTGCTACCGGTTGGTAGGGCTGCTACGCAGTAGCAGCGCTACTAGTCGGTAGAGCTGCTACGCGGTATCAACATTACCGGTCGGTAGGACTACTACTGGTTGGTAGCAGTACTATCGGTCGGTAGTGCCTGCTACCGGTGGTATTGCCTTCTACCAACGGTAGCAACACTACCGGCAGGTAGTGTCTGCTGCTCTGACAACAACACTACCACAAGTAGGGCCTTGGCCCACCGCATGCCCTTTTCTCCCTTCTCAGTGTCGTGAAATGTGTCGTGATTTTTTTTTTATTAAATGCAATGAATTTTTAAAGTTGGTTTTAAGGTTAAATTTTTATGGTGGTTATAAATTGATTTTTATATGGGTTTACTAGATTTATCTATGGAAAAATTAAGGTTTGGGATTTTATTTCAAACTAATAAATTGGATTTAATTTTGGAAAGAGATTATATGTTATTATAATTCATATTATTATTTGGTTAAATTAATTAATATGGATTTTATTCTATACTGGATTATTGAATTGAAAATTTATATAAAAATGAATATCGTATCTGAATGATGCATTAAAGGAAGGGTGTTTTTATTTAAATTTCAATCAATGAATTTGCAAGTGTTTATGATGCTGATTTTCTCAAAGATTGTCTGAGTGCGGACTTAATGAAATTAGCTTTCCTTGCAAAGAATATTATTCGTGTTATTCTTGTCTTTGGTTCAATCACCTTGTTGTGGCATATTTGTTACCTTTTGATCAAGTGATGTATGATGACCTCGTTGTCTTAACCATGTAGTGTTTTTCCCTTATGTTTAACCAAGAGTTAGTATGTCTTTGTGTTGACTACTTGTACTTGGATAGTGGTGTTATGGCTGTCTGTTTCGCCATAGGGTCCTCGTGGAGTGACCTTGTTTATTTAGTGTCCTTTGAGAGAGTGGATTTTGAGTGGGGGTTGTGCCCGAAGTGGATGGCAGGATAACCCCTCAAAAGTCAGTTAATAAGTGATAACCTAATAATTTGATTAGGAGGCAAGTAGTTTATAACATTATAAGAGATATTGTACCTCGCACATGGTTGAGTGCTCGTATAGGCTCAAGGTGTAGTGGGAAGGCCTGGAATGGCAAACTGACCACCTTGTCTTCATGAAGGGTAGGTAGGGTCCGCATGAGACTTAGTTGGAGCCGGAGGTTCGGGAAAGGTTACCAAGATAACCCAGGATGGGGGTCGGGACCTATGGAGGCCTACCATGGTAACCATCATAAGCTATGCGATGACACTCTCTTTTTAGGGTCACTTGTGTATTGTGATGTCGAGTTACTTATGTATTGTGATGTCGAGTCACTATAGTATTGTGTAGTTGAGTCACCTAGAATACTGTGGAGTCATATTGTGTTGTCATGGAGTCGTATTTTTCTGTTGACCATGTCATGCTTTTGCTTGCTTGAGGGTTCTCTGCTATCTCCTAGCATGGTGGGGTGATTCCTTTTTAGGATCACATGGTCGGGTGGTAGTGTCACTCCCTATTGGATGTTCTTGTTCATACCTTCATGCGAGGATTGGCTTCACGGGTGTTCCTGTGGTTCGTGACTCATGCTCTATCTCATGTTGGAGATTATTGTTATTTGGAGACCTATGTGGTCATTTGTATCAATGACTTTATGTAACCTTGTAATTTGGTTAAGTTGTAAACTTCATATGTTCATTGGAAGCCATGTATTGGAGGATCAATGTAATCCTAAGTTTTGGATGTTATTATCAACTTTCTATATGATTAGTGTAAATGCTTTATTGAAAAGTAATTATATTGTATCCTTTTAATCTTTAAATGGAGTAATTTGTTATTGCATATGGCTTATTATGTTCTATGAGTAAATGATGGTTAATTGGATTAATCATGATTGTGGAATTTAACTTTTAGTTTTATTCTTCGTTGGTAACCCTTTAAGGAATTCTGGTGTAAGTCTTTCGCTTGTGTTATTTTTGTGCTATTGTAGTAATTAATGCACTTAATGTGAGTTATACTTTTAAAAAAATAAAAAATATTTCACCCTTAGTTGTGGTTATTCCTTTGGGGTTCCTGACGGGGCATTACACATGACATCCTAAAACCCTTGTGTGAGGACTCAAGCAAGCCTCATCAAGGTATAAACTTCAATTAAAAGCATTCAATTTTATATTTAACCTTTCCCTAAAAAAGAAACCATCTTGTTGCAATTCAATTATATTTCCTTTACAATTATCATTTCAATTTCAAGGTTAATTCCTAAACTAGGGTTTGACCCAAGGAAAAACCCTATCCACAATCCTTTTTCTCTCTTTATGTGTGCAGGAAATTTATTCAAGAGTAACGATGGAAGATTTCAATAGAATTGACGATGACAAACAGGTTCAAATTTTGAAGGAGCAAAAAGTGGAAGACTAGGGCAACCTACCACCATGGTCCCAAGAATTTTGCTCGATCTTCTGACAGTGGATCCAGTCATCTCTCTGATCTAGAAAATGTCTCACTTTCTTGTCCAAGAGTTACAAGACTAGGGCAACCTACCACCCTAGTCCCAATATTTCAACCCAAATTTTTAGCAATAGGTTCTAATCTTATTCTTCTTCTCAGATGTGTTTTTGCGGTTTTATTTGATATCTATAGCATTCTATTATTACTATTTCACTTCAATTATCCATTACTTTGCCCTAAAATTTACAATTCAAATCAAATTTCAACTCAAAAGGGGGAGGCAAACAAACAAGTAAATCTAATCATTGTCTTAGTCCTTTTCCTATTTGAATTATGGCTAGATCTATTGGATTTACCCCCTATTTTAATATTTTGGTTAATTAGGTAGTATTAGTATTTTTTGTTAGGGTTTCAAGCAGATCCAAAGCAAATATGAACTAACAATTATATGCAGATTTAAATACAAAAGATAAAGAAACAAAACAGGACACAAATAACACAGAGATTTAACGTGGTTCACCCAGAATGGGTTACGTCCACCATACACAGTCATCCAATCTTTCTTATTATCCAACAAAAATAGTACATCAACCTTACAATGCCTTAAGCATCCCAACCGCTTATAACATGCATTTTTAGGGCAAAAACAAAGTCGGCCTTTTAAGGGTTTTATTACAATGTCGGTTTTCATCAACAAAAAAAAAACCCCAAAAAAAATTTCTCAGGGGCTCCCGCCCCCGAACCCCCGCTTTCCTCAGGGGATGCCGCCCCCGAACCCCTGCCCGGGGCGGCAAGGATACGTGTTGAGTGTACAATACTTTTTTGATCAGTCGCCACATTTCAACATTTTTATTATCTTAATTGGTGAAACCCTAATTTCACTTCACCAAAACATTTTGGTGAACCCATTCTTCTTTCATGCTTATTTCTGATTTATTGTCTTAGATTTGATTTGTATCCACTTAAATATTCATATTTGCACTCATAGATCGTATATGCAATTGAATTACATAAATTTAGAGGTTAATTTCATAAAAACCGTAATTTAATCTTCTAAAATTGACTTGTGGGTTGCATACTTTCAATTGTGTTTTCAAATATGATTGCTATGATATGTTATGTTTAGATTTAGATGCATCTAATATTCAATATCATAATTCACATTGTTTTATTCATTCATTAATCAATCATTTTATAAAGGACTTTTTTGTTTAATCATTGTTTCAAATCTTTGCATGAATTTTGCATGAATTTATAGACTTAGAGCTTCCCAAAGCTTAAACACTAAGGATATGGAGCCTTAGTTGACCAACATTTTCCATGTGAATGTCAGTGCTTTAATCCAACAAATGACATTACATATCCCCATTCACCTCATACTTTTAATTATTAGGATGAATCACTAACTAGGGTTAATACTGACCAATTGGAGAAAATTGATAATGAGTTTGAAAATATTCAATAATGGATGGGTCAATAATACTCGAATAGTGAGGCAATCCCCTTGATTGAAGGATTGAAAAGAATTGTGCAAATTGATAAGATAGGTATAGATTTGTTGCATGGCCTTACTCATATTATTGATACTAATATTATATCAATCAAAAGTTGTGTTGAAGTCCTTTGTTATTCTCAACCTACTAGCCAAGTTAACCATTCCATTCCTATGACTACATCCTTGCCTAGTGTGCCTACATTTACATCTTATATCATGAATACTTCCACGCAAAATGTTAATCCTACACATGTTAGTCATGGGAGCAATCCTCTTGATCAATATTATTACATACCGCCTTTCACGAGTCTTCCATTTGTTTCACAACTATCTCCTATACCAATATACCATAATGTTCCCCCTCCTTACTCCCAACCTCCACTTATTTACAACAATATTACTCCATCACAGTCCAATATGTCCAATTCCAATCCATCCATCAAAGAAACTATCAATAACATAGCTCAAACTATTTCATCCTTCCAACACCAATTGGCTTCTTCAGCTCAATCCAAATTCAATGTTCCCATATTTGATGTAGCGAGCCAACTATCTAACGAGATTGTCCATGCGGTTCCTCTTAAGCATATGGAAATTACCCAATTAGAGTTATACAATGGAAAAGGTGACCCTTTGACTCATGCAAAGACATTTCAAACCTTGTGTAGTGATGTCTCTCATGATCAAAGACTCATGGAAAACTATTTACTCAAACCTTTAGATATAAATCTTTGTAATGGTATTGTTCTTTGTCTCCTTAAAATATTAGTTCTTTTCAACAATTGGCTAATGCTTTTCATTCAACAATTTCAAAATAACATTGGTCCTAAAATTACTTTGACTGATTTGATTCATTGTAAGAAAGGAGTTAAAGAAAAAGTGACTGATTTTATGGTAGATATAAATATTTGCATTCACAAATTCCTCATCCTGTGCCTGATCATGATGTTCAAAGAATTTTTATTGCTAATTTACAAAAGGATATAAGAGATAAGCTTCTATTTTCTAATTTTACTTTTTTTCACGCAATTGTGTGGAGTGCTTCATAATTATTAGCTTCAAATGAGTCAATTTGAATCATCATCTTCAATGGATTAATTGATAAGAATGAGAGTGTTGAACAATAATTTATGAAGTTCAATCCCAATAAAGGTTTCATCAAGATAAATGACAACATTAATACTCAAGTGGCGGACATGATAATAGGTATGGCCCCTTTATCCAAATACTTTAGAAAACAATTAACTCCTCTTTTTGAGTCTTTGCATAATATAATGTTGAGATTGATGAATTATAATGTGTTGCAACTTCCTCCCATCAAACCAATTGACCATTATAAACCGTAGCTAGCTTCTCACTATCCCAAAGCTTTTTGTCAATATCATCGTCAACCAAGTCATGACACTAAGAAATGTTACTAGTTGAAGAATAAGATTCAAGAATTTATTGATAACAATACTATATTCATAGATGGTGTGAATGACAAACAAAATAAGTCCATATAGCTCCTCCTAACCAAAACTTCCAAATCTTCACCAATTCATTTCCTTCTCATTCTACCAATGTTGTTGAGTTTGAGCCTCTTACTTTCTCTCGTAATGACCTTGGTGTAGAATATAATAATATTGTGAATCTCATTGACAAACGTAAACCTAAAAAAGACCTGTGCATTGCCTTTGATCCTAGTGAGTGTAGTGTCCCTCCCTGATTCATCTTTCTTTTGCGCATCAATAGATTTGCTTAGACTCTTTTATGATGTTTTGATTTATACTTATGGCTTTATTTATAGCTCGGTTGCTTATAGTTGATGTTAGACATTTCATATTGACATATGATGCATTATGATTTATATGAATGATGTTATATCGTGGTTTATTATGATAGTTGGACTCATATTTGGTGATCTATATGCACTCATTATACATGTGTGATTTATAATTGTTTATGTTGATATGATGACATCTTGCAATATGCTAACCCCACCTCTTGATTATATTGGATGAGTTGATGACATGATTTTTGTGATTGTTTTACCACTACATTCATGATAGGGATGATGTCCTACCACTCGTCACAAGCATGATATGACGTCGTGATTCTCTCTCACTTGTCTGATTATTCTATGATATATGCTATTGTATATGTTCTCTTGTAGATATTGGTGGTTGCAGGATTGCAGGTACTAGACATTGACTCTACCTAGTCTCACAGGTTTGAGTGTGTCTTCAATCCCAATGGCAAGTTGATCAAATGTGACATGAGTTCCTTCTATACACTCTACCTACTTAAGTTGTTACCCTGTCAGTTTAGTGTCTTGGCTTGAGTCGTCTTGCTAGTGTCATGTGGCATGTTGTTCAACCCTATGTTGGGTTGCCTTGTGGAGTTGTGACTAATAATTAATTAGTGATTAATTGATTCATATAGTCTATTAATATTAAAATTAATCCAATGTAAGGTTTTGATATTTAATTATTATTGTGTGGTTTTTTTATTGAGTCTTATTATTTATTAATGTTATTTTGTTAATGTTTACTTGAGCATTTACTTAATTGAGCCATTTTATATTATTTATTTATTTAGTATTTAACCCTTTTACTCACTTGGTTATTATATATTTTACCTACCCTCTTTTACTATTGGTTGTGAGCATTGAGATTTGAAATAATATATTTTTTATACTATTTTGCTTCGATTTTTGCAATGGTTGGTATGGTTTATTATATTTTAGATTATTTTGATTGGTTGGGAGAATGTATGGTTTTTGGATTAAGTTTTATAAATAGATCTTTCTGAGAATTTTCGAGGGATCCTTTGGCTAGAAAATTTTCTATATTGTCTGAAGATTTTGATTTTGGAGTCAGACTGGAGCTTGGCTTGGATTTTGTTGGATTGTGGATTTTGCGCTTCTTCGAAATTATTTTATCCATAACTTCAATTTTTCTAGGTCAGTGTAATTCTACCTTCTTGCATTTTGTTTCCAAAAGATTGCCTACAGGGATGGAAAATTGGATTTTTGTTGTGTGGTTAAAATATACATAAAACACATATGTATATAATCTTGGGTTCATTGTGTTTCTATAGTTGAATTAAATGGGAGATTGGGCTTATGTCTATACACTACCATGAATGGAGTTGGATTGTTCTCTTTATATATTTGTTGTATTCCTAAGCTATTAGGCTTGTATTATTCTCTAGGAGTTTTAAGCCTTCATCTCCTGGTGTATACCTTTGGCATTGTGAGTTTGGTTTATATTTCTTGTTGTATTTCCAATAGGATATCCGTATGGTGTCTGAATCCTTGTGCTTGTTCCAGTGTTGTACCTTACAAATTTTACATATTGGAACCTTTTTCTGTTGTTTTATGCCTTTGTGTATTTGTGTTTTGGTGTGGTTTAATGTATTTAATTTGATTATGAACTTAGTTGTTTATTCTTCATGCCATGTCTGAGTCTTTTTATCTCCTTGGTGTAAATGTAGCAAAGTACCTTGTATATGCACTATTTGATTTGGCATAAGCGTTATGTTGGATAGCATATGCGCCAAATTGTATTGTGTATGCACTACTGTTGGGGGTGAATGCGCTAATCCGAATCTTATAAGCACTGTATAATTTGTACATGCATTTTGCTATATGTTCTAAACTGGATCTCATATGTGCTAAATTGTCCTTCAAAAGTACTGGTATGGTTAAAATGAAAGCGTTGAATCATTCGGTAAATGTGGCAGACTACTATATTTACTATTTTGTGGTCTTTTTCTTAGTTTGAGTTGATTTTTATGAGTTTGTATTTGTACTAGAGGCTGTTTTTTGATTCCCTATGATTTCTAGAGTTGGTTTTCTTGATCAATGATATTATTTGTATCTTATGATTGAGCAAGATGGTTTTGCCTTGCTGTGGATAATTGTGCATTTTTATGGTTTAAGCAAGATGGATAATGCCTTGCTTGGAATTATATGGTTTTTTATGAGGCTCTTGGTTTAAAGATTATGTTAAGAATTATGGATTTATGGTATTATATTTTAGATTTGGTTAAATGGACCCTTGTAGGGATGTTATATAGTGTCCCTGGTAGACTTGTCTTTTGATTTATGCCTCGATAGACTTATATAGACTCTTATGTGATGTTTTGATTGATGTTTATGAATCTATCTATATGATTAGATGCTATGGATGATGATAGACCTTTTATATTGACATGTGTTATATGATGACTTCTATGGATGGTTGACATATCTTGGGTTATGATGATGGTGGATTTACTTGATGATCTTATATGTGCTCATGGTTCATAATGGATTCATATTGCTTATGGGATTTCAATAATATTATGGTTATGCTAACCCTATTCTATGATTATGATGATAGAATTGATGCTATGATGATTGTGATTGTTTTCTAGTGTCTTCGTGATAGGGACGATGTCATACCACTCATTGTGAGCATGTTCTGGCATTGTGATTCTCTATAACTTGCCTGATTATTTGTGATATATTATTGTATATATTGTATCGTGGTTGTTGTTGGTTGCAAGATTGCAGGTACTAGATATCGACTCCACCTGACCTCACAGGTCTGAGTGCGTCTTATCCGAGTGGCAAGTTGTTGGAGATGGCATAAGTTTCCTTCCTTGTACTCTAGGTCCTAGCTGACATCCTAGTCAGTCTTGTGTCACAGTTGAGTTGTCTTGTGGCACCTTGTAGCATGTTGTTTGACCCTTGTGTCGGTTTACCTCGAGGCATTGAGAGCATTTGATTATTTAATTAATCGATAATCAATTAATATAGTTTAATAATGATAAAATAAATTTATATTATAGATTGGTTGTTTAATTATATTTGTCTAATTTATTTATGGGATTTAATTATTATTTATTTATTGCCCTTGGTTATTTTATTTATTTATTTATATAGTTGTGATATTTATTTTATAATGATTTTGATTTAATGGATTATTGGGCTTTTGCATTTTATTTTGCCCACTAGGTTATTTTATTTAATGGTTTTGTTTTATTATTTCTCTTGTTACTATTTGGTTAATTGATATAATATATTGTTACCTATGCTTCTTTTCTATTGGTTGATTTGGTGGGGGTAAGTAAATTATAATACTTACCTCGAAACTATGCAAGGCAGGTAAATAATATATTTTATTGAAATATTTTGATTGGCTGATATTCTTCTATAGTTTTGATTTCAAATTTATTTATGGAGTTTTCTGTGAATGTTGCCAAGTTACCTTCTGGGAATTTTGCTTGTATTTAGAGTTTTGAATTTGGTTGAAGCTTAGATTGTGGAACATTTCGTGATTGGATTTGGAGTTTTTTTGGTTGGATTTGCTGGTTTGGACTTGCTCTACTTAAAATTTCCTTGCCTTTACTTCAATTTTTCCAAGTTGGAGCTTCAACTCTATTTTTGCATTTCAATTTGAAAAGATTGTCTTCATTGTGTTTGTTGAAATATTGATTGTATGGGATATTTTAGTGTTTGAATATTTTAACTTTGGTTTGGAGATTAATTTATGTATTTATGTGTGTGATATTGGTAAAATCAGAAAAATGGAGTGTTGTCGAGAAGTATGTTCTGCATTTTCTACCCGGTTCTCTGTAATCCCTTCCCTGTGGCCTTCTTGAGTTTTAAATTTCCTTTCTAATTGATTTTTTATTCCTCTTTTTGCCTCACCTCATCTCTAGATGTCGCTATGTGAGTTTTGTGCATTTATGTGCATGACTGTGCAGAGAAGGTGCAAGGAATTGATGTCAAATTCTCTATGTATGATCTTATTGTAATGTTTATGTGTTGTCTTAGATTTATTTTGGCCTTTCGCACCTTCTAGGAGCATTATATGTCAATTTTGTGAGCCTATATGCAAATTTGGGTGTTATCATCACTTCGTTTCTTCGTTTTTCATCTTTTTTGCTCTTTGTTCCCAATGCACTAAATTTTGATATGTATGCGCTGATATGCACCCCATATGGACGAATCTAATCTTTTGATGTGCTAAATTTCTCAGAGTTGTCCATTTTATCAGTTTTGACTCATGAGGTCACTTTTCTGAATTGTGGGCTTTTACCAGAGGCTTTTTGTGTTTGTCTTGAGTTCTCAAAGATGTCTTGTGATGTCTATGATTGGGGAAATGAAATTTTTCTTAGGTTTGCAGAATACTCAAACTGATAAAGGTATTTTCATCTATCAAACTAAGTATGCTAGGGAATTGTTGAAGAAATTTGGTATGGGAGATTCTAAACTGGTAAGTATTCCTATGGTTACAATTGAGAAATTGACAAGAAAAGATGTTTCTGCACCGGTAAATCCTACAAGATACAAATCTATGATTGGAGGTCTGCTTTATTTGACTTGGACTAGGCTTGGCATATTGAATTTTGTTTGTATTGTATCAAGATTTCAGAGTGGTCCTAGATAAAATCATGAGTGTGCGGTAAAAAGGATTTTTAGATACTTACAAGGTACATCTAAATATGGTTTATGGTACCCTAAGGATGATGACTTTACATTATGTTCATATACAGATACAGATTGGGCTGGAGATGTTGATGACCGGAAAAGTACTTCTGGTGGAGCTTTCTTTCTTGGAAAAAAGTTGGTTTCATGGATCAACAAGAAACAATCATGTACTTCTTTATCTACTGCTGAAGCTAAGTATGTTGTTGCTACTACTAATTGTACACATGTTTTATGGATGAAGCAAATGTTGAAGGATATAAAGGTGGATTGTGATGGACCGGTAGTTATTCATTGTGATAACTCTACTGTTATTGATATATCAAAGAATCTAGTATTTCATTCTAAGACAAAGCACATATCTATCAAGTACAACTTTTTGAAGGAAAAGGTGGAAGAAAATGAAGTTAGATTGGTCTATGTGAACACTAAAGAGCATATTGTAGATATCTTCACTCAACCTTTGCCTAAGGAATCATTTGAGTACTTTAGAGACAAATTGGGGGTTTCCACCCCTCTGATAGAAACTTGATTGATGTCGTTTGGCATAAGTCCAGTATGCATTATCAGAGATATTTTTCATTCCTAAAGTGATGTGGGGATGCTACTGCTTAGGGGGAGTAGTCAACTTTGTGATTCAGTAGTTTATGTTTTTGCTTTGATATTTTTGTCAGATTTCTAGTATTGATGTCAAAGGGGGAGACCCGGGAGAGATATTGATGTGAAAAAAAAAACTTAAGGAGTTGTATACATTAGGGGGAGAGATATATGTAGAATTCAGAGCTTTATAGAGATATCATTCACAGGGGTAGTTTGTTCTTTATTTCAGAACTTCATTGCTATATATGTATGTAGGAGATTGTTGGTTGTCTTCCATTGGACGAGACTTGTTTGGCATTTCTTGGTACTTAGATGTTTTTTACATCTAGTGTTGCCATCAATGCTAAAGGAGGAGATTGTTGGCCATTTGGAGGAATTGATTATGTGTTGCATTGATGTTTTGTCATTGATGTCAACACTAGCTGTTTGGATGCTTTACCGACACCCTTCTGGTCCCGGTAGGTTGAGTAGTTTCTGGTTTGTTTGGATCCGACATGATCCAGTAGGCTCCAGTATGATTTGGTTATGGAACTAGCTTATTCATGATACTCATGTTCATATTCAGTCAGTTAGTTTTGGTCTGGTGATCAGATGCTATCCTGTTTGCTTGGAAGCTTGGCTTCTGGTTCTGACGAGGGTTTCAGCAGTAGAGATTTTGATGAAGATATTTGATGATATGCATAAGTGGTGTTGGTGCAACTTCTAGTGGAGATTCAGGATGTTGTTGATGATCATGTTCGATACTTGGTGGATGGAGATCATTTCTTTAGCGTGTGGACCTGTATTGGGTCCCGGTTGATCTAGGTTATTGACCAGTTTAATGAAACATGTGGATTGGACCTCTCAATGTGTTTCTGGGATGACTTATGTGTTGGATATTATTTGTTTGGTCTAAGTCCGACATATTTTGTAATTATGTAATTGGTTTATTGTCTGGTGGCTGACCTGATTGTTTATGATCGAGGGTTTGTATATATATGATGTAAGATCTCATTGTAGAACATGATAGGTACAAGGTCTAGAAATGTATGAGGATGTGTAATGTGCAAATAATGTAATATCATTCAGGTAGAGGATTTGGTCGATCATCGGAGATTGAATTGGGTTTATGTAAGAGGATTTAGTCCTCCGGTTGAGCTTAATCAGAACTATACTTCGACATAGGAGATGTTATCTTTGTAGTTCAAACTCTTCTTCCAGATTGTATTCTGGATTTCCATGTAGTCATTGAGGATCCTTTTGTGATGAGAAGTGCACTCTAGGCTATTGGCCTTCCTGCAAGTGCAGGCCACTCAATTGTAATTCACATACGTACTGCAGAAGTATTATCTGACTATGGGTAGGCTTCCCACCGTGGTTTTTCCCTTTACTGGGTTTTCCACGTATAAATCTTGGTGTCATGTGGATGTTATTTATTCTGTGATTATTGTTTATGCTTGATTGATTTAACCGCTATTCCAGAATTTGGTTTAAGCATTCCAGTATTAATGTTTTGGGTTTCGGTATTAAAGTTTTAATTGCTTAAGGTTCCAGTAATAAGGTGATGGTGAAGAACCGATATCCCTTGCCAAGGATTAATGACTTGTTCGATCAAATTAAGGATATAAATGTCTTTTCCAAGATAGATCTTAAATCTAGGTATCACCAGTTGAGGATTCATGAGGTGGATATTCATCATACAACATTCTGCACTATGGACATTATGAGTTTACAGTGGTACCTTTTGGTCTCACTAATACTCCACCAGTTTTCATTAGCTTGATGGATGGAGTTTTTAGGACATATCTTGACTGGTTTGTTCTTGTATTCTTGGATGATATTTTGATCTTTTTGAGATCAGTGGAGGAGCATGAGGAGCACATGAGGCAGGTTTTGCAATGTCTTTGAGAGAATTAGTTATACGCCAATATGGTGAAGTGTGAGTTCTTCCAGACAGAGGTTGGATATCTTGGCCATGTCATATCAAGAGAGGGTATCGCAGTGGATCCCTTTAAGATCCAGGCTATAGTGGATTGGTCAGGACCCACTAATATGGGTGAGATTCATAGTTTCATGGTTCTTATAGGGTATTATCGTAGGTTTCTTCAGGATTTCTTGAGGATTGCTCATCCTATCACTTCTCTTCAGAGGAAATGAAAGAAGTTTATGTGGTTAGATCAACATGTGACAACTTTTTGGATCCTCAAGGAGCATTTGACTAGTGCACCTATTCTAGCAATGTCAGATCCTTTGGGTGATTTTGTGGTGTGCACAAATGTATCTTTGGAGGGTCTTGGAGTAGTTCTAATGCAGGATGGTTGAGTGATAGAATATGAGTCGCGTAAGCTCAAAGATCATGAGTTGAATTATCGTACTCATGATTTAGAGCCAGCGGGAGTGGTGCATGCTTTGGGTCGATAGAGACATTTTCTTCTTGGGCATCAGTTTGAGATGCATAGTGATCATTGTAGTTTGTTGTACATCTTCACGCAACTGAACTTGAATACTAGGAAACGATTTTGGATGGAGTTCTTACATGATTATTATTTTGAGGTGAGATATATTCAAGGAAAGGAGAATGTGGTAGCAGATTATTTGAGTCGTAGGAGGTATGAGGTCGCAATGATGACTCTCAATGTATATTTGAGGAGCAATATTATTAGTGCCCTTTCTTTAGATGTTTGGTACCAAGAGGTTAGAGCAGAGATTGCTTCAGGGAGAGATTTGGATGGTAGATATGCAAGTTATTCATTGATGTCAGATGGTCTTCTTCATCACTTGGGATGCATATATGTTCCGCCTTCAGATGGTCTTCAAGCATTGATCTTATCATAGGATCATCATGCACCTTACTTAGCACATCCAGG